>NW_027136318.1:1553649-1864379 GCF_039906515.1 Pseudorca crassidens
TACTCAGCGGATAGGCCCATCAGTGGGCCTACCAGATCACATAGTAGCTCAAGTTTTACCTTTAAACACACCTCCATTTTGTTCTCTGTACTGGCTCTTACCAGGTTACATCCCATCAGCAGCTAGAGGGTACACAGTTCTCTAAAACCCCTTCAGCATTTATACTATGTAGACTTTTTTGCTGATGATCCTTCTGACGGCTGTGAGGTGAATGTGTTTCTAGACTGGATTTGCATGGCTTTATTAATTCCTGACGTTGAGCGTTTCTCCATGCCTTTTTCTATAACAAAAAAAAGAGACAGAATATAAAATGTGCATAAAATATGCCTCTTGAAATTGTCGTTTTGAAATATGGATGTCTTTTGAGATTTTTGCTCGATTTACGACCGAAGGATTGTTTTGAGGACAGGTGTCATTTACAGGCCTGCAAATATTTTGACTGTCAAGTAACCATTACAGCTGCAGTTAGAGCTGCTGTTGTGTGAAACGGCCACAAGGCGGCAGCAGTTCTCATTAACCAAATCTGGTTACTAGGGAAACAGAGCCTCAATGGAAGTCCTGTTCTAGGTTGCAAATTAGAATGAAATGGGCAGGAAAAAGCCCCTTATGTTTATATCTCACTAAATATTGTTCTTTTTTTAAAATTTAATTTTCATTGTTTATCACAGCAAGTGTGATTACAATGTTTTGCTTGTCTTAGGTGTGCAAGATGTGGTTGTTTTCCACATATACATATCTCTTTTCTTCTTTGGATCCTTTTCCCATTTTAGGTTATGACACAATGTTGAGTAGTCTTCTCTTGGTATTTCGTAGGTCTTTGGTGATTATATACTTCTCCTGTGTTTGTATATCTCTGTTAACTCTGACATCCTAATGTATCCAATCCTCACACCTTTCCATTGGTGAACCATAAGTTTGTTTAATGAATCTGTGATTGCCTTTCTCTGTGGAAATATCTTCACTGGTATCAATTTTTAGGTAACACCTATAAGTGATATCACAGGATACGTGTCTTTCGCTTTCTGACTTACTACAAGTTGCGTGATTACTTCTAGACTCATCTATGGTGATGCAAATGGCATTGTGTCATTTTTTTCCTTGGCTAATATTCCATCTGTACGTGGACCAGTTTTTCTTTGTCCACTCACCTGTTGATGGACTTTTTGGTTGCTTCCATGTCTTGGTTATTGTAACACTGCTGAAATGCACATTTGCCTGCCTGTGTCTTTCAATTATGTCTTCTTCGGTTATAGGCCCAGGAGAGGGCCTGTTGGATCATATGGTAGCAAAATGTTTACCTTGTAAAGGCGTCTCCATTCTGTTCTCATTAGTGGCTCTTACCAGGTTATGTTCCACTTAAATTTGAGGGTATGCCCTTGTCCACAACCCTTTCAGCATTTATTGTTTGTAGTTTTTCTGCTGATGTTTATTCTGACAGGTGTGAGCTGACACCTCTTTGAGGTTGGATTTGCATGCATCTCATAATCCCTTGAAATTGAACTTTCAGGCATGTCCTCTTTTTTTTCAAGCTGTGAGTAACGCTTACCTCTTCAAATGGTTTTCTTGAAGTATGTGTCACATTTTGAAATATTTTGGCCATTACCTCCCTGAAGACATTCTGAGGGCAGGTTTCATTTACAGCCCTCCAGTACTTGTGCATATGAAGTGACCATTAGCACAGGTTTTAAAGCTGCTGTTGCAGGTATCGGCCATTGGGCGGCAGCATTTCTCCTTCCCCCATTCAGGGAACTACGGAAAGAGTCCTTCGTGCCAGTGGTGTTCCTCAGTTGTATATTAGAGAGGAATGTGCCCGGACAAACCCCCAAAAGCTGATGTCTCCTTACTTACGTTTGGTTTCTAAATTGAAATTATATATTTTTTTTATTGGAGTAATATTCCATTGTGTACATGGACCACTTCTTCTTTGTGCCTTCCTCTGTTGACAGACATTTTTGTTGCTTCCAAGTGTTGGCTGTGGTAAATATTGCTGGAGTGCAGGATTGCCACCCTGTGTCTTTTTGATTCTCATCCTCTCAGGTGATAGGCCCAGCAGTGGGTATGCTTGATTGAATGGTAGCTCAATATTTACCATATCAAGGCACCTCCTTTGTGGTTTCATTACTGGTTCTTACCATGTCCCACTGAGAAACGAGGGTGCACATTTCTCCACAACCCCTTCAGCATTTGTTGTTTGCAGAATTTTTGCTGATGGCCATTATGACTGGTGTGAGCTGATAGGTTTTTTAATTTGGATTTGCATGTCTTTAATAATTCCTAATGTTCAGCATTTTTCCATGCTTTGTTTTCTTTCTGTTAAACAAAAACAGAAAAAAACTGTGAGTACAATAAACCACTTGAAGTGGTCTTCTGGGAAGGCTGCCCTGTTTTGAATTTTTCGTCAATTTTTGACCCCAGGATTTTTTTGAGAACAGGTGACATTTACAGGCTTGTAATGAGTGTGAATATTTAGTAACCACTACTACTGGCTTTAAAGGTGCTGTTGGGGGAAACGGCCACAAGGTGGCAGCATTTCTCCGTTCCCAAAACTGGTTTCTAGGGCAGCACAGCCTTTCTGGAAGTTGTGTTCCCAGGTTGTAAATTAGAATGGAATGTGCTAGGAAAAAAACCCGTAAGTTAATATTCCCTTATTTCTTGTTCGATTTTTTAGTCTTTTTAAATCGAGGTAATATTTAGAATATTGTTTGTCCTAGGTGTATACAATCTGGTTCATTTGTACATTACATACACACACACACACACACACACACACATATGTAATATATTCATGTACAGATACTCTTCCCATGTAAATTATTGCAGAGTGCTCCATTGACCTCCCTTGCTATATGGTCGGTCTCTTTGATAAATGTATTTAGTAGGTATTTGTACACATATGGTAACCCTAATCTTAATTTTCCATACCACCCACCTTTCCATTTACATAAGAATAGTTTGTTTTCTAAGTCTGTGAGTTTCTTTCTCTGTGAAAATGCTATCATTTTTGTCAGTTGTTAGATAACGCCTATAAGTGATATCATACTATATGTCTTTTTCTTTCTGACTTACGGCATGTTCTGAGATTATATCTAGGCTCATAAATGGTGCCTCAACGAGCAGTGTTTCACTGTTTTCCATGGCTAATATTCCATTATGTACATGGACCACTTCTTCTTTATCCATTCATCCATTGATGGACATTTTGGTTGCTTCCGTGTCTTGGCTATTGTGAAAAATCCTGCAGTGAAGCTGTTGCAGCCTGTGCCTTCTCGACTCTGGTATTTTCAGGTGAGAGGTTCAGCGGTTGACCTGCTGAATGGAATGCTGGCTCAATTTTTACTTTTAAACACAGCTCCTTTCTGTTCTCACTATTGGCTCTTACCACTTTACATCTCACCAGCGGCTAGAGGGTACACAGTTCTCTAAAACCCCTTCAGCATTTATTGTTTGTAGACCTTTGGCTGATGGTAGTTGACGTGTGTGTGTTGAAATCTTTTTGTAGGCTAGATTTGCATGAGTTTAAAAATTTATGTTGTTGAGCTTTTATCCATTTTCCTTGTTTTTAGAAAACTAATGAGTAAAATTTACCTCTTCCTACTATCTCCTTGAAAATTTTTCCAGTTGTGAATTTTTGAGGGCAGTTGTCCTTTACTGTCCTGAGTCCTTGTGAATGTTAAGTGACCGTTAGCTGTGGTTTTAAAGCCGCTCTTGTGGGAAACGGCCACAAGGCGGCAGCATTTCTACATTTCCAACTCTGGGTTTTTGGGCAACAGAGGGTTCCTGGAAATCGTGTTTGTAAGCTGCAACTTAGAGCAGAATGTGCCACGGCAAACTCCCAAGAGCTTATATCTCCTTACTTCTTGTTTGTTTTTTACATTTAATTTTTATTTATTATCACAGCAAATTGGATAAAAATACGGTGTTTTTTCCAGGTGTACGGAATCTGGTTCATTATATCGATGTATTGATCTATTCACCTTTGGATCCTTTCCCGTGTAGGTTATTACAGAGTGTTGAGTACACCTCTTTTAGCATTCTATAGGTATTTTGTGATTATATATTTCATATGTATTACTACATGTCCGTTAACCCCCATATCCTAATTCGTACATTCCTTACACCTTTCCATTTGGTTAAACATAATTTGGTTTTCTGAATCTATGAGTGTCCTTCTCTTGGAAATTATTTCATGGGTATCAATTTTTAGGTAACACCTATAAGTGATGTAATAGGATATCTGTCTTTCGTTTTCTTTCTTACTTCAGGTAGGGTGATTATCTCTAGATCCTTGTATGGTGGTGCCAACAGCATTGTTCCATGCTTTTCCATGGCTAATATTCCATTGTGTACATGGACCACTTCTTCTTGGTGCATTTTTCTGTTGATGGACATTTTGGTTTCTTCCAGCTCTTGGCTATGTTACATGTTGCGGCAGTGAAGGATCGCCAGCCTGTGTCTTTTTGATTCAGGTCTACTCAGCGGATAGGCCCATCAGTGGGCCTACCAGATCACATAGTAGCTCAAGTTTTACCTTTAAACACACCTCCATTTTGTTCTCTGTACTGGCTCTTACCAGGTTACATCCCATCAGCAGCTAGAGGGTACACAGTTCTCTAAAACCCCTTCAGCATTTATACTATGTAGACTTTTTTGCTGATGATCCTTCTGACGGCTGTGAGGTGAATGTGTTTCTAGACTGGATTTGCATGGCTTTATTAATTCCTGACGTTGAGCGTTTCTCCATGCCTTTTTCTATAACAAAAAAAAGAGACAGAATATAAAATGTGCATAAAATATGCCTCTTGAAATTGTCGTTTTGAAATATGGATGTCTTTTGAGATTTTTGCTCGATTTACGACCGAAGGATTGTTTTGAGGACAGGTGTCATTTACAGGCCTGCAAATATTTTGACTGTCAAGTAACCATTACAGCTGCAGTTAGAGCTGCTGTTGTGTGAAACGGCCACAAGGCGGCAGCAGTTCTCATTAACCAAATCTGGTTACTAGGGAAACAGAGCCTCAATGGAAGTCCTGTTCTAGGTTGCAAATTAGAATGAAATGGGCAGGAAAAAGCCCCTTATGTTTATATCTCACTAAATATTGTTCTTTTTTTAAAATTTAATTTTCATTGTTTATCACAGCAAGTGTGATTACAATGTTTTGCTTGTCTTAGGTGTGCAAGATGTGGTTGTTTTCCACATATACATATCTCTTTTCTTCTTTGGATCCTTTTCCCATTTTAGGTTATGACACAATGTTGAGTAGTCTTCTCTTGGTATTTCGTAGGTCTTTGGTGATTATATACTTCTCCTGTGTTTGTATATCTCTGTTAACTCTGACATCCTAATGTATCCAATCCTCACACCTTTCCATTGGTGAACCATAAGTTTGTTTAATGAATCTGTGATTGCCTTTCTCTGTGGAAATATCTTCACTGGTATCAATTTTTAGGTAACACCTATAAGTGATATCACAGGATACGTGTCTTTCGCTTTCTGACTTACTACAAGTTGCGTGATTACTTCTAGACTCATCTATGGTGATGCAAATGGCATTGTGTCATTTTTTTCCTTGGCTAATATTCCATCTGTACGTGGACCAGTTTTTCTTTGTCCACTCACCTGTTGATGGACTTTTTGGTTGCTTCCATGTCTTGGTTATTGTAACACTGCTGAAATGCACATTTGCCTGCCTGTGTCTTTCAATTATGTCTTCTTCGGTTATAGGCCCAGGAGAGGGCCTGTTGGATCATATGGTAGCAAAATGTTTACCTTGTAAAGGCGTCTCCATTCTGTTCTCATTAGTGGCTCTTACCAGGTTATGTTCCACTTAAATTTGAGGGTATGCCCTTGTCCACAACCCTTTCAGCATTTATTGTTTGTAGTTTTTCTGCTGATGTTTATTCTGACAGGTGTGAGCTGACACCTCTTTGAGGTTGGATTTGCATGCATCTCATAATCCCTTGAAATTGAACTTTCAGGCATGTCCTCTTTTTTTTCAAGCTGTGAGTAACGCTTACCTCTTCAAATGGTTTTCTTGAAGTATGTGTCACATTTTGAAATATTTTGGCCATTACCTCCCTGAAGACATTCTGAGGGCAGGTTTCATTTACAGCCCTCCAGTACTTGTGCATATGAAGTGACCATTAGCACAGGTTTTAAAGCTGCTGTTGCAGGTATCGGCCATTGGGCGGCAGCATTTCTCCTTCCCCCATTCAGGGAACTACGGAAAGAGTCCTTCGTGCCAGTGGTGTTCCTCAGTTGTATATTAGAGAGGAATGTGCCCGGACAAACCCCCAAAAGCTGATGTCTCCTTACTTACGTTTGGTTTCTAAATTGAAATTATATATTTTTTTTATTGGAGTAATATTCCATTGTGTACATGGACCACTTCTTCTTTGTGCCTTCCTCTGTTGACAGACATTTTTGTTGCTTCCAAGTGTTGGCTGTGGTAAATATTGCTGGAGTGCAGGATTGCCACCCTGTGTCTTTTTGATTCTCATCCTCTCAGGTGATAGGCCCAGCAGTGGGTATGCTTGATTGAATGGTAGCTCAATATTTACCATATCAAGGCACCTCCTTTGTGGTTTCATTACTGGTTCTTACCATGTCCCACTGAGAAACGAGGGTGCACATTTCTCCACAACCCCTTCAGCATTTGTTGTTTGCAGAATTTTTGCTGATGGCCATTATGACTGGTGTGAGCTGATAGGTTTTTTAATTTGGATTTGCATGTCTTTAATAATTCCTAATGTTCAGCATTTTTCCATGCTTTGTTTTCTTTCTGTTAAACAAAAACAGAAAAAAACTGTGAGTACAATAAACCACTTGAAGTGGTCTTCTGGGAAGGCTGCCCTGTTTTGAATTTTTCGTCAATTTTTGACCCCAGGATTTTTTTGAGAACAGGTGACATTTACAGGCTTGTAATGAGTGTGAATATTTAGTGACCACTACTACTGGCTTTAAAGGTGCTGTTGGGGGAAACGGCCACAAGGTGGCAGCATTTCTCCGTTCCCAAAACTGGTTTCTAGGGCAGCACAGCCTTTCTGGAAGTTGTGTTCCCAGGTTGTAAATTAGAATGGAATGTGCTAGGAAAAAAACCCGTAAGTTAATATTCCCTTATTTCTTGTTCGATTTTTTAGTCTTTTTAAATCGAGGTAATATTTAGAATATTGTTTGTCCTAGGTGTATACAATCTGGTTCATTTGTACATTACATACACACACACACACACACACACACACACATATGTAATATATTCATGTACAGATACTCTTCCCATGTAAATTATTGCAGAGTGCTCCATTGACCTCCCTTGCTATATGGTCGGTCTCTTTGATAAATGTATTTAGTAGGTATTTGTACACATATGGTAACCCTAATCTTAATTTTCCATACCACCCACCTTTCCATTTATATAAGAATAGTTTGTTTTCTAAGTCTGTGAGTTTCTTTCTCTGTGAAAATGCTATCATTTTTGTCAGTTGTTAGATAACGCCTATAAGTGATATCATACTATATGTCTTTTTCTTTCTGACTTACGGCATGTTCTGAGATTATATCTAGGCTCATAAATGGTGCCTCAACGAGCAGTGTTTCACTGTTTTCCATGGCTAATATTCCATTATGTACATGGACCACTTCTTCTTTATCCATTCATCCATTGATGGACATTTTGGTTGCTTCCGTGTCTTGGCTATTGTGAAAAATCCTGCAGTGAAGCTGTTGCAGCCTGTGCCTTCTCGACTCTGGTATTTTCAGGTGAGAGGTTCAGCGGTTGACCTGCTGAATGGAATGCTGGCTCAATTTTTACTTTTAAACACAGCTCCTTTCTGTTCTCACTATTGGCTCTTACCACTTTACATCTCACCAGCGGCTAGAGGGTACACAGTTCTCTAAAACCCCTTCAGCATTTATTGTTTGTAGACCTTTGGCTGATGGTAGTTGACGTGTGTGTGTTGAAATCTTTTTGTAGGCTAGATTTGCATGAGTTTAAAAATTTATGTTGTTGAGCTTTTATCCATTTTCCTTGTTTTTAGAAAACTAATGAGTAAAATTTACCTCTTCCTACTATCTCCTTGAAAATTTTTCCAGTTGTGAATTTTTGAGGGCAGTTGTCCTTTACTGTCCTGAGTCCTTGTGAATGTTAAGTGACCGTTAGCTGTGGTTTTAAAGCCGCTCTTGTGGGAAACGGCCACAAGGCGGCAGCATTTCTACATTTCCAACTCTGGGTTTTTGGGCAACAGAGGGTTCCTGGAAATCGTGTTTGTAAGCTGCAACTTAGAGCAGAATGTGCCACGGCAAACTCCCAAGAGCTTATATCTCCTTACTTCTTGTTTGTTTTTTACATTTAATTTTTATTTATTATCACAGCAAATTGGATAAAAATACGGTGTTTTTTCCAGGTGTACGGAATCTGGTTCATTATATCGATGTATTGATCTATTCACCTTTGGATCCTTTCCCGTGTAGGTTATTACAGAGTGTTGAGTACACCTCTTTTAGCATTCTATAGGTATTTTGTGATTATATATTTCATATGTATTACTACATGTCCGTTAACCCCCATATCCTAATTCGTACATTCCTTACACCTTTCCATTTGGTTAAACATAATTTGGTTTTCTGAATCTATGAGTGTCCTTCTCTTGGAAATTATTTCATGGGTATCAATTTTTAGGTAACACCTATAAGTGATGTAATAGGATATCTGTCTTTCGTTTTCTTTCTTACTTCAGGTAGGGTGATTATCTCTAGATCCTTGTATGGTGGTGCCAACAGCATTGTTCCATGCTTTTCCATGGCTAATATTCCATTGTGTACATGGACCACTTCTTCTTGGTGCATTTTTCTGTTGATGGACATTTTGGTTTCTTCCAGCTCTTGGCTATGTTACATGTTGCGGCAGTGAAGGATCGCCAGCCTGTGTCTTTTTGATTCAGGTCTACTCAGCGGATAGGCCCATCAGTGGGCCTACCAGATCACATAGTAGCTCAAGTTTTACCTTTAAACACACCTCCATTTTGTTCTCTGTACTGGCTCTTACCAGGTTACATCCCATCAGCAGCTAGAGGGTACACAGTTCTCTAAAACCCCTTCAGCATTTATACTATGTAGACTTTTTTGCTGATGATCCTTCTGACGGCTGTGAGGTGAATGTGTTTCTAGACTGGATTTGCATGGCTTTATTAATTCCTGACGTTGAGCGTTTCTCCATGCCTTTTTCTATAACAAAAAAAAGAGACAGAATATAAAATGTGCATAAAATATGCCTCTTGAAATTGTCGTTTTGAAATATGGATGTCTTTTGAGATTTTTGCTCGATTTACGACCGAAGGATTGTTTTGAGGACAGGTGTCATTTACAGGCCTGCAAATATTTTGACTGTCAAGTAACCATTACAGCTGCAGTTAGAGCTGCTGTTGTGTGAAACGGCCACAAGGCGGCAGCAGTTCTCATTAACCAAATCTGGTTACTAGGGAAACAGAGCCTCAATGGAAGTCCTGTTCTAGGTTGCAAATTAGAATGAAATGGGCAGGAAAAAGCCCCTTATGTTTATATCTCACTAAATATTGTTCTTTTTTTAAAATTTAATTTTCATTGTTTATCACAGCAAGTGTGATTACAATGTTTTGCTTGTCTTAGGTGTGCAAGATGTGGTTGTTTTCCACATATACATATCTCTTTTCTTCTTTGGATCCTTTTCCCATTTTAGGTTATGACACAATGTTGAGTAGTCTTCTCTTGGTATTTCGTAGGTCTTTGGTGATTATATACTTCTCCTGTGTTTGTATATCTCTGTTAACTCTGACATCCTAATGTATCCAATCCTCACACCTTTCCATTGGTGAACCATAAGTTTGTTTAATGAATCTGTGATTGCCTTTCTCTGTGGAAATATCTTCACTGGTATCAATTTTTAGGTAACACCTATAAGTGATATCACAGGATACGTGTCTTTCGCTTTCTGACTTACTACAAGTTGCGTGATTACTTCTAGACTCATCTATGGTGATGCAAATGGCATTGTGTCATTTTTTTCCTTGGCTAATATTCCATCTGTACGTGGACCAGTTTTTCTTTGTCCACTCACCTGTTGATGGACTTTTTGGTTGCTTCCATGTCTTGGTTATTGTAACACTGCTGAAATGCACATTTGCCTGCCTGTGTCTTTCAATTATGTCTTCTTCGGTTATAGGCCCAGGAGAGGGCCTGTTGGATCATATGGTAGCAAAATGTTTACCTTGTAAAGGCGTCTCCATTCTGTTCTCATTAGTGGCTCTTACCAGGTTATGTTCCACTTAAATTTGAGGGTATGCCCTTGTCCACAACCCTTTCAGCATTTATTGTTTGTAGTTTTTCTGCTGATGTTTATTCTGACAGGTGTGAGCTGACACCTCTTTGAGGTTGGATTTGCATGCATCTCATAATCCCTTGAAATTGAACTTTCAGGCATGTCCTCTTTTTTTTCAAGCTGTGAGTAACGCTTACCTCTTCAAATGGTTTTCTTGAAGTATGTGTCACATTTTGAAATATTTTGGCCATTACCTCCCTGAAGACATTCTGAGGGCAGGTTTCATTTACAGCCCTCCAGTACTTGTGCATATGAAGTGACCATTAGCACAGGTTTTAAAGCTGCTGTTGCAGGTATCGGCCATTGGGCGGCAGCATTTCTCCTTCCCCCATTCAGGGAACTACGGAAAGAGTCCTTCGTGCCAGTGGTGTTCCTCAGTTGTATATTAGAGAGGAATGTGCCCGGACAAACCCCCAAAAGCTGATGTCTCCTTACTTACGTTTGGTTTCTAAATTGAAATTATATATTTTTTTTATTGGAGTAATATTCCATTGTGTACATGGACCACTTCTTCTTTGTGCCTTCCTCTGTTGACAGACATTTTTGTTGCTTCCAAGTGTTGGCTGTGGTAAATATTGCTGGAGTGCAGGATTGCCACCCTGTGTCTTTTTGATTCTCATCCTCTCAGGTGATAGGCCCAGCAGTGGGTATGCTTGATTGAATGGTAGCTCAATATTTACCATATCAAGGCACCTCCTTTGTGGTTTCATTACTGGTTCTTACCATGTCCCACTGAGAAACGAGGGTGCACATTTCTCCACAACCCCTTCAGCATTTGTTGTTTGCAGAATTTTTGCTGATGGCCATTATGACTGGTGTGAGCTGATAGGTTTTTTAATTTGGATTTGCATGTCTTTAATAATTCCTAATGTTCAGCATTTTTCCATGCTTTGTTTTCTTTCTGTTAAACAAAAACAGAAAAAAACTGTGAGTACAATAAACCACTTGAAGTGGTCTTCTGGGAAGGCTGCCCTGTTTTGAATTTTTCGTCAATTTTTGACCCCAGGATTTTTTTGAGAACAGGTGACATTTACAGGCTTGTAATGAGTGTGAATATTTAGTGACCACTACTACTGGCTTTAAAGGTGCTGTTGGGGGAAACGGCCACAAGGTGGCAGCATTTCTCCGTTCCCAAAACTGGTTTCTAGGGCAGCACAGCCTTTCTGGAAGTTGTGTTCCCAGGTTGTAAATTAGAATGGAATGTGCTAGGAAAAAAACCCGTAAGTTAATATTCCCTTATTTCTTGTTCGATTTTTTAGTCTTTTTAAATCGAGGTAATATTTAGAATATTGTTTGTCCTAGGTGTATACAATCTGGTTCATTTGTACATTACATACACACACACACACACACACACACACACATATGTAATATATTCATGTACAGATACTCTTCCCATGTAAATTATTGCAGAGTGCTCCATTGACCTCCCTTGCTATATGGTCGGTCTCTTTGATAAATGTATTTAGTAGGTATTTGTACACATATGGTAACCCTAATCTTAATTTTCCATACCACCCACCTTTCCATTTATATAAGAATAGTTTGTTTTCTAAGTCTGTGAGTTTCTTTCTCTGTGAAAATGCTATCATTTTTGTCAGTTGTTAGATAACGCCTATAAGTGATATCATACTATATGTCTTTTTCTTTCTGACTTACGGCATGTTCTGAGATTATATCTAGGCTCATAAATGGTGCCTCAACGAGCAGTGTTTCACTGTTTTCCATGGCTAATATTCCATTATGTACATGGACCACTTCTTCTTTATCCATTCATCCATTGATGGACATTTTGGTTGCTTCCGTGTCTTGGCTATTGTGAAAAATCCTGCAGTGAAGCTGTTGCAGCCTGTGCCTTCTCGACTCTGGTATTTTCAGGTGAGAGGTTCAGCGGTTGACCTGCTGAATGGAATGCTGGCTCAATTTTTACTTTTAAACACAGCTCCTTTCTGTTCTCACTATTGGCTCTTACCACTTTACATCTCACCAGCGGCTAGAGGGTACACAGTTCTCTAAAACCCCTTCAGCATTTATTGTTTGTAGACCTTTGGCTGATGGTAGTTGACGTGTGTGTGTTGAAATCTTTTTGTAGGCTAGATTTGCATGAGTTTAAAAATTTATGTTGTTGAGCTTTTATCCATTTTCCTTGTTTTTAGAAAACTAATGAGTAAAATTTACCTCTTCCTACTATCTCCTTGAAAATTTTGCCAGTTGTGAATTTTTGAGGGCAGTTGTCCTTTACTGTCCTGAGTCCTTGTGAATGTTAAGTGACCGTTAGCTGTGGTTTTAAAGCCGCTCTTGTGGGAAACGGCCACAAGGCGGCAGCATTTCTACATTTCCAACTCTGGGTTTTTGGGCAACAGAGGGTTCCTGGAAATCGTGTTTGTAAGCTGCAACTTAGAGCAGAATGTGCCACGGCAAACTCCCAAGAGCTTATATCTCCTTACTTCTTGTTTGTTTTTTACATTTAATTTTTATTTATTATCACAGCAAATTGGATAAAAATACGGTGTTTTTTCCAGGTGTACGGAATCTGGTTCATTATATCGATGTATTGATCTATTCACCTTTGGATCCTTTCCCGTGTAGGTTATTACAGAGTGTTGAGTACACCTCTTTTAGCATTCTATAGGTATTTTGTGATTATATATTTCATATGTATTACTACATGTCCGTTAACCCCCATATCCTAATTCGTACATTCCTTACACCTTTCCATTTGGTTAAACATAATTTGGTTTTCTGAATCTATGAGTGTCCTTCTCTTGGAAATTATTTCATGGGTATCAATTTTTAGGTAACACCTATAAGTGATGTAATAGGATATCTGTCTTTCGTTTTCTTTCTTACTTCAGGTAGGGTGATTATCTCTAGATCCTTGTATGGTGGTGCCAACAGCATTGTTCCATGCTTTTCCATGGCTAATATTCCATTGTGTACATGGACCACTTCTTCTTGGTGCATTTTTCTGTTGATGGACATTTTGGTTTCTTCCAGCTCTTGGCTATGTTACATGTTGCGGCAGTGAAGGATCGCCAGCCTGTGTCTTTTTGATTCAGGTCTACTCAGCGGATAGGCCCATCAGTGGGCCTACCAGATCACATAGTAGCTCAAGTTTTACCTTTAAACACACCTCCATTTTGTTCTCTGTACTGGCTCTTACCAGGTTACATCCCATCAGCAGCTAGAGGGTACACAGTTCTCTAAAACCCCTTCAGCATTTATACTATGTAGACTTTTTTGCTGATGATCCTTCTGACGGCTGTGAGGTGAATGTGTTTCTAGACTGGATTTGCATGGCTTTATTAATTCCTGACGTTGAGCGTTTCTCCATGCCTTTTTCTATAACAAAAAAAAGAGACAGAATATAAAATGTGCATAAAATATGCCTCTTGAAATTGTCGTTTTGAAATATGGATGTCTTTTGAGATTTTTGCTCGATTTACGACCGAAGGATTGTTTTGAGGACAGGTGTCATTTACAGGCCTGCAAATATTTTGACTGTCAAGTAACCATTACAGCTGCAGTTAGAGCTGCTGTTGTGTGAAACGGCCACAAGGCGGCAGCAGTTCTCATTAACCAAATCTGGTTACTAGGGAAACAGAGCCTCAATGGAAGTCCTGTTCTAGGTTGCAAATTAGAATGAAATGGGCAGGAAAAAGCCCCTTATGTTTATATCTCACTAAATATTGTTCTTTTTTTAAAATTTAATTTTCATTGTTTATCACAGCAAGTGTGATTACAATGTTTTGCTTGTCTTAGGTGTGCAAGATGTGGTTGTTTTCCACATATACATATCTCTTTTCTTCTTTGGATCCTTTTCCCATTTTAGGTTATGACACAATGTTGAGTAGTCTTCTCTTGGTATTTCGTAGGTCTTTGGTGATTATATACTTCTCCTGTGTTTGTATATCTCTGTTAACTCTGACATCCTAATGTATCCAATCCTCACACCTTTCCATTGGTGAACCATAAGTTTGTTTAATGAATCTGTGATTGCCTTTCTCTGTGGAAATATCTTCACTGGTATCAATTTTTAGGTAACACCTATAAGTGATATCACAGGATACGTGTCTTTCGCTTTCTGACTTACTACAAGTTGCGTGATTACTTCTAGACTCATCTATGGTGATGCAAATGGCATTGTGTCATTTTTTTCCTTGGCTAATATTCCATCTGTACGTGGACCAGTTTTTCTTTGTCCACTCACCTGTTGATGGACTTTTTGGTTGCTTCCATGTCTTGGTTATTGTAACACTGCTGAAATGCACATTTGCCTGCCTGTGTCTTTCAATTATGTCTTCTTCGGTTATAGGCCCAGGAGAGGGCCTGTTGGATCATATGGTAGCAAAATGTTTACCTTGTAAAGGCGTCTCCATTCTGTTCTCATTAGTGGCTCTTACCAGGTTATGTTCCACTTAAATTTGAGGGTATGCCCTTGTCCACAACCCTTTCAGCATTTATTGTTTGTAGTTTTTCTGCTGATGTTTATTCTGACAGGTGTGAGCTGACACCTCTTTGAGGTTGGATTTGCATGCATCTCATAATCCCTTGAAATTGAACTTTCAGGCATGTCCTCTTTTTTTTCAAGCTGTGAGTAACGCTTACCTCTTCAAATGGTTTTCTTGAAGTATGTGTCACATTTTGAAATATTTTGGCCATTACCTCCCTGAAGACATTCTGAGGGCAGGTTTCATTTACAGCCCTCCAGTACTTGTGCATATGAAGTGACCATTAGCACAGGTTTTAAAGCTGCTGTTGCAGGTATCGGCCATTGGGCGGCAGCATTTCTCCTTCCCCCATTCAGGGAACTACGGAAAGAGTCCTTCGTGCCAGTGGTGTTCCTCAGTTGTATATTAGAGAGGAATGTGCCCGGACAAACCCCCAAAAGCTGATGTCTCCTTACTTACGTTTGGTTTCTAAATTGAAATTATATATTTTTTTTATTGGAGTAATATTCCATTGTGTACATGGACCACTTCTTCTTTGTGCCTTCCTCTGTTGACAGACATTTTTGTTGCTTCCAAGTGTTGGCTGTGGTAAATATTGCTGGAGTGCAGGATTGCCACCCTGTGTCTTTTTGATTCTCATCCTCTCAGGTGATAGGCCCAGCAGTGGGTATGCTTGATTGAATGGTAGCTCAATATTTACCATATCAAGGCACCTCCTTTGTGGTTTCATTACTGGTTCTTACCATGTCCCACTGAGAAACGAGGGTGCACATTTCTCCACAACCCCTTCAGCATTTGTTGTTTGCAGAATTTTTGCTGATGGCCATTATGACTGGTGTGAGCTGATAGGTTTTTTAATTTGGATTTGCATGTCTTTAATAATTCCTAATGTTCAGCATTTTTCCATGCTTTGTTTTCTTTCTGTTAAACAAAAACAGAAAAAAACTGTGAGTACAATAAACCACTTGAAGTGGTCTTCTGGGAAGGCTGCCCTGTTTTGAATTTTTCGTCAATTTTTGACCCCAGGATTTTTTTGAGAACAGGTGACATTTACAGGCTTGTAATGAGTGTGAATATTTAGTAACCACTACTACTGGCTTTAAAGGTGCTGTTGGGGGAAACGGCCACAAGGTGGCAGCATTTCTCCGTTCCCAAAACTGGTTTCTAGGGCAGCACAGCCTTTCTGGAAGTTGTGTTCCCAGGTTGTAAATTAGAATGGAATGTGCTAGGAAAAAAACCCGTAAGTTAATATTCCCTTATTTCTTGTTCGATTTTTTAGTCTTTTTAAATCGAGGTAATATTTAGAATATTGTTTGTCCTAGGTGTATACAATCTGGTTCATTTGTACATTACATACACACACACACACACACACACACACACATATGTAATATATTCATGTACAGATACTCTTCCCATGTAAATTATTGCAGAGTGCTCCATTGACCTCCCTTGCTATATGGTCGGTCTCTTTGATAAATGTATTTAGTAGGTATTTGTACACATATGGTAACCCTAATCTTAATTTTCCATACCACCCACCTTTCCATTTACATAAGAATAGTTTGTTTTCTAAGTCTGTGAGTTTCTTTCTCTGTGAAAATGCTATCATTTTTGTCAGTTGTTAGATAACGCCTATAAGTGATATCATACTATATGTCTTTTTCTTTCTGACTTACGGCATGTTCTGAGATTATATCTAGGCTCATAAATGGTGCCTCAACGAGCAGTGTTTCACTGTTTTCCATGGCTAATATTCCATTATGTACATGGACCACTTCTTCTTTATCCATTCATCCATTGATGGACATTTTGGTTGCTTCCGTGTCTTGGCTATTGTGAAAAATCCTGCAGTGAAGCTGTTGCAGCCTGTGCCTTCTCGACTCTGGTATTTTCAGGTGAGAGGTTCAGCGGTTGACCTGCTGAATGGAATGCTGGCTCAATTTTTACTTTTAAACACAGCTCCTTTCTGTTCTCACTATTGGCTCTTACCACTTTACATCTCACCAGCGGCTAGAGGGTACACAGTTCTCTAAAACCCCTTCAGCATTTATTGTTTGTAGACCTTTGGCTGATGGTAGTTGACGTGTGTGTGTTGAAATCTTTTTGTAGGCTAGATTTGCATGAGTTTAAAAATTTATGTTGTTGAGCTTTTATCCATTTTCCTTGTTTTTAGAAAACTAATGAGTAAAATTTACCTCTTCCTACTATCTCCTTGAAAATTTTGCCAGTTGTGAATTTTTGAGGGCAGTTGTCCTTTACTGTCCTGAGTCCTTGTGAATGTTAAGTGACCGTTAGCTGTGGTTTTAAAGCCGCTCTTGTGGGAAACGGCCACAAGGCGGCAGCATTTCTACATTTCCAACTCTGGGTTTTTGGGCAACAGAGGGTTCCTGGAAATCGTGTTTGTAAGCTGCAACTTAGAGCAGAATGTGCCACGGCAAACTCCCAAGAGCTTATATCTCCTTACTTCTTGTTTGTTTTTTACATTTAATTTTTATTTATTATCACAGCAAATTGGATAAAAATACGGTGTTTTTTCCAGGTGTACGGAATCTGGTTCATTATATCGATGTATTGATCTATTCACCTTTGGATCCTTTCCCGTGTAGGTTATTACAGAGTGTTGAGTACACCTCTTTTAGCATTCTATAGGTATTTTGTGATTATATATTTCATATGTATTACTACATGTCCGTTAACCCCCATATCCTAATTCGTACATTCCTTACACCTTTCCATTTGGTTAAACATAATTTGGTTTTCTGAATCTATGAGTGTCCTTCTCTTGGAAATTATTTCATGGGTATCAATTTTTAGGTAACACCTATAAGTGATGTAATAGGATATCTGTCTTTCGTTTTCTTTCTTACTTCAGGTAGGGTGATTATCTCTAGATCCTTGTATGGTGGTGCCAACAGCATTGTTCCATGCTTTTCCATGGCTAATATTCCATTGTGTACATGGACCACTTCTTCTTGGTGCATTTTTCTGTTGATGGACATTTTGGTTTCTTCCAGCTCTTGGCTATGTTACATGTTGCGGCAGTGAAGGATCGCCAGCCTGTGTCTTTTTGATTCAGGTCTACTCAGCGGATAGGCCCATCAGTGGGCCTACCAGATCACATAGTAGCTCAAGTTTTACCTTTAAACACACCTCCATTTTGTTCTCTGTACTGGCTCTTACCAGGTTACATCCCATCAGCAGCTAGAGGGTACACAGTTCTCTAAAACCCCTTCAGCATTTATACTATGTAGACTTTTTTGCTGATGATCCTTCTGACGGCTGTGAGGTGAATGTGTTTCTAGACTGGATTTGCATGGCTTTATTAATTCCTGACGTTGAGCGTTTCTCCATGCCTTTTTCTATAACAAAAAAAAGAGACAGAATATAAAATGTGCATAAAATATGCCTCTTGAAATTGTCGTTTTGAAATATGGATGTCTTTTGAGATTTTTGCTCGATTTACGACCGAAGGATTGTTTTGAGGACAGGTGTCATTTACAGGCCTGCAAATATTTTGACTGTCAAGTAACCATTACAGCTGCAGTTAGAGCTGCTGTTGTGTGAAACGGCCACAAGGCGGCAGCAGTTCTCATTAACCAAATCTGGTTACTAGGGAAACAGAGCCTCAATGGAAGTCCTGTTCTAGGTTGCAAATTAGAATGAAATGGGCAGGAAAAAGCCCCTTATGTTTATATCTCACTAAATATTGTTCTTTTTTTAAAATTTAATTTTCATTGTTTATCACAGCAAGTGTGATTACAATGTTTTGCTTGTCTTAGGTGTGCAAGATGTGGTTGTTTTCCACATATACATATCTCTTTTCTTCTTTGGATCCTTTTCCCATTTTAGGTTATGACACAATGTTGAGTAGTCTTCTCTTGGTATTTCGTAGGTCTTTGGTGATTATATACTTCTCCTGTGTTTGTATATCTCTGTTAACTCTGACATCCTAATGTATCCAATCCTCACACCTTTCCATTGGTGAACCATAAGTTTGTTTAATGAATCTGTGATTGCCTTTCTCTGTGGAAATATCTTCACTGGTATCAATTTTTAGGTAACACCTATAAGTGATATCACAGGATACGTGTCTTTCGCTTTCTGACTTACTACAAGTTGCGTGATTACTTCTAGACTCATCTATGGTGATGCAAATGGCATTGTGTCATTTTTTTCCTTGGCTAATATTCCATCTGTACGTGGACCAGTTTTTCTTTGTCCACTCACCTGTTGATGGACTTTTTGGTTGCTTCCATGTCTTGGTTATTGTAACACTGCTGAAATGCACATTTGCCTGCCTGTGTCTTTCAATTATGTCTTCTTCGGTTATAGGCCCAGGAGAGGGCCTGTTGGATCATATGGTAGCAAAATGTTTACCTTGTAAAGGCGTCTCCATTCTGTTCTCATTAGTGGCTCTTACCAGGTTATGTTCCACTTAAATTTGAGGGTATGCCCTTGTCCACAACCCTTTCAGCATTTATTGTTTGTAGTTTTTCTGCTGATGTTTATTCTGACAGGTGTGAGCTGACACCTCTTTGAGGTTGGATTTGCATGCATCTCATAATCCCTTGAAATTGAACTTTCAGGCATGTCCTCTTTTTTTTCAAGCTGTGAGTAACGCTTACCTCTTCAAATGGTTTTCTTGAAGTATGTGTCACATTTTGAAATATTTTGGCCATTACCTCCCTGAAGACATTCTGAGGGCAGGTTTCATTTACAGCCCTCCAGTACTTGTGCATATGAAGTGACCATTAGCACAGGTTTTAAAGCTGCTGTTGCAGGTATCGGCCATTGGGCGGCAGCATTTCTCCTTCCCCCATTCAGGGAACTACGGAAAGAGTCCTTCGTGCCAGTGGTGTTCCTCAGTTGTATATTAGAGAGGAATGTGCCCGGACAAACCCCCAAAAGCTGATGTCTCCTTACTTACGTTTGGTTTCTAAATTGAAATTATATATTTTTTTTATTGGAGTAATATTCCATTGTGTACATGGACCACTTCTTCTTTGTGCCTTCCTCTGTTGACAGACATTTTTGTTGCTTCCAAGTGTTGGCTGTGGTAAATATTGCTGGAGTGCAGGATTGCCACCCTGTGTCTTTTTGATTCTCATCCTCTCAGGTGATAGGCCCAGCAGTGGGTATGCTTGATTGAATGGTAGCTCAATATTTACCATATCAAGGCACCTCCTTTGTGGTTTCATTACTGGTTCTTACCATGTCCCACTGAGAAACGAGGGTGCACATTTCTCCACAACCCCTTCAGCATTTGTTGTTTGCAGAATTTTTGCTGATGGCCATTATGACTGGTGTGAGCTGATAGGTTTTTTAATTTGGATTTGCATGTCTTTAATAATTCCTAATGTTCAGCATTTTTCCATGCTTTGTTTTCTTTCTGTTAAACAAAAACAGAAAAAAACTGTGAGTACAATAAACCACTTGAAGTGGTCTTCTGGGAAGGCTGCCCTGTTTTGAATTTTTCGTCAATTTTTGACCCCAGGATTTTTTTGAGAACAGGTGACATTTACAGGCTTGTAATGAGTGTGAATATTTAGTAACCACTACTACTGGCTTTAAAGGTGCTGTTGGGGGAAACGGCCACAAGGTGGCAGCATTTCTCCGTTCCCAAAACTGGTTTCTAGGGCAGCACAGCCTTTCTGGAAGTTGTGTTCCCAGGTTGTAAATTAGAATGGAATGTGCTAGGAAAAAAACCCGTAAGTTAATATTCCCTTATTTCTTGTTCGATTTTTTAGTCTTTTTAAATCGAGGTAATATTTAGAATATTGTTTGTCCTAGGTGTATACAATCTGGTTCATTTGTACATTACATACACACACACACACACACACACACACATATGTAATATATTCATGTACAGATACTCTTCCCATGTAAATTATTGCAGAGTGCTCCATTGACCTCCCTTGCTATATGGTCGGTCTCTTTGATAAATGTATTTAGTAGGTATTTGTACACATATGGTAACCCTAATCTTAATTTTCCATACCACCCACCTTTCCATTTACATAAGAATAGTTTGTTTTCTAAGTCTGTGAGTTTCTTTCTCTGTGAAAATGCTATCATTTTTGTCAGTTGTTAGATAACGCCTATAAGTGATATCATACTATATGTCTTTTTCTTTCTGACTTACGGCATGTTCTGAGATTATATCTAGGCTCATAAATGGTGCCTCAACGAGCAGTGTTTCACTGTTTTCCATGGCTAATATTCCATTATGTACATGGACCACTTCTTCTTTATCCATTCATCCATTGATGGACATTTTGGTTGCTTCCGTGTCTTGGCTATTGTGAAAAATCCTGCAGTGAAGCTGTTGCAGCCTGTGCCTTCTCGACTCTGGTATTTTCAGGTGAGAGGTTCAGCGGTTGACCTGCTGAATGGAATGCTGGCTCAATTTTTACTTTTAAACACAGCTCCTTTCTGTTCTCACTATTGGCTCTTACCACTTTACATCTCACCAGCGGCTAGAGGGTACACAGTTCTCTAAAACCCCTTCAGCATTTATTGTTTGTAGACCTTTGGCTGATGGTAGTTGACGTGTGTGTGTTGAAATCTTTTTGTAGGCTAGATTTGCATGAGTTTAAAAATTTATGTTGTTGAGCTTTTATCCATTTTCCTTGTTTTTAGAAAACTAATGAGTAAAATTTACCTCTTCCTACTATCTCCTTGAAAATTTTGCCAGTTGTGAATTTTTGAGGGCAGTTGTCCTTTACTGTCCTGAGTCCTTGTGAATGTTAAGTGACCGTTAGCTGTGGTTTTAAAGCCGCTCTTGTGGGAAACGGCCACAAGGCGGCAGCATTTCTACATTTCCAACTCTGGGTTTTTGGGCAACAGAGGGTTCCTGGAAATCGTGTTTGTAAGCTGCAACTTAGAGCAGAATGTGCCACGGCAAACTCCCAAGAGCTTATATCTCCTTACTTCTTGTTTGTTTTTTACATTTAATTTTTATTTATTATCACAGCAAATTGGATAAAAATACGGTGTTTTTTCCAGGTGTACGGAATCTGGTTCATTATATCGATGTATTGATCTATTCACCTTTGGATCCTTTCCCGTGTAGGTTATTACAGAGTGTTGAGTACACCTCTTTTAGCATTCTATAGGTATTTTGTGATTATATATTTCATATGTATTACTACATGTCCGTTAACCCCCATATCCTAATTCGTACATTCCTTACACCTTTCCATTTGGTTAAACATAATTTGGTTTTCTGAATCTATGAGTGTCCTTCTCTTGGAAATTATTTCATGGGTATCAATTTTTAGGTAACACCTATAAGTGATGTAATAGGATATCTGTCTTTCGTTTTCTTTCTTACTTCAGGTAGGGTGATTATCTCTAGATCCTTGTATGGTGGTGCCAACAGCATTGTTCCATGCTTTTCCATGGCTAATATTCCATTGTGTACATGGACCACTTCTTCTTGGTGCATTTTTCTGTTGATGGACATTTTGGTTTCTTCCAGCTCTTGGCTATGTTACATGTTGCGGCAGTGAAGGATCGCCAGCCTGTGTCTTTTTGATTCAGGTCTACTCAGCGGATAGGCCCATCAGTGGGCCTACCAGATCACATAGTAGCTCAAGTTTTACCTTTAAACACACCTCCATTTTGTTCTCTGTACTGGCTCTTACCAGGTTACATCCCATCAGCAGCTAGAGGGTACACAGTTCTCTAAAACCCCTTCAGCATTTATACTATGTAGACTTTTTTGCTGATGATCCTTCTGACGGCTGTGAGGTGAATGTGTTTCTAGACTGGATTTGCATGGCTTTATTAATTCCTGACGTTGAGCGTTTCTCCATGCCTTTTTCTATAACAAAAAAAAGAGACAGAATATAAAATGTGCATAAAATATGCCTCTTGAAATTGTCGTTTTGAAATATGGATGTCTTTTGAGATTTTTGCTCGATTTACGACCGAAGGATTGTTTTGAGGACAGGTGTCATTTACAGGCCTGCAAATATTTTGACTGTCAAGTAACCATTACAGCTGCAGTTAGAGCTGCTGTTGTGTGAAACGGCCACAAGGCGGCAGCAGTTCTCATTAACCAAATCTGGTTACTAGGGAAACAGAGCCTCAATGGAAGTCCTGTTCTAGGTTGCAAATTAGAATGAAATGGGCAGGAAAAAGCCCCTTATGTTTATATCTCACTAAATATTGTTCTTTTTTTAAAATTTAATTTTCATTGTTTATCACAGCAAGTGTGATTACAATGTTTTGCTTGTCTTAGGTGTGCAAGATGTGGTTGTTTTCCACATATACATATCTCTTTTCTTCTTTGGATCCTTTTCCCATTTTAGGTTATGACACAATGTTGAGTAGTCTTCTCTTGGTATTTCGTAGGTCTTTGGTGATTATATACTTCTCCTGTGTTTGTATATCTCTGTTAACTCTGACATCCTAATGTATCCAATCCTCACACCTTTCCATTGGTGAACCATAAGTTTGTTTAATGAATCTGTGATTGCCTTTCTCTGTGGAAATATCTTCACTGGTATCAATTTTTAGGTAACACCTATAAGTGATATCACAGGATACGTGTCTTTCGCTTTCTGACTTACTACAAGTTGCGTGATTACTTCTAGACTCATCTATGGTGATGCAAATGGCATTGTGTCATTTTTTTCCTTGGCTAATATTCCATCTGTACGTGGACCAGTTTTTCTTTGTCCACTCACCTGTTGATGGACTTTTTGGTTGCTTCCATGTCTTGGTTATTGTAACACTGCTGAAATGCACATTTGCCTGCCTGTGTCTTTCAATTATGTCTTCTTCGGTTATAGGCCCAGGAGAGGGCCTGTTGGATCATATGGTAGCAAAATGTTTACCTTGTAAAGGCGTCTCCATTCTGTTCTCATTAGTGGCTCTTACCAGGTTATGTTCCACTTAAATTTGAGGGTATGCCCTTGTCCACAACCCTTTCAGCATTTATTGTTTGTAGTTTTTCTGCTGATGTTTATTCTGACAGGTGTGAGCTGACACCTCTTTGAGGTTGGATTTGCATGCATCTCATAATCCCTTGAAATTGAACTTTCAGGCATGTCCTCTTTTTTTTCAAGCTGTGAGTAACGCTTACCTCTTCAAATGGTTTTCTTGAAGTATGTGTCACATTTTGAAATATTTTGGCCATTACCTCCCTGAAGACATTCTGAGGGCAGGTTTCATTTACAGCCCTCCAGTACTTGTGCATATGAAGTGACCATTAGCACAGGTTTTAAAGCTGCTGTTGCAGGTATCGGCCATTGGGCGGCAGCATTTCTCCTTCCCCCATTCAGGGAACTACGGAAAGAGTCCTTCGTGCCAGTGGTGTTCCTCAGTTGTATATTAGAGAGGAATGTGCCCGGACAAACCCCCAAAAGCTGATGTCTCCTTACTTACGTTTGGTTTCTAAATTGAAATTATATATTTTTTTTATTGGAGTAATATTCCATTGTGTACATGGACCACTTCTTCTTTGTGCCTTCCTCTGTTGACAGACATTTTTGTTGCTTCCAAGTGTTGGCTGTGGTAAATATTGCTGGAGTGCAGGATTGCCACCCTGTGTCTTTTTGATTCTCATCCTCTCAGGTGATAGGCCCAGCAGTGGGTATGCTTGATTGAATGGTAGCTCAATATTTACCATATCAAGGCACCTCCTTTGTGGTTTCATTACTGGTTCTTACCATGTCCCACTGAGAAACGAGGGTGCACATTTCTCCACAACCCCTTCAGCATTTGTTGTTTGCAGAATTTTTGCTGATGGCCATTATGACTGGTGTGAGCTGATAGGTTTTTTAATTTGGATTTGCATGTCTTTAATAATTCCTAATGTTCAGCATTTTTCCATGCTTTGTTTTCTTTCTGTTAAACAAAAACAGAAAAAAACTGTGAGTACAATAAACCACTTGAAGTGGTCTTCTGGGAAGGCTGCCCTGTTTTGAATTTTTCGTCAATTTTTGACCCCAGGATTTTTTTGAGAACAGGTGACATTTACAGGCTTGTAATGAGTGTGAATATTTAGTAACCACTACTACTGGCTTTAAAGGTGCTGTTGGGGGAAACGGCCACAAGGTGGCAGCATTTCTCCGTTCCCAAAACTGGTTTCTAGGGCAGCACAGCCTTTCTGGAAGTTGTGTTCCCAGGTTGTAAATTAGAATGGAATGTGCTAGGAAAAAAACCCGTAAGTTAATATTCCCTTATTTCTTGTTCGATTTTTTAGTCTTTTTAAATCGAGGTAATATTTAGAATATTGTTTGTCCTAGGTGTATACAATCTGGTTCATTTGTACATTACATACACACACACACACACACACACACACATATGTAATATATTCATGTACAGATACTCTTCCCATGTAAATTATTGCAGAGTGCTCCATTGACCTCCCTTGCTATATGGTCGGTCTCTTTGATAAATGTATTTAGTAGGTATTTGTACACATATGGTAACCCTAATCTTAATTTTCCATACCACCCACCTTTCCATTTACATAAGAATAGTTTGTTTTCTAAGTCTGTGAGTTTCTTTCTCTGTGAAAATGCTATCATTTTTGTCAGTTGTTAGATAACGCCTATAAGTGATATCATACTATATGTCTTTTTCTTTCTGACTTACGGCATGTTCTGAGATTATATCTAGGCTCATAAATGGTGCCTCAACGAGCAGTGTTTCACTGTTTTCCATGGCTAATATTCCATTATGTACATGGACCACTTCTTCTTTATCCATTCATCCATTGATGGACATTTTGGTTGCTTCCGTGTCTTGGCTATTGTGAAAAATCCTGCAGTGAAGCTGTTGCAGCCTGTGCCTTCTCGACTCTGGTATTTTCAGGTGAGAGGTTCAGCGGTTGACCTGCTGAATGGAATGCTGGCTCAATTTTTACTTTTAAACACAGCTCCTTTCTGTTCTCACTATTGGCTCTTACCACTTTACATCTCACCAGCGGCTAGAGGGTACACAGTTCTCTAAAACCCCTTCAGCATTTATTGTTTGTAGACCTTTGGCTGATGGTAGTTGACGTGTGTGTGTTGAAATCTTTTTGTAGGCTAGATTTGCATGAGTTTAAAAATTTATGTTGTTGAGCTTTTATCCATTTTCCTTGTTTTTAGAAAACTAATGAGTAAAATTTACCTCTTCCTACTATCTCCTTGAAAATTTTGCCAGTTGTGAATTTTTGAGGGCAGTTGTCCTTTACTGTCCTGAGTCCTTGTGAATGTTAAGTGACCGTTAGCTGTGGTTTTAAAGCCGCTCTTGTGGGAAACGGCCACAAGGCGGCAGCATTTCTACATTTCCAACTCTGGGTTTTTGGGCAACAGAGGGTTCCTGGAAATCGTGTTTGTAAGCTGCAACTTAGAGCAGAATGTGCCACGGCAAACTCCCAAGAGCTTATATCTCCTTACTTCTTGTTTGTTTTTTACATTTAATTTTTATTTATTATCACAGCAAATTGGATAAAAATACGGTGTTTTTTCCAGGTGTACGGAATCTGGTTCATTATATCGATGTATTGATCTATTCACCTTTGGATCCTTTCCCGTGTAGGTTATTACAGAGTGTTGAGTACACCTCTTTTAGCATTCTATAGGTATTTTGTGATTATATATTTCATATGTATTACTACATGTCCGTTAACCCCCATATCCTAATTCGTACATTCCTTACACCTTTCCATTTGGTTAAACATAATTTGGTTTTCTGAATCTATGAGTGTCCTTCTCTTGGAAATTATTTCATGGGTATCAATTTTTAGGTAACACCTATAAGTGATGTAATAGGATATCTGTCTTTCGTTTTCTTTCTTACTTCAGGTAGGGTGATTATCTCTAGATCCTTGTATGGTGGTGCCAACAGCATTGTTCCATGCTTTTCCATGGCTAATATTCCATTGTGTACATGGACCACTTCTTCTTGGTGCATTTTTCTGTTGATGGACATTTTGGTTTCTTCCAGCTCTTGGCTATGTTACATGTTGCGGCAGTGAAGGATCGCCAGCCTGTGTCTTTTTGATTCAGGTCTACTCAGCGGATAGGCCCATCAGTGGGCCTACCAGATCACATAGTAGCTCAAGTTTTACCTTTAAACACACCTCCATTTTGTTCTCTGTACTGGCTCTTACCAGGTTACATCCCATCAGCAGCTAGAGGGTACACAGTTCTCTAAAACCCCTTCAGCATTTATACTATGTAGACTTTTTTGCTGATGATCCTTCTGACGGCTGTGAGGTGAATGTGTTTCTAGACTGGATTTGCATGGCTTTATTAATTCCTGACGTTGAGCGTTTCTCCATGCCTTTTTCTATAACAAAAAAAAGAGACAGAATATAAAATGTGCATAAAATATGCCTCTTGAAATTGTCGTTTTGAAATATGGATGTCTTTTGAGATTTTTGCTCGATTTACGACCGAAGGATTGTTTTGAGGACAGGTGTCATTTACAGGCCTGCAAATATTTTGACTGTCAAGTAACCATTACAGCTGCAGTTAGAGCTGCTGTTGTGTGAAACGGCCACAAGGCGGCAGCAGTTCTCATTAACCAAATCTGGTTACTAGGGAAACAGAGCCTCAATGGAAGTCCTGTTCTAGGTTGCAAATTAGAATGAAATGGGCAGGAAAAAGCCCCTTATGTTTATATCTCACTAAATATTGTTCTTTTTTTAAAATTTAATTTTCATTGTTTATCACAGCAAGTGTGATTACAATGTTTTGCTTGTCTTAGGTGTGCAAGATGTGGTTGTTTTCCACATATACATATCTCTTTTCTTCTTTGGATCCTTTTCCCATTTTAGGTTATGACACAATGTTGAGTAGTCTTCTCTTGGTATTTCGTAGGTCTTTGGTGATTATATACTTCTCCTGTGTTTGTATATCTCTGTTAACTCTGACATCCTAATGTATCCAATCCTCACACCTTTCCATTGGTGAACCATAAGTTTGTTTAATGAATCTGTGATTGCCTTTCTCTGTGGAAATATCTTCACTGGTATCAATTTTTAGGTAACACCTATAAGTGATATCACAGGATACGTGTCTTTCGCTTTCTGACTTACTACAAGTTGCGTGATTACTTCTAGACTCATCTATGGTGATGCAAATGGCATTGTGTCATTTTTTTCCTTGGCTAATATTCCATCTGTACGTGGACCAGTTTTTCTTTGTCCACTCACCTGTTGATGGACTTTTTGGTTGCTTCCATGTCTTGGTTATTGTAACACTGCTGAAATGCACATTTGCCTGCCTGTGTCTTTCAATTATGTCTTCTTCGGTTATAGGCCCAGGAGAGGGCCTGTTGGATCATATGGTAGCAAAATGTTTACCTTGTAAAGGCGTCTCCATTCTGTTCTCATTAGTGGCTCTTACCAGGTTATGTTCCACTTAAATTTGAGGGTATGCCCTTGTCCACAACCCTTTCAGCATTTATTGTTTGTAGTTTTTCTGCTGATGTTTATTCTGACAGGTGTGAGCTGACACCTCTTTGAGGTTGGATTTGCATGCATCTCATAATCCCTTGAAATTGAACTTTCAGGCATGTCCTCTTTTTTTTCAAGCTGTGAGTAACGCTTACCTCTTCAAATGGTTTTCTTGAAGTATGTGTCACATTTTGAAATATTTTGGCCATTACCTCCCTGAAGACATTCTGAGGGCAGGTTTCATTTACAGCCCTCCAGTACTTGTGCATATGAAGTGACCATTAGCACAGGTTTTAAAGCTGCTGTTGCAGGTATCGGCCATTGGGCGGCAGCATTTCTCCTTCCCCCATTCAGGGAACTACGGAAAGAGTCCTTCGTGCCAGTGGTGTTCCTCAGTTGTATATTAGAGAGGAATGTGCCCGGACAAACCCCCAAAAGCTGATGTCTCCTTACTTACGTTTGGTTTCTAAATTGAAATTATATATTTTTTTTATTGGAGTAATATTCCATTGTGTACATGGACCACTTCTTCTTTGTGCCTTCCTCTGTTGACAGACATTTTTGTTGCTTCCAAGTGTTGGCTGTGGTAAATATTGCTGGAGTGCAGGATTGCCACCCTGTGTCTTTTTGATTCTCATCCTCTCAGGTGATAGGCCCAGCAGTGGGTATGCTTGATTGAATGGTAGCTCAATATTTACCATATCAAGGCACCTCCTTTGTGGTTTCATTACTGGTTCTTACCATGTCCCACTGAGAAACGAGGGTGCACATTTCTCCACAACCCCTTCAGCATTTGTTGTTTGCAGAATTTTTGCTGATGGCCATTATGACTGGTGTGAGCTGATAGGTTTTTTAATTTGGATTTGCATGTCTTTAATAATTCCTAATGTTCAGCATTTTTCCATGCTTTGTTTTCTTTCTGTTAAACAAAAACAGAAAAAAACTGTGAGTACAATAAACCACTTGAAGTGGTCTTCTGGGAAGGCTGCCCTGTTTTGAATTTTTCGTCAATTTTTGACCCCAGGATTTTTTTGAGAACAGGTGACATTTACAGGCTTGTAATGAGTGTGAATATTTAGTGACCACTACTACTGGCTTTAAAGGTGCTGTTGGGGGAAACGGCCACAAGGTGGCAGCATTTCTCCGTTCCCAAAACTGGTTTCTAGGGCAGCACAGCCTTTCTGGAAGTTGTGTTCCCAGGTTGTAAATTAGAATGGAATGTGCTAGGAAAAAAACCCGTAAGTTAATATTCCCTTATTTCTTGTTCGATTTTTTAGTCTTTTTAAATCGAGGTAATATTTAGAATATTGTTTGTCCTAGGTGTATACAATCTGGTTCATTTGTACATTACATACACACACACACACACACACACACACATATGTAATATATTCATGTACAGATACTCTTCCCATGTAAATTATTGCAGAGTGCTCCATTGACCTCCCTTGCTATATGGTCGGTCTCTTTGATAAATGTATTTAGTAGGTATTTGTACACATATGGTAACCCTAATCTTAATTTTCCATACCACCCACCTTTCCATTTATATAAGAATAGTTTGTTTTCTAAGTCTGTGAGTTTCTTTCTCTGTGAAAATGCTATCATTTTTGTCAGTTGTTAGATAACGCCTATAAGTGATATCATACTATATGTCTTTTTCTTTCTGACTTACGGCATGTTCTGAGATTATATCTAGGCTCATAAATGGTGCCTCAACGAGCAGTGTTTCACTGTTTTCCATGGCTAATATTCCATTATGTACATGGACCACTTCTTCTTTATCCATTCATCCATTGATGGACATTTTGGTTGCTTCCGTGTCTTGGCTATTGTGAAAAATCCTGCAGTGAAGCTGTTGCAGCCTGTGCCTTCTCGACTCTGGTATTTTCAGGTGAGAGGTTCAGCGGTTGACCTGCTGAATGGAATGCTGGCTCAATTTTTACTTTTAAACACAGCTCCTTTCTGTTCTCACTATTGGCTCTTACCACTTTACATCTCACCAGCGGCTAGAGGGTACACAGTTCTCTAAAACCCCTTCAGCATTTATTGTTTGTAGACCTTTGGCTGATGGTAGTTGACGTGTGTGTGTTGAAATCTTTTTGTAGGCTAGATTTGCATGAGTTTAAAAATTTATGTTGTTGAGCTTTTATCCATTTTCCTTGTTTTTAGAAAACTAATGAGTAAAATTTACCTCTTCCTACTATCTCCTTGAAAATTTTGCCAGTTGTGAATTTTTGAGGGCAGTTGTCCTTTACTGTCCTGAGTCCTTGTGAATGTTAAGTGACCGTTAGCTGTGGTTTTAAAGCCGCTCTTGTGGGAAACGGCCACAAGGCGGCAGCATTTCTACATTTCCAACTCTGGGTTTTTGGGCAACAGAGGGTTCCTGGAAATCGTGTTTGTAAGCTGCAACTTAGAGCAGAATGTGCCACGGCAAACTCCCAAGAGCTTATATCTCCTTACTTCTTGTTTGTTTTTTACATTTAATTTTTATTTATTATCACAGCAAATTGGATAAAAATACGGTGTTTTTTCCAGGTGTACGGAATCTGGTTCATTATATCGATGTATTGATCTATTCACCTTTGGATCCTTTCCCGTGTAGGTTATTACAGAGTGTTGAGTACACCTCTTTTAGCATTCTATAGGTATTTTGTGATTATATATTTCATATGTATTACTACATGTCCGTTAACCCCCATATCCTAATTCGTACATTCCTTACACCTTTCCATTTGGTTAAACATAATTTGGTTTTCTGAATCTATGAGTGTCCTTCTCTTGGAAATTATTTCATGGGTATCAATTTTTAGGTAACACCTATAAGTGATGTAATAGGATATCTGTCTTTCGTTTTCTTTCTTACTTCAGGTAGGGTGATTATCTCTAGATCCTTGTATGGTGGTGCCAACAGCATTGTTCCATGCTTTTCCATGGCTAATATTCCATTGTGTACATGGACCACTTCTTCTTGGTGCATTTTTCTGTTGATGGACATTTTGGTTTCTTCCAGCTCTTGGCTATGTTACATGTTGCGGCAGTGAAGGATCGCCAGCCTGTGTCTTTTTGATTCAGGTCTACTCAGCGGATAGGCCCATCAGTGGGCCTACCAGATCACATAGTAGCTCAAGTTTTACCTTTAAACACACCTCCATTTTGTTCTCTGTACTGGCTCTTACCAGGTTACATCCCATCAGCAGCTAGAGGGTACACAGTTCTCTAAAACCCCTTCAGCATTTATACTATGTAGACTTTTTTGCTGATGATCCTTCTGACGGCTGTGAGGTGAATGTGTTTCTAGACTGGATTTGCATGGCTTTATTAATTCCTGACGTTGAGCGTTTCTCCATGCCTTTTTCTATAACAAAAAAAAGAGACAGAATATAAAATGTGCATAAAATATGCCTCTTGAAATTGTCGTTTTGAAATATGGATGTCTTTTGAGATTTTTGCTCGATTTACGACCGAAGGATTGTTTTGAGGACAGGTGTCATTTACAGGCCTGCAAATATTTTGACTGTCAAGTAACCATTACAGCTGCAGTTAGAGCTGCTGTTGTGTGAAACGGCCACAAGGCGGCAGCAGTTCTCATTAACCAAATCTGGTTACTAGGGAAACAGAGCCTCAATGGAAGTCCTGTTCTAGGTTGCAAATTAGAATGAAATGGGCAGGAAAAAGCCCCTTATGTTTATATCTCACTAAATATTGTTCTTTTTTTAAAATTTAATTTTCATTGTTTATCACAGCAAGTGTGATTACAATGTTTTGCTTGTCTTAGGTGTGCAAGATGTGGTTGTTTTCCACATATACATATCTCTTTTCTTCTTTGGATCCTTTTCCCATTTTAGGTTATGACACAATGTTGAGTAGTCTTCTCTTGGTATTTCGTAGGTCTTTGGTGATTATATACTTCTCCTGTGTTTGTATATCTCTGTTAACTCTGACATCCTAATGTATCCAATCCTCACACCTTTCCATTGGTGAACCATAAGTTTGTTTAATGAATCTGTGATTGCCTTTCTCTGTGGAAATATCTTCACTGGTATCAATTTTTAGGTAACACCTATAAGTGATATCACAGGATACGTGTCTTTCGCTTTCTGACTTACTACAAGTTGCGTGATTACTTCTAGACTCATCTATGGTGATGCAAATGGCATTGTGTCATTTTTTTCCTTGGCTAATATTCCATCTGTACGTGGACCAGTTTTTCTTTGTCCACTCACCTGTTGATGGACTTTTTGGTTGCTTCCATGTCTTGGTTATTGTAACACTGCTGAAATGCACATTTGCCTGCCTGTGTCTTTCAATTATGTCTTCTTCGGTTATAGGCCCAGGAGAGGGCCTGTTGGATCATATGGTAGCAAAATGTTTACCTTGTAAAGGCGTCTCCATTCTGTTCTCATTAGTGGCTCTTACCAGGTTATGTTCCACTTAAATTTGAGGGTATGCCCTTGTCCACAACCCTTTCAGCATTTATTGTTTGTAGTTTTTCTGCTGATGTTTATTCTGACAGGTGTGAGCTGACACCTCTTTGAGGTTGGATTTGCATGCATCTCATAATCCCTTGAAATTGAACTTTCAGGCATGTCCTCTTTTTTTTCAAGCTGTGAGTAACGCTTACCTCTTCAAATGGTTTTCTTGAAGTATGTGTCACATTTTGAAATATTTTGGCCATTACCTCCCTGAAGACATTCTGAGGGCAGGTTTCATTTACAGCCCTCCAGTACTTGTGCATATGAAGTGACCATTAGCACAGGTTTTAAAGCTGCTGTTGCAGGTATCGGCCATTGGGCGGCAGCATTTCTCCTTCCCCCATTCAGGGAACTACGGAAAGAGTCCTTCGTGCCAGTGGTGTTCCTCAGTTGTATATTAGAGAGGAATGTGCCCGGACAAACCCCCAAAAGCTGATGTCTCCTTACTTACGTTTGGTTTCTAAATTGAAATTATATATTTTTTTTATTGGAGTAATATTCCATTGTGTACATGGACCACTTCTTCTTTGTGCCTTCCTCTGTTGACAGACATTTTTGTTGCTTCCAAGTGTTGGCTGTGGTAAATATTGCTGGAGTGCAGGATTGCCACCCTGTGTCTTTTTGATTCTCATCCTCTCAGGTGATAGGCCCAGCAGTGGGTATGCTTGATTGAATGGTAGCTCAATATTTACCATATCAAGGCACCTCCTTTGTGGTTTCATTACTGGTTCTTACCATGTCCCACTGAGAAACGAGGGTGCACATTTCTCCACAACCCCTTCAGCATTTGTTGTTTGCAGAATTTTTGCTGATGGCCATTATGACTGGTGTGAGCTGATAGGTTTTTTAATTTGGATTTGCATGTCTTTAATAATTCCTAATGTTCAGCATTTTTCCATGCTTTGTTTTCTTTCTGTTAAACAAAAACAGAAAAAAACTGTGAGTACAATAAACCACTTGAAGTGGTCTTCTGGGAAGGCTGCCCTGTTTTGAATTTTTCGTCAATTTTTGACCCCAGGATTTTTTTGAGAACAGGTGACATTTACAGGCTTGTAATGAGTGTGAATATTTAGTAACCACTACTACTGGCTTTAAAGGTGCTGTTGGGGGAAACGGCCACAAGGTGGCAGCATTTCTCCGTTCCCAAAACTGGTTTCTAGGGCAGCACAGCCTTTCTGGAAGTTGTGTTCCCAGGTTGTAAATTAGAATGGAATGTGCTAGGAAAAAAACCCGTAAGTTAATATTCCCTTATTTCTTGTTCGATTTTTTAGTCTTTTTAAATCGAGGTAATATTTAGAATATTGTTTGTCCTAGGTGTATACAATCTGGTTCATTTGTACATTACATACACACACACACACACACACACACACACATATGTAATATATTCATGTACAGATACTCTTCCCATGTAAATTATTGCAGAGTGCTCCATTGACCTCCCTTGCTATATGGTCGGTCTCTTTGATAAATGTATTTAGTAGGTATTTGTACACATATGGTAACCCTAATCTTAATTTTCCATACCACCCACCTTTCCATTTACATAAGAATAGTTTGTTTTCTAAGTCTGTGAGTTTCTTTCTCTGTGAAAATGCTATCATTTTTGTCAGTTGTTAGATAACGCCTATAAGTGATATCATACTATATGTCTTTTTCTTTCTGACTTACGGCATGTTCTGAGATTATATCTAGGCTCATAAATGGTGCCTCAACGAGCAGTGTTTCACTGTTTTCCATGGCTAATATTCCATTATGTACATGGACCACTTCTTCTTTATCCATTCATCCATTGATGGACATTTTGGTTGCTTCCGTGTCTTGGCTATTGTGAAAAATCCTGCAGTGAAGCTGTTGCAGCCTGTGCCTTCTCGACTCTGGTATTTTCAGGTGAGAGGTTCAGCGGTTGACCTGCTGAATGGAATGCTGGCTCAATTTTTACTTTTAAACACAGCTCCTTTCTGTTCTCACTATTGGCTCTTACCACTTTACATCTCACCAGCGGCTAGAGGGTACACAGTTCTCTAAAACCCCTTCAGCATTTATTGTTTGTAGACCTTTGGCTGATGGTAGTTGACGTGTGTGTGTTGAAATCTTTTTGTAGGCTAGATTTGCATGAGTTTAAAAATTTATGTTGTTGAGCTTTTATCCATTTTCCTTGTTTTTAGAAAACTAATGAGTAAAATTTACCTCTTCCTACTATCTCCTTGAAAATTTTGCCAGTTGTGAATTTTTGAGGGCAGTTGTCCTTTACTGTCCTGAGTCCTTGTGAATGTTAAGTGACCGTTAGCTGTGGTTTTAAAGCCGCTCTTGTGGGAAACGGCCACAAGGCGGCAGCATTTCTACATTTCCAACTCTGGGTTTTTGGGCAACAGAGGGTTCCTGGAAATCGTGTTTGTAAGCTGCAACTTAGAGCAGAATGTGCCACGGCAAACTCCCAAGAGCTTATATCTCCTTACTTCTTGTTTGTTTTTTACATTTAATTTTTATTTATTATCACAGCAAATTGGATAAAAATACGGTGTTTTTTCCAGGTGTACGGAATCTGGTTCATTATATCGATGTATTGATCTATTCACCTTTGGATCCTTTCCCGTGTAGGTTATTACAGAGTGTTGAGTACACCTCTTTTAGCATTCTATAGGTATTTTGTGATTATATATTTCATATGTATTACTACATGTCCGTTAACCCCCATATCCTAATTCGTACATTCCTTACACCTTTCCATTTGGTTAAACATAATTTGGTTTTCTGAATCTATGAGTGTCCTTCTCTTGGAAATTATTTCATGGGTATCAATTTTTAGGTAACACCTATAAGTGATGTAATAGGATATCTGTCTTTCGTTTTCTTTCTTACTTCAGGTAGGGTGATTATCTCTAGATCCTTGTATGGTGGTGCCAACAGCATTGTTCCATGCTTTTCCATGGCTAATATTCCATTGTGTACATGGACCACTTCTTCTTGGTGCATTTTTCTGTTGATGGACATTTTGGTTTCTTCCAGCTCTTGGCTATGTTACATGTTGCGGCAGTGAAGGATCGCCAGCCTGTGTCTTTTTGATTCAGGTCTACTCAGCGGATAGGCCCATCAGTGGGCCTACCAGATCACATAGTAGCTCAAGTTTTACCTTTAAACACACCTCCATTTTGTTCTCTGTACTGGCTCTTACCAGGTTACATCCCATCAGCAGCTAGAGGGTACACAGTTCTCTAAAACCCCTTCAGCATTTATACTATGTAGACTTTTTTGCTGATGATCCTTCTGACGGCTGTGAGGTGAATGTGTTTCTAGACTGGATTTGCATGGCTTTATTAATTCCTGACGTTGAGCGTTTCTCCATGCCTTTTTCTATAACAAAAAAAAGAGACAGAATATAAAATGTGCATAAAATATGCCTCTTGAAATTGTCGTTTTGAAATATGGATGTCTTTTGAGATTTTTGCTCGATTTACGACCGAAGGATTGTTTTGAGGACAGGTGTCATTTACAGGCCTGCAAATATTTTGACTGTCAAGTAACCATTACAGCTGCAGTTAGAGCTGCTGTTGTGTGAAACGGCCACAAGGCGGCAGCAGTTCTCATTAACCAAATCTGGTTACTAGGGAAACAGAGCCTCAATGGAAGTCCTGTTCTAGGTTGCAAATTAGAATGAAATGGGCAGGAAAAAGCCCCTTATGTTTATATCTCACTAAATATTGTTCTTTTTTTAAAATTTAATTTTCATTGTTTATCACAGCAAGTGTGATTACAATGTTTTGCTTGTCTTAGGTGTGCAAGATGTGGTTGTTTTCCACATATACATATCTCTTTTCTTCTTTGGATCCTTTTCCCATTTTAGGTTATGACACAATGTTGAGTAGTCTTCTCTTGGTATTTCGTAGGTCTTTGGTGATTATATACTTCTCCTGTGTTTGTATATCTCTGTTAACTCTGACATCCTAATGTATCCAATCCTCACACCTTTCCATTGGTGAACCATAAGTTTGTTTAATGAATCTGTGATTGCCTTTCTCTGTGGAAATATCTTCACTGGTATCAATTTTTAGGTAACACCTATAAGTGATATCACAGGATACGTGTCTTTCGCTTTCTGACTTACTACAAGTTGCGTGATTACTTCTAGACTCATCTATGGTGATGCAAATGGCATTGTGTCATTTTTTTCCTTGGCTAATATTCCATCTGTACGTGGACCAGTTTTTCTTTGTCCACTCACCTGTTGATGGACTTTTTGGTTGCTTCCATGTCTTGGTTATTGTAACACTGCTGAAATGCACATTTGCCTGCCTGTGTCTTTCAATTATGTCTTCTTCGGTTATAGGCCCAGGAGAGGGCCTGTTGGATCATATGGTAGCAAAATGTTTACCTTGTAAAGGCGTCTCCATTCTGTTCTCATTAGTGGCTCTTACCAGGTTATGTTCCACTTAAATTTGAGGGTATGCCCTTGTCCACAACCCTTTCAGCATTTATTGTTTGTAGTTTTTCTGCTGATGTTTATTCTGACAGGTGTGAGCTGACACCTCTTTGAGGTTGGATTTGCATGCATCTCATAATCCCTTGAAATTGAACTTTCAGGCATGTCCTCTTTTTTTTCAAGCTGTGAGTAACGCTTACCTCTTCAAATGGTTTTCTTGAAGTATGTGTCACATTTTGAAATATTTTGGCCATTACCTCCCTGAAGACATTCTGAGGGCAGGTTTCATTTACAGCCCTCCAGTACTTGTGCATATGAAGTGACCATTAGCACAGGTTTTAAAGCTGCTGTTGCAGGTATCGGCCATTGGGCGGCAGCATTTCTCCTTCCCCCATTCAGGGAACTACGGAAAGAGTCCTTCGTGCCAGTGGTGTTCCTCAGTTGTATATTAGAGAGGAATGTGCCCGGACAAACCCCCAAAAGCTGATGTCTCCTTACTTACGTTTGGTTTCTAAATTGAAATTATATATTTTTTTTATTGGAGTAATATTCCATTGTGTACATGGACCACTTCTTCTTTGTGCCTTCCTCTGTTGACAGACATTTTTGTTGCTTCCAAGTGTTGGCTGTGGTAAATATTGCTGGAGTGCAGGATTGCCACCCTGTGTCTTTTTGATTCTCATCCTCTCAGGTGATAGGCCCAGCAGTGGGTATGCTTGATTGAATGGTAGCTCAATATTTACCATATCAAGGCACCTCCTTTGTGGTTTCATTACTGGTTCTTACCATGTCCCACTGAGAAACGAGGGTGCACATTTCTCCACAACCCCTTCAGCATTTGTTGTTTGCAGAATTTTTGCTGATGGCCATTATGACTGGTGTGAGCTGATAGGTTTTTTAATTTGGATTTGCATGTCTTTAATAATTCCTAATGTTCAGCATTTTTCCATGCTTTGTTTTCTTTCTGTTAAACAAAAACAGAAAAAAACTGTGAGTACAATAAACCACTTGAAGTGGTCTTCTGGGAAGGCTGCCCTGTTTTGAATTTTTCGTCAATTTTTGACCCCAGGATTTTTTTGAGAACAGGTGACATTTACAGGCTTGTAATGAGTGTGAATATTTAGTAACCACTACTACTGGCTTTAAAGGTGCTGTTGGGGGAAACGGCCACAAGGTGGCAGCATTTCTCCGTTCCCAAAACTGGTTTCTAGGGCAGCACAGCCTTTCTGGAAGTTGTGTTCCCAGGTTGTAAATTAGAATGGAATGTGCTAGGAAAAAAACCCGTAAGTTAATATTCCCTTATTTCTTGTTCGATTTTTTAGTCTTTTTAAATCGAGGTAATATTTAGAATATTGTTTGTCCTAGGTGTATACAATCTGGTTCATTTGTACATTACATACACACACACACACACACACACACACATATGTAATATATTCATGTACAGATACTCTTCCCATGTAAATTATTGCAGAGTGCTCCATTGACCTCCCTTGCTATATGGTCGGTCTCTTTGATAAATGTATTTAGTAGGTATTTGTACACATATGGTAACCCTAATCTTAATTTTCCATACCACCCACCTTTCCATTTACATAAGAATAGTTTGTTTTCTAAGTCTGTGAGTTTCTTTCTCTGTGAAAATGCTATCATTTTTGTCAGTTGTTAGATAACGCCTATAAGTGATATCATACTATATGTCTTTTTCTTTCTGACTTACGGCATGTTCTGAGATTATATCTAGGCTCATAAATGGTGCCTCAACGAGCAGTGTTTCACTGTTTTCCATGGCTAATATTCCATTATGTACATGGACCACTTCTTCTTTATCCATTCATCCATTGATGGACATTTTGGTTGCTTCCGTGTCTTGGCTATTGTGAAAAATCCTGCAGTGAAGCTGTTGCAGCCTGTGCCTTCTCGACTCTGGTATTTTCAGGTGAGAGGTTCAGCGGTTGACCTGCTGAATGGAATGCTGGCTCAATTTTTACTTTTAAACACAGCTCCTTTCTGTTCTCACTATTGGCTCTTACCACTTTACATCTCACCAGCGGCTAGAGGGTACACAGTTCTCTAAAACCCCTTCAGCATTTATTGTTTGTAGACCTTTGGCTGATGGTAGTTGACGTGTGTGTGTTGAAATCTTTTTGTAGGCTAGATTTGCATGAGTTTAAAAATTTATGTTGTTGAGCTTTTATCCATTTTCCTTGTTTTTAGAAAACTAATGAGTAAAATTTACCTCTTCCTACTATCTCCTTGAAAATTTTGCCAGTTGTGAATTTTTGAGGGCAGTTGTCCTTTACTGTCCTGAGTCCTTGTGAATGTTAAGTGACCGTTAGCTGTGGTTTTAAAGCCGCTCTTGTGGGAAACGGCCACAAGGCGGCAGCATTTCTACATTTCCAACTCTGGGTTTTTGGGCAACAGAGGGTTCCTGGAAATCGTGTTTGTAAGCTGCAACTTAGAGCAGAATGTGCCACGGCAAACTCCCAAGAGCTTATATCTCCTTACTTCTTGTTTGTTTTTTACATTTAATTTTTATTTATTATCACAGCAAATTGGATAAAAATACGGTGTTTTTTCCAGGTGTACGGAATCTGGTTCATTATATCGATGTATTGATCTATTCACCTTTGGATCCTTTCCCGTGTAGGTTATTACAGAGTGTTGAGTACACCTCTTTTAGCATTCTATAGGTATTTTGTGATTATATATTTCATATGTATTACTACATGTCCGTTAACCCCCATATCCTAATTCGTACATTCCTTACACCTTTCCATTTGGTTAAACATAATTTGGTTTTCTGAATCTATGAGTGTCCTTCTCTTGGAAATTATTTCATGGGTATCAATTTTTAGGTAACACCTATAAGTGATGTAATAGGATATCTGTCTTTCGTTTTCTTTCTTACTTCAGGTAGGGTGATTATCTCTAGATCCTTGTATGGTGGTGCCAACAGCATTGTTCCATGCTTTTCCATGGCTAATATTCCATTGTGTACATGGACCACTTCTTCTTGGTGCATTTTTCTGTTGATGGACATTTTGGTTTCTTCCAGCTCTTGGCTATGTTACATGTTGCGGCAGTGAAGGATCGCCAGCCTGTGTCTTTTTGATTCAGGTCTACTCAGCGGATAGGCCCATCAGTGGGCCTACCAGATCACATAGTAGCTCAAGTTTTACCTTTAAACACACCTCCATTTTGTTCTCTGTACTGGCTCTTACCAGGTTACATCCCATCAGCAGCTAGAGGGTACACAGTTCTCTAAAACCCCTTCAGCATTTATACTATGTAGACTTTTTTGCTGATGATCCTTCTGACGGCTGTGAGGTGAATGTGTTTCTAGACTGGATTTGCATGGCTTTATTAATTCCTGACGTTGAGCATTTCTCCATGCCTTTTTCTATAACAAAAAAAAGAGACAGAATATAAAATGTGCATAAAATATGCCTCTTGAAATTGTCGTTTTGAAATATGGATGTCTTTTGAGATTTTTGCTCGATTTACGACCGAAGGATTGTTTTGAGGACAGGTGTCATTTACAGGCCTGCAAATATTTTGACTGTCAAGTAACCATTACAGCTGCAGTTAGAGCTGCTGTTGTGTGAAACGGCCACAAGGCGGCAGCAGTTCTCATTAACCAAATCTGGTTACTAGGGAAACAGAGCCTCAATGGAAGTCCTGTTCTAGGTTGCAAATTAGAATGAAATGGGCAGGAAAAAGCCCCTTATGTTTATATCTCACTAAATATTGTTCTTTTTTTAAAATTTAATTTTCATTGTTTATCACAGCAAGTGTGATTACAATGTTTTGCTTGTCTTAGGTGTGCAAGATGTGGTTGTTTTCCACATATACATATCTCTTTTCTTCTTTGGATCCTTTTCCCATTTTAGGTTATGACACAATGTTGAGTAGTCTTCTCTTGGTATTTCGTAGGTCTTTGGTGATTATATACTTCTCCTGTGTTTGTATATCTCTGTTAACTCTGACATCCTAATGTATCCAATCCTCACACCTTTCCATTGGTGAACCATAAGTTTGTTTAATGAATCTGTGATTGCCTTTCTCTGTGGAAATATCTTCACTGGTATCAATTTTTAGGTAACACCTATAAGTGATATCACAGGATACGTGTCTTTCGCTTTCTGACTTACTACAAGTTGCGTGATTACTTCTAGACTCATCTATGGTGATGCAAATGGCATTGTGTCATTTTTTTCCTTGGCTAATATTCCATCTGTACGTGGACCAGTTTTTCTTTGTCCACTCACCTGTTGATGGACTTTTTGGTTGCTTCCATGTCTTGGTTATTGTAACACTGCTGAAATGCACATTTGCCTGCCTGTGTCTTTCAATTATGTCTTCTTCGGTTATAGGCCCAGGAGAGGGCCTGTTGGATCATATGGTAGCAAAATGTTTACCTTGTAAAGGCGTCTCCATTCTGTTCTCATTAGTGGCTCTTACCAGGTTATGTTCCACTTAAATTTGAGGGTATGCCCTTGTCCACAACCCTTTCAGCATTTATTGTTTGTAGTTTTTCTGCTGATGTTTATTCTGACAGGTGTGAGCTGACACCTCTTTGAGGTTGGATTTGCATGCATCTCATAATCCCTTGAAATTGAACTTTCAGGCATGTCCTCTTTTTTTTCAAGCTGTGAGTAACGCTTACCTCTTCAAATGGTTTTCTTGAAGTATGTGTCACATTTTGAAATATTTTGGCCATTACCTCCCTGAAGACATTCTGAGGGCAGGTTTCATTTACAGCCCTCCAGTACTTGTGCATATGAAGTGACCATTAGCACAGGTTTTAAAGCTGCTGTTGCAGGTATCGGCCATTGGGCGGCAGCATTTCTCCTTCCCCCATTCAGGGAACTACGGAAAGAGTCCTTCGTGCCAGTGGTGTTCCTCAGTTGTATATTAGAGAGGAATGTGCCCGGACAAACCCCCAAAAGCTGATGTCTCCTTACTTACGTTTGGTTTCTAAATTGAAATTATATATTTTTTTTATTGGAGTAATATTCCATTGTGTACATGGACCACTTCTTCTTTGTGCCTTCCTCTGTTGACAGACATTTTTGTTGCTTCCAAGTGTTGGCTGTGGTAAATATTGCTGGAGTGCAGGATTGCCACCCTGTGTCTTTTTGATTCTCATCCTCTCAGGTGATAGGCCCAGCAGTGGGTATGCTTGATTGAATGGTAGCTCAATATTTACCATATCAAGGCACCTCCTTTGTGGTTTCATTACTGGTTCTTACCATGTCCCACTGAGAAACGAGGGTGCACATTTCTCCACAACCCCTTCAGCATTTGTTGTTTGCAGAATTTTTGCTGATGGCCATTATGACTGGTGTGAGCTGATAGGTTTTTTAATTTGGATTTGCATGTCTTTAATAATTCCTAATGTTCAGCATTTTTCCATGCTTTGTTTTCTTTCTGTTAAACAAAAACAGAAAAAAACTGTGAGTACAATAAACCACTTGAAGTGGTCTTCTGGGAAGGCTGCCCTGTTTTGAATTTTTCGTCAATTTTTGACCCCAGGATTTTTTTGAGAACAGGTGACATTTACAGGCTTGTAATGAGTGTGAATATTTAGTAACCACTACTACTGGCTTTAAAGGTGCTGTTGGGGGAAACGGCCACAAGGTGGCAGCATTTCTCCGTTCCCAAAACTGGTTTCTAGGGCAGCACAGCCTTTCTGGAAGTTGTGTTCCCAGGTTGTAAATTAGAATGGAATGTGCTAGGAAAAAAACCCGTAAGTTAATATTCCCTTATTTCTTGTTCGATTTTTTAGTCTTTTTAAATCGAGGTAATATTTAGAATATTGTTTGTCCTAGGTGTATACAATCTGGTTCATTTGTACATTACATACACACACACACACACACACACACATATGTAATATATTCATGTACAGATACTCTTCCCATGTAAATTATTGCAGAGTGCTCCATTGACCTCCCTTGCTATATGGTCGGTCTCTTTGATAAATGTATTTAGTAGGTATTTGTACACATATGGTAACCCTAATCTTAATTTTCCATACCACCCACCTTTCCATTTACATAAGAATAGTTTGTTTTCTAAGTCTGTGAGTTTCTTTCTCTGTGAAAATGCTATCATTTTTGTCAGTTGTTAGATAACGCCTATAAGTGATATCATACTATATGTCTTTTTCTTTCTGACTTACGGCATGTTCTGAGATTATATCTAGGCTCATAAATGGTGCCTCAACGAGCAGTGTTTCACTGTTTTCCATGGCTAATATTCCATTATGTACATGGACCACTTCTTCTTTATCCATTCATCCATTGATGGACATTTTGGTTGCTTCCGTGTCTTGGCTATTGTGAAAAATCCTGCAGTGAAGCTGTTGCAGCCTGTGCCTTCTCGACTCTGGTATTTTCAGGTGAGAGGTTCAGCGGTTGACCTGCTGAATGGAATGCTGGCTCAATTTTTACTTTTAAACACAGCTCCTTTCTGTTCTCACTATTGGCTCTTACCACTTTACATCTCACCAGCGGCTAGAGGGTACACAGTTCTCTAAAACCCCTTCAGCATTTATTGTTTGTAGACCTTTGGCTGATGGTAGTTGACGTGTGTGTGTTGAAATCTTTTTGTAGGCTAGATTTGCATGAGTTTAAAAATTTATGTTGTTGAGCTTTTATCCATTTTCCTTGTTTTTAGAAAACTAATGAGTAAAATTTACCTCTTCCTACTATCTCCTTGAAAATTTTGCCAGTTGTGAATTTTTGAGGGCAGTTGTCCTTTACTGTCCTGAGTCCTTGTGAATGTTAAGTGACCGTTAGCTGTGGTTTTAAAGCCGCTCTTGTGGGAAACGGCCACAAGGCGGCAGCATTTCTACATTTCCAACTCTGGGTTTTTGGGCAACAGAGGGTTCCTGGAAATCGTGTTTGTAAGCTGCAACTTAGAGCAGAATGTGCCACGGCAAACTCCCAAGAGCTTATATCTCCTTACTTCTTGTTTGTTTTTTACATTTAATTTTTATTTATTATCACAGCAAATTGGATAAAAATACGGTGTTTATTCCAGGTGTACGGAATCTGGTTCATTATATCGATGTATTGATCTATTCACCTTTGGATCCTTTCCCGTGTAGGTTATTACAGAGTGTTGAGTACACCTCTTTTAGCATTCTATAGGTATTTTGTGATTATATATTTCATATGTATTACTACATGTCCGTTAACCCCCATATCCTAATTCGTACATTCCTTACACCTTTCCATTTGGTTAAACATAATTTGGTTTTCTGAATCTATGAGTGTCCTTCTCTTGGAAATTATTTCATGGGTATCAATTTTTAGGTAACACCTATAAGTGATGTAATAGGATATCTGTCTTTCGTTTTCTTTCTTACTTCAGGTAGGGTGATTATCTCTAGATCCTTGTATGGTGGTGCCAACAGCATTGTTCCATGCTTTTCCATGGCTAATATTCCATTGTGTACATGGACCACTTCTTCTTGGTGCATTTTTCTGTTGATGGACATTTTGGTTTCTTCCAGCTCTTGGCTATGTTACATGTTGCGGCAGTGAAGGATCGCCAGCCTGTGTCTTTTTGATTCAGGTCTACTCAGCGGATAGGCCCATCAGTGGGCCTACCAGATCACATAGTAGCTCAAGTTTTACCTTTAAACACACCTCCATTTTGTTCTCTGTACTGGCTCTTACCAGGTTACATCCCATCAGCAGCTAGAGGGTACACAGTTCTCTAAAACCCCTTCAGCATTTATACTATGTAGACTTTTTTGCTGATGATCCTTCTGACGGCTGTGAGGTGAATGTGTTTCTAGACTGGATTTGCATGGCTTTATTAATTCCTGACGTTGAGCGTTTCTCCATGCCTTTTTCTATAACAAAAAAAAGAGACAGAATATAAAATGTGCATAAAATATGCCTCTTGAAATTGTCGTTTTGAAATATGGATGTCTTTTGAGATTTTTGCTCGATTTACGACCGAAGGATTGTTTTGAGGACAGGTGTCATTTACAGGCCTGCAAATATTTTGACTGTCAAGTAACCATTACAGCTGCAGTTAGAGCTGCTGTTGTGTGAAACGGCCACAAGGCGGCAGCAGTTCTCATTAACCAAATCTGGTTACTAGGGAAACAGAGCCTCAATGGAAGTCCTGTTCTAGGTTGCAAATTAGAATGAAATGGGCAGGAAAAAGCCCCTTATGTTTATATCTCACTAAATATTGTTCTTTTTTTAAAATTTAATTTTCATTGTTTATCACAGCAAGTGTGATTACAATGTTTTGCTTGTCTTAGGTGTGCAAGATGTGGTTGTTTTCCACATATACATATCTCTTTTCTTCTTTGGATCCTTTTCCCATTTTAGGTTATGACACAATGTTGAGTAGTCTTCTCTTGGTATTTCGTAGGTCTTTGGTGATTATATACTTCTCCTGTGTTTGTATATCTCTGTTAACTCTGACATCCTAATGTATCCAATCCTCACACCTTTCCATTGGTGAACCATAAGTTTGTTTAATGAATCTGTGATTGCCTTTCTCTGTGGAAATATCTTCACTGGTATCAATTTTTAGGTAACACCTATAAGTGATATCACAGGATACGTGTCTTTCGCTTTCTGACTTACTACAAGTTGCGTGATTACTTCTAGACTCATCTATGGTGATGCAAATGGCATTGTGTCATTTTTTTCCTTGGCTAATATTCCATCTGTACGTGGACCAGTTTTTCTTTGTCCACTCACCTGTTGATGGACTTTTTGGTTGCTTCCATGTCTTGGTTATTGTAACACTGCTGAAATGCACATTTGCCTGCCTGTGTCTTTCAATTATGTCTTCTTCGGTTATAGGCCCAGGAGAGGGCCTGTTGGATCATATGGTAGCAAAATGTTTACCTTGTAAAGGCGTCTCCATTCTGTTCTCATTAGTGGCTCTTACCAGGTTATGTTCCACTTAAATTTGAGGGTATGCCCTTGTCCACAACCCTTTCAGCATTTATTGTTTGTAGTTTTTCTGCTGATGTTTATTCTGACAGGTGTGAGCTGACACCTCTTTGAGGTTGGATTTGCATGCATCTCATAATCCCTTGAAATTGAACTTTCAGGCATGTCCTCTTTTTTTTCAAGCTGTGAGTAACGCTTACCTCTTCAAATGGTTTTCTTGAAGTATGTGTCACATTTTGAAATATTTTGGCCATTACCTCCCTGAAGACATTCTGAGGGCAGGTTTCATTTACAGCCCTCCAGTACTTGTGCATATGAAGTGACCATTAGCACAGGTTTTAAAGCTGCTGTTGCAGGTATCGGCCATTGGGCGGCAGCATTTCTCCTTCCCCCATTCAGGGAACTACGGAAAGAGTCCTTCGTGCCAGTGGTGTTCCTCAGTTGTATATTAGAGAGGAATGTGCCCGGACAAACCCCCAAAAGCTGATGTCTCCTTACTTACGTTTGGTTTCTAAATTGAAATTATATATTTTTTTTATTGGAGTAATATTCCATTGTGTACATGGACCACTTCTTCTTTGTGCCTTCCTCTGTTGACAGACATTTTTGTTGCTTCCAAGTGTTGGCTGTGGTAAATATTGCTGGAGTGCAGGATTGCCACCCTGTGTCTTTTTGATTCTCATCCTCTCAGGTGATAGGCCCAGCAGTGGGTATGCTTGATTGAATGGTAGCTCAATATTTACCATATCAAGGCACCTCCTTTGTGGTTTCATTACTGGTTCTTACCATGTCCCACTGAGAAACGAGGGTGCACATTTCTCCACAACCCCTTCAGCATTTGTTGTTTGCAGAATTTTTGCTGATGGCCATTATGACTGGTGTGAGCTGATAGGTTTTTTAATTTGGATTTGCATGTCTTTAATAATTCCTAATGTTCAGCATTTTTCCATGCTTTGTTTTCTTTCTGTTAAACAAAAACAGAAAAAAACTGTGAGTACAATAAACCACTTGAAGTGGTCTTCTGGGAAGGCTGCCCTGTTTTGAATTTTTCGTCAATTTTTGACCCCAGGATTTTTTTGAGAACAGGTGACATTTACAGGCTTGTAATGAGTGTGAATATTTAGTAACCACTACTACTGGCTTTAAAGGTGCTGTTGGGGGAAACGGCCACAAGGTGGCAGCATTTCTCCGTTCCCAAAACTGGTTTCTAGGGCAGCACAGCCTTTCTGGAAGTTGTGTTCCCAGGTTGTAAATTAGAATGGAATGTGCTAGGAAAAAAACCCGTAAGTTAATATTCCCTTATTTCTTGTTCGATTTTTTAGTCTTTTTAAATCGAGGTAATATTTAGAATATTGTTTGTCCTAGGTGTATACAATCTGGTTCATTTGTACATTACATACACACACACACACACACACACACACATATGTAATATATTCATGTACAGATACTCTTCCCATGTAAATTATTGCAGAGTGCTCCATTGACCTCCCTTGCTATATGGTCGGTCTCTTTGATAAATGTATTTAGTAGGTATTTGTACACATATGGTAACCCTAATCTTAATTTTCCATACCACCCACCTTTCCATTTACATAAGAATAGTTTGTTTTCTAAGTCTGTGAGTTTCTTTCTCTGTGAAAATGCTATCATTTTTGTCAGTTGTTAGATAACGCCTATAAGTGATATCATACTATATGTCTTTTTCTTTCTGACTTACGGCATGTTCTGAGATTATATCTAGGCTCATAAATGGTGCCTCAACGAGCAGTGTTTCACTGTTTTCCATGGCTAATATTCCATTATGTACATGGACCACTTCTTCTTTATCCATTCATCCATTGATGGACATTTTGGTTGCTTCCGTGTCTTGGCTATTGTGAAAAATCCTGCAGTGAAGCTGTTGCAGCCTGTGCCTTCTCGACTCTGGTATTTTCAGGTGAGAGGTTCAGCGGTTGACCTGCTGAATGGAATGCTGGCTCAATTTTTACTTTTAAACACAGCTCCTTTCTGTTCTCACTATTGGCTCTTACCACTTTACATCTCACCAGCGGCTAGAGGGTACACAGTTCTCTAAAACCCCTTCAGCATTTATTGTTTGTAGACCTTTGGCTGATGGTAGTTGACGTGTGTGTGTTGAAATCTTTTTGTAGGCTAGATTTGCATGAGTTTAAAAATTTATGTTGTTGAGCTTTTATCCATTTTCCTTGTTTTTAGAAAACTAATGAGTAAAATTTACCTCTTCCTACTATCTCCTTGAAAATTTTTCCAGTTGTGAATTTTTGAGGGCAGTTGTCCTTTACTGTCCTGAGTCCTTGTGAATGTTAAGTGACCGTTAGCTGTGGTTTTAAAGCCGCTCTTGTGGGAAACGGCCACAAGGCGGCAGCATTTCTACATTTCCAACTCTGGGTTTTTGGGCAACAGAGGGTTCCTGGAAATCGTGTTTGTAAGCTGCAACTTAGAGCAGAATGTGCCACGGCAAACTCCCAAGAGCTTATATCTCCTTACTTCTTGTTTGTTTTTTACATTTAATTTTTATTTATTATCACAGCAAATTGGATAAAAATACGGTGTTTTTTCCAGGTGTACGGAATCTGGTTCATTATATCGATGTATTGATCTATTCACCTTTGGATCCTTTCCCGTGTAGGTTATTACAGAGTGTTGAGTACACCTCTTTTAGCATTCTATAGGTATTTTGTGATTATATATTTCATATGTATTACTACATGTCCGTTAACCCCCATATCCTAATTCGTACATTCCTTACACCTTTCCATTTGGTTAAACATAATTTGGTTTTCTGAATCTATGAGTGTCCTTCTCTTGGAAATTATTTCATGGGTATCAATTTTTAGGTAACACCTATAAGTGATGTAATAGGATATCTGTCTTTCGTTTTCTTTCTTACTTCAGGTAGGGTGATTATCTCTAGATCCTTGTATGGTGGTGCCAACAGCATTGTTCCATGCTTTTCCATGGCTAATATTCCATTGTGTACATGGACCACTTCTTCTTGGTGCATTTTTCTGTTGATGGACATTTTGGTTTCTTCCAGCTCTTGGCTATGTTACATGTTGCGGCAGTGAAGGATCGCCAGCCTGTGTCTTTTTGATTCAGGTCTACTCAGCGGATAGGCCCATCAGTGGGCCTACCAGATCACATAGTAGCTCAAGTTTTACCTTTAAACACACCTCCATTTTGTTCTCTGTACTGGCTCTTACCAGGTTACATCCCATCAGCAGCTAGAGGGTACACAGTTCTCTAAAACCCCTTCAGCATTTATACTATGTAGACTTTTTTGCTGATGATCCTTCTGACGGCTGTGAGGTGAATGTGTTTCTAGACTGGATTTGCATGGCTTTATTAATTCCTGACGTTGAGCGTTTCTCCATGCCTTTTTCTATAACAAAAAAAAGAGACAGAATATAAAATGTGCATAAAATATGCCTCTTGAAATTGTCGTTTTGAAATATGGATGTCTTTTGAGATTTTTGCTCGATTTACGACCGAAGGATTGTTTTGAGGACAGGTGTCATTTACAGGCCTGCAAATATTTTGACTGTCAAGTAACCATTACAGCTGCAGTTAGAGCTGCTGTTGTGTGAAACGGCCACAAGGCGGCAGCAGTTCTCATTAACCAAATCTGGTTACTAGGGAAACAGAGCCTCAATGGAAGTCCTGTTCTAGGTTGCAAATTAGAATGAAATGGGCAGGAAAAAGCCCCTTATGTTTATATCTCACTAAATATTGTTCTTTTTTTAAAATTTAATTTTCATTGTTTATCACAGCAAGTGTGATTACAATGTTTTGCTTGTCTTAGGTGTGCAAGATGTGGTTGTTTTCCACATATACATATCTCTTTTCTTCTTTGGATCCTTTTCCCATTTTAGGTTATGACACAATGTTGAGTAGTCTTCTCTTGGTATTTCGTAGGTCTTTGGTGATTATATACTTCTCCTGTGTTTGTATATCTCTGTTAACTCTGACATCCTAATGTATCCAATCCTCACACCTTTCCATTGGTGAACCATAAGTTTGTTTAATGAATCTGTGATTGCCTTTCTCTGTGGAAATATCTTCACTGGTATCAATTTTTAGGTAACACCTATAAGTGATATCACAGGATACGTGTCTTTCGCTTTCTGACTTACTACAAGTTGCGTGATTACTTCTAGACTCATCTATGGTGATGCAAATGGCATTGTGTCATTTTTTTCCTTGGCTAATATTCCATCTGTACGTGGACCAGTTTTTCTTTGTCCACTCACCTGTTGATGGACTTTTTGGTTGCTTCCATGTCTTGGTTATTGTAACACTGCTGAAATGCACATTTGCCTGCCTGTGTCTTTCAATTATGTCTTCTTCGGTTATAGGCCCAGGAGAGGGCCTGTTGGATCATATGGTAGCAAAATGTTTACCTTGTAAAGGCGTCTCCATTCTGTTCTCATTAGTGGCTCTTACCAGGTTATGTTCCACTTAAATTTGAGGGTATGCCCTTGTCCACAACCCTTTCAGCATTTATTGTTTGTAGTTTTTCTGCTGATGTTTATTCTGACAGGTGTGAGCTGACACCTCTTTGAGGTTGGATTTGCATGCATCTCATAATCCCTTGAAATTGAACTTTCAGGCATGTCCTCTTTTTTTTCAAGCTGTGAGTAACGCTTACCTCTTCAAATGGTTTTCTTGAAGTATGTGTCACATTTTGAAATATTTTGGCCATTACCTCCCTGAAGACATTCTGAGGGCAGGTTTCATTTACAGCCCTCCAGTACTTGTGCATATGAAGTGACCATTAGCACAGGTTTTAAAGCTGCTGTTGCAGGTATCGGCCATTGGGCGGCAGCATTTCTCCTTCCCCCATTCAGGGAACTACGGAAAGAGTCCTTCGTGCCAGTGGTGTTCCTCAGTTGTATATTAGAGAGGAATGTGCCCGGACAAACCCCCAAAAGCTGATGTCTCCTTACTTACGTTTGGTTTCTAAATTGAAATTATATATTTTTTTTATTGGAGTAATATTCCATTGTGTACATGGACCACTTCTTCTTTGTGCCTTCCTCTGTTGACAGACATTTTTGTTGCTTCCAAGTGTTGGCTGTGGTAAATATTGCTGGAGTGCAGGATTGCCACCCTGTGTCTTTTTGATTCTCATCCTCTCAGGTGATAGGCCCAGCAGTGGGTATGCTTGATTGAATGGTAGCTCAATATTTACCATATCAAGGCACCTCCTTTGTGGTTTCATTACTGGTTCTTACCATGTCCCACTGAGAAACGAGGGTGCACATTTCTCCACAACCCCTTCAGCATTTGTTGTTTGCAGAATTTTTGCTGATGGCCATTATGACTGGTGTGAGCTGATAGGTTTTTTAATTTGGATTTGCATGTCTTTAATAATTCCTAATGTTCAGCATTTTTCCATGCTTTGTTTTCTTTCTGTTAAACAAAAACAGAAAAAAACTGTGAGTACAATAAACCACTTGAAGTGGTCTTCTGGGAAGGCTGCCCTGTTTTGAATTTTTCGTCAATTTTTGACCCCAGGATTTTTTTGAGAACAGGTGACATTTACAGGCTTGTAATGAGTGTGAATATTTAGTGACCACTACTACTGGCTTTAAAGGTGCTGTTGGGGGAAACGGCCACAAGGTGGCAGCATTTCTCCGTTCCCAAAACTGGTTTCTAGGGCAGCACAGCCTTTCTGGAAGTTGTGTTCCCAGGTTGTAAATTAGAATGGAATGTGCTAGGAAAAAAACCCGTAAGTTAATATTCCCTTATTTCTTGTTCGATTTTTTAGTCTTTTTAAATCGAGGTAATATTTAGAATATTGTTTGTCCTAGGTGTATACAATCTGGTTCATTTGTACATTACATACACACACACACACACACACACACACACATATGTAATATATTCATGTACAGATACTCTTCCCATGTAAATTATTGCAGAGTGCTCCATTGACCTCCCTTGCTATATGGTCGGTCTCTTTGATAAATGTATTTAGTAGGTATTTGTACACATATGGTAACCCTAATCTTAATTTTCCATACCACCCACCTTTCCATTTATATAAGAATAGTTTGTTTTCTAAGTCTGTGAGTTTCTTTCTCTGTGAAAATGCTATCATTTTTGTCAGTTGTTAGATAACGCCTATAAGTGATATCATACTATATGTCTTTTTCTTTCTGACTTACGGCATGTTCTGAGATTATATCTAGGCTCATAAATGGTGCCTCAACGAGCAGTGTTTCACTGTTTTCCATGGCTAATATTCCATTATGTACATGGACCACTTCTTCTTTATCCATTCATCCATTGATGGACATTTTGGTTGCTTCCGTGTCTTGGCTATTGTGAAAAATCCTGCAGTGAAGCTGTTGCAGCCTGTGCCTTCTCGACTCTGGTATTTTCAGGTGAGAGGTTCAGCGGTTGACCTGCTGAATGGAATGCTGGCTCAATTTTTACTTTTAAACACAGCTCCTTTCTGTTCTCACTATTGGCTCTTACCACTTTACATCTCACCAGCGGCTAGAGGGTACACAGTTCTCTAAAACCCCTTCAGCATTTATTGTTTGTAGACCTTTGGCTGATGGTAGTTGACGTGTGTGTGTTGAAATCTTTTTGTAGGCTAGATTTGCATGAGTTTAAAAATTTATGTTGTTGAGCTTTTATCCATTTTCCTTGTTTTTAGAAAACTAATGAGTAAAATTTACCTCTTCCTACTATCTCCTTGAAAATTTTTCCAGTTGTGAATTTTTGAGGGCAGTTGTCCTTTACTGTCCTGAGTCCTTGTGAATGTTAAGTGACCGTTAGCTGTGGTTTTAAAGCCGCTCTTGTGGGAAACGGCCACAAGGCGGCAGCATTTCTACATTTCCAACTCTGGGTTTTTGGGCAACAGAGGGTTCCTGGAAATCGTGTTTGTAAGCTGCAACTTAGAGCAGAATGTGCCACGGCAAACTCCCAAGAGCTTATATCTCCTTACTTCTTGTTTGTTTTTTACATTTAATTTTTATTTATTATCACAGCAAATTGGATAAAAATACGGTGTTTTTTCCAGGTGTACGGAATCTGGTTCATTATATCGATGTATTGATCTATTCACCTTTGGATCCTTTCCCGTGTAGGTTATTACAGAGTGTTGAGTACACCTCTTTTAGCATTCTATAGGTATTTTGTGATTATATATTTCATATGTATTACTACATGTCCGTTAACCCCCATATCCTAATTCGTACATTCCTTACACCTTTCCATTTGGTTAAACATAATTTGGTTTTCTGAATCTATGAGTGTCCTTCTCTTGGAAATTATTTCATGGGTATCAATTTTTAGGTAACACCTATAAGTGATGTAATAGGATATCTGTCTTTCGTTTTCTTTCTTACTTCAGGTAGGGTGATTATCTCTAGATCCTTGTATGGTGGTGCCAACAGCATTGTTCCATGCTTTTCCATGGCTAATATTCCATTGTGTACATGGACCACTTCTTCTTGGTGCATTTTTCTGTTGATGGACATTTTGGTTTCTTCCAGCTCTTGGCTATGTTACATGTTGCGGCAGTGAAGGATCGCCAGCCTGTGTCTTTTTGATTCAGGTCTACTCAGCGGATAGGCCCATCAGTGGGCCTACCAGATCACATAGTAGCTCAAGTTTTACCTTTAAACACACCTCCATTTTGTTCTCTGTACTGGCTCTTACCAGGTTACATCCCATCAGCAGCTAGAGGGTACACAGTTCTCTAAAACCCCTTCAGCATTTATACTATGTAGACTTTTTTGCTGATGATCCTTCTGACGGCTGTGAGGTGAATGTGTTTCTAGACTGGATTTGCATGGCTTTATTAATTCCTGACGTTGAGCGTTTCTCCATGCCTTTTTCTATAACAAAAAAAAGAGACAGAATATAAAATGTGCATAAAATATGCCTCTTGAAATTGTCGTTTTGAAATATGGATGTCTTTTGAGATTTTTGCTCGATTTACGACCGAAGGATTGTTTTGAGGACAGGTGTCATTTACAGGCCTGCAAATATTTTGACTGTCAAGTAACCATTACAGCTGCAGTTAGAGCTGCTGTTGTGTGAAACGGCCACAAGGCGGCAGCAGTTCTCATTAACCAAATCTGGTTACTAGGGAAACAGAGCCTCAATGGAAGTCCTGTTCTAGGTTGCAAATTAGAATGAAATGGGCAGGAAAAAGCCCCTTATGTTTATATCTCACTAAATATTGTTCTTTTTTTAAAATTTAATTTTCATTGTTTATCACAGCAAGTGTGATTACAATGTTTTGCTTGTCTTAGGTGTGCAAGATGTGGTTGTTTTCCACATATACATATCTCTTTTCTTCTTTGGATCCTTTTCCCATTTTAGGTTATGACACAATGTTGAGTAGTCTTCTCTTGGTATTTCGTAGGTCTTTGGTGATTATATACTTCTCCTGTGTTTGTATATCTCTGTTAACTCTGACATCCTAATGTATCCAATCCTCACACCTTTCCATTGGTGAACCATAAGTTTGTTTAATGAATCTGTGATTGCCTTTCTCTGTGGAAATATCTTCACTGGTATCAATTTTTAGGTAACACCTATAAGTGATATCACAGGATACGTGTCTTTCGCTTTCTGACTTACTACAAGTTGCGTGATTACTTCTAGACTCATCTATGGTGATGCAAATGGCATTGTGTCATTTTTTTCCTTGGCTAATATTCCATCTGTACGTGGACCAGTTTTTCTTTGTCCACTCACCTGTTGATGGACTTTTTGGTTGCTTCCATGTCTTGGTTATTGTAACACTGCTGAAATGCACATTTGCCTGCCTGTGTCTTTCAATTATGTCTTCTTCGGTTATAGGCCCAGGAGAGGGCCTGTTGGATCATATGGTAGCAAAATGTTTACCTTGTAAAGGCGTCTCCATTCTGTTCTCATTAGTGGCTCTTACCAGGTTATGTTCCACTTAAATTTGAGGGTATGCCCTTGTCCACAACCCTTTCAGCATTTATTGTTTGTAGTTTTTCTGCTGATGTTTATTCTGACAGGTGTGAGCTGACACCTCTTTGAGGTTGGATTTGCATGCATCTCATAATCCCTTGAAATTGAACTTTCAGGCATGTCCTCTTTTTTTTCAAGCTGTGAGTAACGCTTACCTCTTCAAATGGTTTTCTTGAAGTATGTGTCACATTTTGAAATATTTTGGCCATTACCTCCCTGAAGACATTCTGAGGGCAGGTTTCATTTACAGCCCTCCAGTACTTGTGCATATGAAGTGACCATTAGCACAGGTTTTAAAGCTGCTGTTGCAGGTATCGGCCATTGGGCGGCAGCATTTCTCCTTCCCCCATTCAGGGAACTACGGAAAGAGTCCTTCGTGCCAGTGGTGTTCCTCAGTTGTATATTAGAGAGGAATGTGCCCGGACAAACCCCCAAAAGCTGATGTCTCCTTACTTACGTTTGGTTTCTAAATTGAAATTATATATTTTTTTTATTGGAGTAATATTCCATTGTGTACATGGACCACTTCTTCTTTGTGCCTTCCTCTGTTGACAGACATTTTTGTTGCTTCCAAGTGTTGGCTGTGGTAAATATTGCTGGAGTGCAGGATTGCCACCCTGTGTCTTTTTGATTCTCATCCTCTCAGGTGATAGGCCCAGCAGTGGGTATGCTTGATTGAATGGTAGCTCAATATTTACCATATCAAGGCACCTCCTTTGTGGTTTCATTACTGGTTCTTACCATGTCCCACTGAGAAACGAGGGTGCACATTTCTCCACAACCCCTTCAGCATTTGTTGTTTGCAGAATTTTTGCTGATGGCCATTATGACTGGTGTGAGCTGATAGGTTTTTTAATTTGGATTTGCATGTCTTTAATAATTCCTAATGTTCAGCATTTTTCCATGCTTTGTTTTCTTTCTGTTAAACAAAAACAGAAAAAAACTGTGAGTACAATAAACCACTTGAAGTGGTCTTCTGGGAAGGCTGCCCTGTTTTGAATTTTTCGTCAATTTTTGACCCCAGGATTTTTTTGAGAACAGGTGACATTTACAGGCTTGTAATGAGTGTGAATATTTAGTGACCACTACTACTGGCTTTAAAGGTGCTGTTGGGGGAAACGGCCACAAGGTGGCAGCATTTCTCCGTTCCCAAAACTGGTTTCTAGGGCAGCACAGCCTTTCTGGAAGTTGTGTTCCCAGGTTGTAAATTAGAATGGAATGTGCTAGGAAAAAAACCCGTAAGTTAATATTCCCTTATTTCTTGTTCGATTTTTTAGTCTTTTTAAATCGAGGTAATATTTAGAATATTGTTTGTCCTAGGTGTATACAATCTGGTTCATTTGTACATTACATACACACACACACACACACACACACACACATATGTAATATATTCATGTACAGATACTCTTCCCATGTAAATTATTGCAGAGTGCTCCATTGACCTCCCTTGCTATATGGTCGGTCTCTTTGATAAATGTATTTAGTAGGTATTTGTACACATATGGTAACCCTAATCTTAATTTTCCATACCACCCACCTTTCCATTTATATAAGAATAGTTTGTTTTCTAAGTCTGTGAGTTTCTTTCTCTGTGAAAATGCTATCATTTTTGTCAGTTGTTAGATAACGCCTATAAGTGATATCATACTATATGTCTTTTTCTTTCTGACTTACGGCATGTTCTGAGATTATATCTAGGCTCATAAATGGTGCCTCAACGAGCAGTGTTTCACTGTTTTCCATGGCTAATATTCCATTATGTACATGGACCACTTCTTCTTTATCCATTCATCCATTGATGGACATTTTGGTTGCTTCCGTGTCTTGGCTATTGTGAAAAATCCTGCAGTGAAGCTGTTGCAGCCTGTGCCTTCTCGACTCTGGTATTTTCAGGTGAGAGGTTCAGCGGTTGACCTGCTGAATGGAATGCTGGCTCAATTTTTACTTTTAAACACAGCTCCTTTCTGTTCTCACTATTGGCTCTTACCACTTTACATCTCACCAGCGGCTAGAGGGTACACAGTTCTCTAAAACCCCTTCAGCATTTATTGTTTGTAGACCTTTGGCTGATGGTAGTTGACGTGTGTGTGTTGAAATCTTTTTGTAGGCTAGATTTGCATGAGTTTAAAAATTTATGTTGTTGAGCTTTTATCCATTTTCCTTGTTTTTAGAAAACTAATGAGTAAAATTTACCTCTTCCTACTATCTCCTTGAAAATTTTGCCAGTTGTGAATTTTTGAGGGCAGTTGTCCTTTACTGTCCTGAGTCCTTGTGAATGTTAAGTGACCGTTAGCTGTGGTTTTAAAGCCGCTCTTGTGGGAAACGGCCACAAGGCGGCAGCATTTCTACATTTCCAACTCTGGGTTTTTGGGCAACAGAGGGTTCCTGGAAATCGTGTTTGTAAGCTGCAACTTAGAGCAGAATGTGCCACGGCAAACTCCCAAGAGCTTATATCTCCTTACTTCTTGTTTGTTTTTTACATTTAATTTTTATTTATTATCACAGCAAATTGGATAAAAATACGGTGTTTTTTCCAGGTGTACGGAATCTGGTTCATTATATCGATGTATTGATCTATTCACCTTTGGATCCTTTCCCGTGTAGGTTATTACAGAGTGTTGAGTACACCTCTTTTAGCATTCTATAGGTATTTTGTGATTATATATTTCATATGTATTACTACATGTCCGTTAACCCCCATATCCTAATTCGTACATTCCTTACACCTTTCCATTTGGTTAAACATAATTTGGTTTTCTGAATCTATGAGTGTCCTTCTCTTGGAAATTATTTCATGGGTATCAATTTTTAGGTAACACCTATAAGTGATGTAATAGGATATCTGTCTTTCGTTTTCTTTCTTACTTCAGGTAGGGTGATTATCTCTAGATCCTTGTATGGTGGTGCCAACAGCATTGTTCCATGCTTTTCCATGGCTAATATTCCATTGTGTACATGGACCACTTCTTCTTGGTGCATTTTTCTGTTGATGGACATTTTGGTTTCTTCCAGCTCTTGGCTATGTTACATGTTGCGGCAGTGAAGGATCGCCAGCCTGTGTCTTTTTGATTCAGGTCTACTCAGCGGATAGGCCCATCAGTGGGCCTACCAGATCACATAGTAGCTCAAGTTTTACCTTTAAACACACCTCCATTTTGTTCTCTGTACTGGCTCTTACCAGGTTACATCCCATCAGCAGCTAGAGGGTACACAGTTCTCTAAAACCCCTTCAGCATTTATACTATGTAGACTTTTTTGCTGATGATCCTTCTGACGGCTGTGAGGTGAATGTGTTTCTAGACTGGATTTGCATGGCTTTATTAATTCCTGACGTTGAGCGTTTCTCCATGCCTTTTTCTATAACAAAAAAAAGAGACAGAATATAAAATGTGCATAAAATATGCCTCTTGAAATTGTCGTTTTGAAATATGGATGTCTTTTGAGATTTTTGCTCGATTTACGACCGAAGGATTGTTTTGAGGACAGGTGTCATTTACAGGCCTGCAAATATTTTGACTGTCAAGTAACCATTACAGCTGCAGTTAGAGCTGCTGTTGTGTGAAACGGCCACAAGGCGGCAGCAGTTCTCATTAACCAAATCTGGTTACTAGGGAAACAGAGCCTCAATGGAAGTCCTGTTCTAGGTTGCAAATTAGAATGAAATGGGCAGGAAAAAGCCCCTTATGTTTATATCTCACTAAATATTGTTCTTTTTTTAAAATTTAATTTTCATTGTTTATCACAGCAAGTGTGATTACAATGTTTTGCTTGTCTTAGGTGTGCAAGATGTGGTTGTTTTCCACATATACATATCTCTTTTCTTCTTTGGATCCTTTTCCCATTTTAGGTTATGACACAATGTTGAGTAGTCTTCTCTTGGTATTTCGTAGGTCTTTGGTGATTATATACTTCTCCTGTGTTTGTATATCTCTGTTAACTCTGACATCCTAATGTATCCAATCCTCACACCTTTCCATTGGTGAACCATAAGTTTGTTTAATGAATCTGTGATTGCCTTTCTCTGTGGAAATATCTTCACTGGTATCAATTTTTAGGTAACACCTATAAGTGATATCACAGGATACGTGTCTTTCGCTTTCTGACTTACTACAAGTTGCGTGATTACTTCTAGACTCATCTATGGTGATGCAAATGGCATTGTGTCATTTTTTTCCTTGGCTAATATTCCATCTGTACGTGGACCAGTTTTTCTTTGTCCACTCACCTGTTGATGGACTTTTTGGTTGCTTCCATGTCTTGGTTATTGTAACACTGCTGAAATGCACATTTGCCTGCCTGTGTCTTTCAATTATGTCTTCTTCGGTTATAGGCCCAGGAGAGGGCCTGTTGGATCATATGGTAGCAAAATGTTTACCTTGTAAAGGCGTCTCCATTCTGTTCTCATTAGTGGCTCTTACCAGGTTATGTTCCACTTAAATTTGAGGGTATGCCCTTGTCCACAACCCTTTCAGCATTTATTGTTTGTAGTTTTTCTGCTGATGTTTATTCTGACAGGTGTGAGCTGACACCTCTTTGAGGTTGGATTTGCATGCATCTCATAATCCCTTGAAATTGAACTTTCAGGCATGTCCTCTTTTTTTTCAAGCTGTGAGTAACGCTTACCTCTTCAAATGGTTTTCTTGAAGTATGTGTCACATTTTGAAATATTTTGGCCATTACCTCCCTGAAGACATTCTGAGGGCAGGTTTCATTTACAGCCCTCCAGTACTTGTGCATATGAAGTGACCATTAGCACAGGTTTTAAAGCTGCTGTTGCAGGTATCGGCCATTGGGCGGCAGCATTTCTCCTTCCCCCATTCAGGGAACTACGGAAAGAGTCCTTCGTGCCAGTGGTGTTCCTCAGTTGTATATTAGAGAGGAATGTGCCCGGACAAACCCCCAAAAGCTGATGTCTCCTTACTTACGTTTGGTTTCTAAATTGAAATTATATATTTTTTTTATTGGAGTAATATTCCATTGTGTACATGGACCACTTCTTCTTTGTGCCTTCCTCTGTTGACAGACATTTTTGTTGCTTCCAAGTGTTGGCTGTGGTAAATATTGCTGGAGTGCAGGATTGCCACCCTGTGTCTTTTTGATTCTCATCCTCTCAGGTGATAGGCCCAGCAGTGGGTATGCTTGATTGAATGGTAGCTCAATATTTACCATATCAAGGCACCTCCTTTGTGGTTTCATTACTGGTTCTTACCATGTCCCACTGAGAAACGAGGGTGCACATTTCTCCACAACCCCTTCAGCATTTGTTGTTTGCAGAATTTTTGCTGATGGCCATTATGACTGGTGTGAGCTGATAGGTTTTTTAATTTGGATTTGCATGTCTTTAATAATTCCTAATGTTCAGCATTTTTCCATGCTTTGTTTTCTTTCTGTTAAACAAAAACAGAAAAAAACTGTGAGTACAATAAACCACTTGAAGTGGTCTTCTGGGAAGGCTGCCCTGTTTTGAATTTTTCGTCAATTTTTGACCCCAGGATTTTTTTGAGAACAGGTGACATTTACAGGCTTGTAATGAGTGTGAATATTTAGTAACCACTACTACTGGCTTTAAAGGTGCTGTTGGGGGAAACGGCCACAAGGTGGCAGCATTTCTCCGTTCCCAAAACTGGTTTCTAGGGCAGCACAGCCTTTCTGGAAGTTGTGTTCCCAGGTTGTAAATTAGAATGGAATGTGCTAGGAAAAAAACCCGTAAGTTAATATTCCCTTATTTCTTGTTCGATTTTTTAGTCTTTTTAAATCGAGGTAATATTTAGAATATTGTTTGTCCTAGGTGTATACAATCTGGTTCATTTGTACATTACATACACACACACACACACACACACACACACATATGTAATATATTCATGTACAGATACTCTTCCCATGTAAATTATTGCAGAGTGCTCCATTGACCTCCCTTGCTATATGGTCGGTCTCTTTGATAAATGTATTTAGTAGGTATTTGTACACATATGGTAACCCTAATCTTAATTTTCCATACCACCCACCTTTCCATTTACATAAGAATAGTTTGTTTTCTAAGTCTGTGAGTTTCTTTCTCTGTGAAAATGCTATCATTTTTGTCAGTTGTTAGATAACGCCTATAAGTGATATCATACTATATGTCTTTTTCTTTCTGACTTACGGCATGTTCTGAGATTATATCTAGGCTCATAAATGGTGCCTCAACGAGCAGTGTTTCACTGTTTTCCATGGCTAATATTCCATTATGTACATGGACCACTTCTTCTTTATCCATTCATCCATTGATGGACATTTTGGTTGCTTCCGTGTCTTGGCTATTGTGAAAAATCCTGCAGTGAAGCTGTTGCAGCCTGTGCCTTCTCGACTCTGGTATTTTCAGGTGAGAGGTTCAGCGGTTGACCTGCTGAATGGAATGCTGGCTCAATTTTTACTTTTAAACACAGCTCCTTTCTGTTCTCACTATTGGCTCTTACCACTTTACATCTCACCAGCGGCTAGAGGGTACACAGTTCTCTAAAACCCCTTCAGCATTTATTGTTTGTAGACCTTTGGCTGATGGTAGTTGACGTGTGTGTGTTGAAATCTTTTTGTAGGCTAGATTTGCATGAGTTTAAAAATTTATGTTGTTGAGCTTTTATCCATTTTCCTTGTTTTTAGAAAACTAATGAGTAAAATTTACCTCTTCCTACTATCTCCTTGAAAATTTTGCCAGTTGTGAATTTTTGAGGGCAGTTGTCCTTTACTGTCCTGAGTCCTTGTGAATGTTAAGTGACCGTTAGCTGTGGTTTTAAAGCCGCTCTTGTGGGAAACGGCCACAAGGCGGCAGCATTTCTACATTTCCAACTCTGGGTTTTTGGGCAACAGAGGGTTCCTGGAAATCGTGTTTGTAAGCTGCAACTTAGAGCAGAATGTGCCACGGCAAACTCCCAAGAGCTTATATCTCCTTACTTCTTGTTTGTTTTTTACATTTAATTTTTATTTATTATCACAGCAAATTGGATAAAAATACGGTGTTTTTTCCAGGTGTACGGAATCTGGTTCATTATATCGATGTATTGATCTATTCACCTTTGGATCCTTTCCCGTGTAGGTTATTACAGAGTGTTGAGTACACCTCTTTTAGCATTCTATAGGTATTTTGTGATTATATATTTCATATGTATTACTACATGTCCGTTAACCCCCATATCCTAATTCGTACATTCCTTACACCTTTCCATTTGGTTAAACATAATTTGGTTTTCTGAATCTATGAGTGTCCTTCTCTTGGAAATTATTTCATGGGTATCAATTTTTAGGTAACACCTATAAGTGATGTAATAGGATATCTGTCTTTCGTTTTCTTTCTTACTTCAGGTAGGGTGATTATCTCTAGATCCTTGTATGGTGGTGCCAACAGCATTGTTCCATGCTTTTCCATGGCTAATATTCCATTGTGTACATGGACCACTTCTTCTTGGTGCATTTTTCTGTTGATGGACATTTTGGTTTCTTCCAGCTCTTGGCTATGTTACATGTTGCGGCAGTGAAGGATCGCCAGCCTGTGTCTTTTTGATTCAGGTCTACTCAGCGGATAGGCCCATCAGTGGGCCTACCAGATCACATAGTAGCTCAAGTTTTACCTTTAAACACACCTCCATTTTGTTCTCTGTACTGGCTCTTACCAGGTTACATCCCATCAGCAGCTAGAGGGTACACAGTTCTCTAAAACCCCTTCAGCATTTATACTATGTAGACTTTTTTGCTGATGATCCTTCTGACGGCTGTGAGGTGAATGTGTTTCTAGACTGGATTTGCATGGCTTTATTAATTCCTGACGTTGAGCGTTTCTCCATGCCTTTTTCTATAACAAAAAAAAGAGACAGAATATAAAATGTGCATAAAATATGCCTCTTGAAATTGTCGTTTTGAAATATGGATGTCTTTTGAGATTTTTGCTCGATTTACGACCGAAGGATTGTTTTGAGGACAGGTGTCATTTACAGGCCTGCAAATATTTTGACTGTCAAGTAACCATTACAGCTGCAGTTAGAGCTGCTGTTGTGTGAAACGGCCACAAGGCGGCAGCAGTTCTCATTAACCAAATCTGGTTACTAGGGAAACAGAGCCTCAATGGAAGTCCTGTTCTAGGTTGCAAATTAGAATGAAATGGGCAGGAAAAAGCCCCTTATGTTTATATCTCACTAAATATTGTTCTTTTTTTAAAATTTAATTTTCATTGTTTATCACAGCAAGTGTGATTACAATGTTTTGCTTGTCTTAGGTGTGCAAGATGTGGTTGTTTTCCACATATACATATCTCTTTTCTTCTTTGGATCCTTTTCCCATTTTAGGTTATGACACAATGTTGAGTAGTCTTCTCTTGGTATTTCGTAGGTCTTTGGTGATTATATACTTCTCCTGTGTTTGTATATCTCTGTTAACTCTGACATCCTAATGTATCCAATCCTCACACCTTTCCATTGGTGAACCATAAGTTTGTTTAATGAATCTGTGATTGCCTTTCTCTGTGGAAATATCTTCACTGGTATCAATTTTTAGGTAACACCTATAAGTGATATCACAGGATACGTGTCTTTCGCTTTCTGACTTACTACAAGTTGCGTGATTACTTCTAGACTCATCTATGGTGATGCAAATGGCATTGTGTCATTTTTTTCCTTGGCTAATATTCCATCTGTACGTGGACCAGTTTTTCTTTGTCCACTCACCTGTTGATGGACTTTTTGGTTGCTTCCATGTCTTGGTTATTGTAACACTGCTGAAATGCACATTTGCCTGCCTGTGTCTTTCAATTATGTCTTCTTCGGTTATAGGCCCAGGAGAGGGCCTGTTGGATCATATGGTAGCAAAATGTTTACCTTGTAAAGGCGTCTCCATTCTGTTCTCATTAGTGGCTCTTACCAGGTTATGTTCCACTTAAATTTGAGGGTATGCCCTTGTCCACAACCCTTTCAGCATTTATTGTTTGTAGTTTTTCTGCTGATGTTTATTCTGACAGGTGTGAGCTGACACCTCTTTGAGGTTGGATTTGCATGCATCTCATAATCCCTTGAAATTGAACTTTCAGGCATGTCCTCTTTTTTTTCAAGCTGTGAGTAACGCTTACCTCTTCAAATGGTTTTCTTGAAGTATGTGTCACATTTTGAAATATTTTGGCCATTACCTCCCTGAAGACATTCTGAGGGCAGGTTTCATTTACAGCCCTCCAGTACTTGTGCATATGAAGTGACCATTAGCACAGGTTTTAAAGCTGCTGTTGCAGGTATCGGCCATTGGGCGGCAGCATTTCTCCTTCCCCCATTCAGGGAACTACGGAAAGAGTCCTTCGTGCCAGTGGTGTTCCTCAGTTGTATATTAGAGAGGAATGTGCCCGGACAAACCCCCAAAAGCTGATGTCTCCTTACTTACGTTTGGTTTCTAAATTGAAATTATATATTTTTTTTATTGGAGTAATATTCCATTGTGTACATGGACCACTTCTTCTTTGTGCCTTCCTCTGTTGACAGACATTTTTGTTGCTTCCAAGTGTTGGCTGTGGTAAATATTGCTGGAGTGCAGGATTGCCACCCTGTGTCTTTTTGATTCTCATCCTCTCAGGTGATAGGCCCAGCAGTGGGTATGCTTGATTGAATGGTAGCTCAATATTTACCATATCAAGGCACCTCCTTTGTGGTTTCATTACTGGTTCTTACCATGTCCCACTGAGAAACGAGGGTGCACATTTCTCCACAACCCCTTCAGCATTTGTTGTTTGCAGAATTTTTGCTGATGGCCATTATGACTGGTGTGAGCTGATAGGTTTTTTAATTTGGATTTGCATGTCTTTAATAATTCCTAATGTTCAGCATTTTTCCATGCTTTGTTTTCTTTCTGTTAAACAAAAACAGAAAAAAACTGTGAGTACAATAAACCACTTGAAGTGGTCTTCTGGGAAGGCTGCCCTGTTTTGAATTTTTCGTCAATTTTTGACCCCAGGATTTTTTTGAGAACAGGTGACATTTACAGGCTTGTAATGAGTGTGAATATTTAGTGACCACTACTACTGGCTTTAAAGGTGCTGTTGGGGGAAACGGCCACAAGGTGGCAGCATTTCTCCGTTCCCAAAACTGGTTTCTAGGGCAGCACAGCCTTTCTGGAAGTTGTGTTCCCAGGTTGTAAATTAGAATGGAATGTGCTAGGAAAAAAACCCGTAAGTTAATATTCCCTTATTTCTTGTTCGATTTTTTAGTCTTTTTAAATCGAGGTAATATTTAGAATATTGTTTGTCCTAGGTGTATACAATCTGGTTCATTTGTACATTACATACACACACACACACACACACACACACATATGTAATATATTCATGTACAGATACTCTTCCCATGTAAATTATTGCAGAGTGCTCCATTGACCTCCCTTGCTATATGGTCGGTCTCTTTGATAAATGTATTTAGTAGGTATTTGTACACATATGGTAACCCTAATCTTAATTTTCCATACCACCCACCTTTCCATTTACATAAGAATAGTTTGTTTTCTAAGTCTGTGAGTTTCTTTCTCTGTGAAAATGCTATCATTTTTGTCAGTTGTTAGATAACGCCTATAAGTGATATCATACTATATGTCTTTTTCTTTCTGACTTACGGCATGTTCTGAGATTATATCTAGGCTCATAAATGGTGCCTCAACGAGCAGTGTTTCACTGTTTTCCATGGCTAATATTCCATTATGTACATGGACCACTTCTTCTTTATCCATTCATCCATTGATGGACATTTTGGTTGCTTCCGTGTCTTGGCTATTGTGAAAAATCCTGCAGTGAAGCTGTTGCAGCCTGTGCCTTCTCGACTCTGGTATTTTCAGGTGAGAGGTTCAGCGGTTGACCTGCTGAATGGAATGCTGGCTCAATTTTTACTTTTAAACACAGCTCCTTTCTGTTCTCACTATTGGCTCTTACCACTTTACATCTCACCAGCGGCTAGAGGGTACACAGTTCTCTAAAACCCCTTCAGCATTTATTGTTTGTAGACCTTTGGCTGATGGTAGTTGACGTGTGTGTGTTGAAATCTTTTTGTAGGCTAGATTTGCATGAGTTTAAAAATTTATGTTGTTGAGCTTTTATCCATTTTCCTTGTTTTTAGAAAACTAATGAGTAAAATTTACCTCTTCCTACTATCTCCTTGAAAATTTTGCCAGTTGTGAATTTTTGAGGGCAGTTGTCCTTTACTGTCCTGAGTCCTTGTGAATGTTAAGTGACCGTTAGCTGTGGTTTTAAAGCCGCTCTTGTGGGAAACGGCCACAAGGCGGCAGCATTTCTACATTTCCAACTCTGGGTTTTTGGGCAACAGAGGGTTCCTGGAAATCGTGTTTGTAAGCTGCAACTTAGAGCAGAATGTGCCACGGCAAACTCCCAAGAGCTTATATCTCCTTACTTCTTGTTTGTTTTTTACATTTAATTTTTATTTATTATCACAGCAAATTGGATAAAAATACGGTGTTTTTTCCAGGTGTACGGAATCTGGTTCATTATATCGATGTATTGATCTATTCACCTTTGGATCCTTTCCCGTGTAGGTTATTACAGAGTGTTGAGTACACCTCTTTTAGCATTCTATAGGTATTTTGTGATTATATATTTCATATGTATTACTACATGTCCGTTAACCCCCATATCCTAATTCGTACATTCCTTACACCTTTCCATTTGGTTAAACATAATTTGGTTTTCTGAATCTATGAGTGTCCTTCTCTTGGAAATTATTTCATGGGTATCAATTTTTAGGTAACACCTATAAGTGATGTAATAGGATATCTGTCTTTCGTTTTCTTTCTTACTTCAGGTAGGGTGATTATCTCTAGATCCTTGTATGGTGGTGCCAACAGCATTGTTCCATGCTTTTCCATGGCTAATATTCCATTGTGTACATGGACCACTTCTTCTTGGTGCATTTTTCTGTTGATGGACATTTTGGTTTCTTCCAGCTCTTGGCTATGTTACATGTTGCGGCAGTGAAGGATCGCCAGCCTGTGTCTTTTTGATTCAGGTCTACTCAGCGGATAGGCCCATCAGTGGGCCTACCAGATCACATAGTAGCTCAAGTTTTACCTTTAAACACACCTCCATTTTGTTCTCTGTACTGGCTCTTACCAGGTTACATCCCATCAGCAGCTAGAGGGTACACAGTTCTCTAAAACCCCTTCAGCATTTATACTATGTAGACTTTTTTGCTGATGATCCTTCTGACGGCTGTGAGGTGAATGTGTTTCTAGACTGGATTTGCATGGCTTTATTAATTCCTGATGTTGAGCGTTTCTCCATGCCTTTTTCTATAACAAAAAAAAGAGACAGAATATAAAATGTGCATAAAATATGCCTCTTGAAATTGTCGTTTTGAAATATGGATGTCTTTTGAGATTTTTGCTCGATTTACGACCGAAGGATTGTTTTGAGGACAGGTGTCATTTACAGGCCTGCAAATATTTTGACTGTCAAGTAACCATTACAGCTGCAGTTAGAGCTGCTGTTGTGTGAAACGGCCACAAGGCGGCAGCAGTTCTCATTAACCAAATCTGGTTACTAGGGAAACAGAGCCTCAATGGAAGTCCTGTTCTAGGTTGCAAATTAGAATGAAATGGGCAGGAAAAAGCCCCTTATGTTTATATCTCACTAAATATTGTTCTTTTTTTAAAATTTAATTTTCATTGTTTATCACAGCAAGTGTGATTACAATGTTTTGCTTGTCTTAGGTGTGCAAGATGTGGTTGTTTTCCACATATACATATCTCTTTTCTTCTTTGGATCCTTTTCCCATTTTAGGTTATGACACAATGTTGAGTAGTCTTCTCTTGGTATTTCGTAGGTCTTTGGTGATTATATACTTCTCCTGTGTTTGTATATCTCTGTTAACTCTGACATCCTAATGTATCCAATCCTCACACCTTTCCATTGGTGAACCATAAGTTTGTTTAATGAATCTGTGATTGCCTTTCTCTGTGGAAATATCTTCACTGGTATCAATTTTTAGGTAACACCTATAAGTGATATCACAGGATACGTGTCTTTCGCTTTCTGACTTACTACAAGTTGCGTGATTACTTCTAGACTCATCTATGGTGATGCAAATGGCATTGTGTCATTTTTTTCCTTGGCTAATATTCCATCTGTACGTGGACCAGTTTTTCTTTGTCCACTCACCTGTTGATGGACTTTTTGGTTGCTTCCATGTCTTGGTTATTGTAACACTGCTGAAATGCACATTTGCCTGCCTGTGTCTTTCAATTATGTCTTCTTCGGTTATAGGCCCAGGAGAGGGCCTGTTGGATCATATGGTAGCAAAATGTTTACCTTGTAAAGGCGTCTCCATTCTGTTCTCATTAGTGGCTCTTACCAGGTTATGTTCCACTTAAATTTGAGGGTATGCCCTTGTCCACAACCCTTTCAGCATTTATTGTTTGTAGTTTTTCTGCTGATGTTTATTCTGACAGGTGTGAGCTGACACCTCTTTGAGGTTGGATTTGCATGCATCTCATAATCCCTTGAAATTGAACTTTCAGGCATGTCCTCTTTTTTTTCAAGCTGTGAGTAACGCTTACCTCTTCAAATGGTTTTCTTGAAGTATGTGTCACATTTTGAAATATTTTGGCCATTACCTCCCTGAAGACATTCTGAGGGCAGGTTTCATTTACAGCCCTCCAGTACTTGTGCATATGAAGTGACCATTAGCACAGGTTTTAAAGCTGCTGTTGCAGGTATCGGCCATTGGGCGGCAGCATTTCTCCTTCCCCCATTCAGGGAACTACGGAAAGAGTCCTTCGTGCCAGTGGTGTTCCTCAGTTGTATATTAGAGAGGAATGTGCCCGGACAAACCCCCAAAAGCTGATGTCTCCTTACTTACGTTTGGTTTCTAAATTGAAATTATATATTTTTTTTATTGGAGTAATATTCCATTGTGTACATGGACCACTTCTTCTTTGTGCCTTCCTCTGTTGACAGACATTTTTGTTGCTTCCAAGTGTTGGCTGTGGTAAATATTGCTGGAGTGCAGGATTGCCACCCTGTGTCTTTTTGATTCTCATCCTCTCAGGTGATAGGCCCAGCAGTGGGTATGCTTGATTGAATGGTAGCTCAATATTTACCATATCAAGGCACCTCCTTTGTGGTTTCATTACTGGTTCTTACCATGTCCCACTGAGAAACGAGGGTGCACATTTCTCCACAACCCCTTCAGCATTTGTTGTTTGCAGAATTTTTGCTGATGGCCATTATGACTGGTGTGAGCTGATAGGTTTTTTAATTTGGATTTGCATGTCTTTAATAATTCCTAATGTTCAGCATTTTTCCATGCTTTGTTTTCTTTCTGTTAAACAAAAACAGAAAAAAACTGTGAGTACAATAAACCACTTGAAGTGGTCTTCTGGGAAGGCTGCCCTGTTTTGAATTTTTCGTCAATTTTTGACCCCAGGATTTTTTTGAGAACAGGTGACATTTACAGGCTTGTAATGAGTGTGAATATTTAGTGACCACTACTACTGGCTTTAAAGGTGCTGTTGGGGGAAACGGCCACAAGGTGGCAGCATTTCTCCGTTCCCAAAACTGGTTTCTAGGGCAGCACAGCCTTTCTGGAAGTTGTGTTCCCAGGTTGTAAATTAGAATGGAATGTGCTAGGAAAAAAACCCGTAAGTTAATATTCCCTTATTTCTTGTTCGATTTTTTAGTCTTTTTAAATCGAGGTAATATTTAGAATATTGTTTGTCCTAGGTGTATACAATCTGGTTCATTTGTACATTACATACACACACACACACACACACACACACATATGTAATATATTCATGTACAGATACTCTTCCCATGTAAATTATTGCAGAGTGCTCCATTGACCTCCCTTGCTATATGGTCGGTCTCTTTGATAAATGTATTTAGTAGGTATTTGTACACATATGGTAACCCTAATCTTAATTTTCCATACCACCCACCTTTCCATTTATATAAGAATAGTTTGTTTTCTAAGTCTGTGAGTTTCTTTCTCTGTGAAAATGCTATCATTTTTGTCAGTTGTTAGATAACGCCTATAAGTGATATCATACTATATGTCTTTTTCTTTCTGACTTACGGCATGTTCTGAGATTATATCTAGGCTCATAAATGGTGCCTCAACGAGCAGTGTTTCACTGTTTTCCATGGCTAATATTCCATTATGTACATGGACCACTTCTTCTTTATCCATTCATCCATTGATGGACATTTTGGTTGCTTCCGTGTCTTGGCTATTGTGAAAAATCCTGCAGTGAAGCTGTTGCAGCCTGTGCCTTCTCGACTCTGGTATTTTCAGGTGAGAGGTTCAGTGGTTGACCTGCTGAATGGAATGCTGGCTCAATTTTTACTTTTAAACACAGCTCCTTTCTGTTCTCACTATTGGCTCTTACCACTTTACATCTCACCAGCGGCTAGAGGGTACACAGTTCTCTAAAACCCCTTCAGCATTTATTGTTTGTAGACCTTTGGCTGATGGTAGTTGACGTGTGTGTGTTGAAATCTTTTTGTAGGCTAGATTTGCATGAGTTTAAAAATTTATGTTGTTGAGCTTTTATCCATTTTCCTTGTTTTTAGAAAACTAATGAGTAAAATTTACCTCTTCCTACTATCTCCTTGAAAATTTTGCCAGTTGTGAATTTTTGAGGGCAGTTGTCCTTTACTGTCCTGAGTCCTTGTGAATGTTAAGTGACCGTTAGCTGTGGTTTTAAAGCCGCTCTTGTGGGAAACGGCCACAAGGCGGCAGCATTTCTACATTTCCAACTCTGGGTTTTTGGGCAACAGAGGGTTCCTGGAAATCGTGTTTGTAAGCTGCAACTTAGAGCAGAATGTGCCACGGCAAACTCCCAAGAGCTTATATCTCCTTACTTCTTGTTTGTTTTTTACATTTAATTTTTATTTATTATCACAGCAAATTGGATAAAAATACGGTGTTTTTTCCAGGTGTACGGAATCTGGTTCATTATATCGATGTATTGATCTATTCACCTTTGGATCCTTTCCCGTGTAGGTTATTACAGAGTGTTGAGTACACCTCTTTTAGCATTCTATAGGTATTTTGTGATTATATATTTCATATGTATTACTACATGTCCGTTAACCCCCATATCCTAATTCGTACATTCCTTACACCTTTCCATTTGGTTAAACATAATTTGGTTTTCTGAATCTATGAGTGTCCTTCTCTTGGAAATTATTTCATGGGTATCAATTTTTAGGTAACACCTATAAGTGATGTAATAGGATATCTGTCTTTCGTTTTCTTTCTTACTTCAGGTAGGGTGATTATCTCTAGATCCTTGTATGGTGGTGCCAACAGCATTGTTCCATGCTTTTCCATGGCTAATATTCCATTGTGTACATGGACCACTTCTTCTTGGTGCATTTTTCTGTTGATGGACATTTTGGTTTCTTCCAGCTCTTGGCTATGTTACATGTTGCGGCAGTGAAGGATCGCCAGCCTGTGTCTTTTTGATTCAGGTCTACTCAGCGGATAGGCCCATCAGTGGGCCTACCAGATCACATAGTAGCTCAAGTTTTACCTTTAAACACACCTCCATTTTGTTCTCTGTACTGGCTCTTACCAGGTTACATCCCATCAGCAGCTAGAGGGTACACAGTTCTCTAAAACCCCTTCAGCATTTATACTATGTAGACTTTTTTGCTGATGATCCTTCTGACGGCTGTGAGGTGAATGTGTTTCTAGACTGGATTTGCATGGCTTTATTAATTCCTGACGTTGAGCGTTTCTCCATGCCTTTTTCTATAACAAAAAAAAGAGACAGAATATAAAATGTGCATAAAATATGCCTCTTGAAATTGTCGTTTTGAAATATGGATGTCTTTTGAGATTTTTGCTCGATTTACGACCGAAGGATTGTTTTGAGGACAGGTGTCATTTACAGGCCTGCAAATATTTTGACTGTCAAGTAACCATTACAGCTGCAGTTAGAGCTGCTGTTGTGTGAAACGGCCACAAGGCGGCAGCAGTTCTCATTAACCAAATCTGGTTACTAGGGAAACAGAGCCTCAATGGAAGTCCTGTTCTAGGTTGCAAATTAGAATGAAATGGGCAGGAAAAAGCCCCTTATGTTTATATCTCACTAAATATTGTTCTTTTTTTAAAATTTAATTTTCATTGTTTATCACAGCAAGTGTGATTACAATGTTTTGCTTGTCTTAGGTGTGCAAGATGTGGTTGTTTTCCACATATACATATCTCTTTTCTTCTTTGGATCCTTTTCCCATTTTAGGTTATGACACAATGTTGAGTAGTCTTCTCTTGGTATTTCGTAGGTCTTTGGTGATTATATACTTCTCCTGTGTTTGTATATCTCTGTTAACTCTGACATCCTAATGTATCCAATCCTCACACCTTTCCATTGGTGAACCATAAGTTTGTTTAATGAATCTGTGATTGCCTTTCTCTGTGGAAATATCTTCACTGGTATCAATTTTTAGGTAACACCTATAAGTGATATCACAGGATACGTGTCTTTCGCTTTCTGACTTACTACAAGTTGCGTGATTACTTCTAGACTCATCTATGGTGATGCAAATGGCATTGTGTCATTTTTTTCCTTGGCTAATATTCCATCTGTACGTGGACCAGTTTTTCTTTGTCCACTCACCTGTTGATGGACTTTTTGGTTGCTTCCATGTCTTGGTTATTGTAACACTGCTGAAATGCACATTTGCCTGCCTGTGTCTTTCAATTATGTCTTCTTCGGTTATAGGCCCAGGAGAGGGCCTGTTGGATCATATGGTAGCAAAATGTTTACCTTGTAAAGGCGTCTCCATTCTGTTCTCATTAGTGGCTCTTACCAGGTTATGTTCCACTTAAATTTGAGGGTATGCCCTTGTCCACAACCCTTTCAGCATTTATTGTTTGTAGTTTTTCTGCTGATGTTTATTCTGACAGGTGTGAGCTGACACCTCTTTGAGGTTGGATTTGCATGCATCTCATAATCCCTTGAAATTGAACTTTCAGGCATGTCCTCTTTTTTTTCAAGCTGTGAGTAACGCTTACCTCTTCAAATGGTTTTCTTGAAGTATGTGTCACATTTTGAAATATTTTGGCCATTACCTCCCTGAAGACATTCTGAGGGCAGGTTTCATTTACAGCCCTCCAGTACTTGTGCATATGAAGTGACCATTAGCACAGGTTTTAAAGCTGCTGTTGCAGGTATCGGCCATTGGGCGGCAGCATTTCTCCTTCCCCCATTCAGGGAACTACGGAAAGAGTCCTTCGTGCCAGTGGTGTTCCTCAGTTGTATATTAGAGAGGAATGTGCCCGGACAAACCCCCAAAAGCTGATGTCTCCTTACTTACGTTTGGTTTCTAAATTGAAATTATATATTTTTTTTATTGGAGTAATATTCCATTGTGTACATGGACCACTTCTTCTTTGTGCCTTCCTCTGTTGACAGACATTTTTGTTGCTTCCAAGTGTTGGCTGTGGTAAATATTGCTGGAGTGCAGGATTGCCACCCTGTGTCTTTTTGATTCTCATCCTCTCAGGTGATAGGCCCAGCAGTGGGTATGCTTGATTGAATGGTAGCTCAATATTTACCATATCAAGGCACCTCCTTTGTGGTTTCATTACTGGTTCTTACCATGTCCCACTGAGAAACGAGGGTGCACATTTCTCCACAACCCCTTCAGCATTTGTTGTTTGCAGAATTTTTGCTGATGGCCATTATGACTGGTGTGAGCTGATAGGTTTTTTAATTTGGATTTGCATGTCTTTAATAATTCCTAATGTTCAGCATTTTTCCATGCTTTGTTTTCTTTCTGTTAAACAAAAACAGAAAAAAACTGTGAGTACAATAAACCACTTGAAGTGGTCTTCTGGGAAGGCTGCCCTGTTTTGAATTTTTCGTCAATTTTTGACCCCAGGATTTTTTTGAGAACAGGTGACATTTACAGGCTTGTAATGAGTGTGAATATTTAGTAACCACTACTACTGGCTTTAAAGGTGCTGTTGGGGGAAACGGCCACAAGGTGGCAGCATTTCTCCGTTCCCAAAACTGGTTTCTAGGGCAGCACAGCCTTTCTGGAAGTTGTGTTCCCAGGTTGTAAATTAGAATGGAATGTGCTAGGAAAAAAACCCGTAAGTTAATATTCCCTTATTTCTTGTTCGATTTTTTAGTCTTTTTAAATCGAGGTAATATTTAGAATATTGTTTGTCCTAGGTGTATACAATCTGGTTCATTTGTACATTACATACACACACACACACACACACACACACATATGTAATATATTCATGTACAGATACTCTTCCCATGTAAATTATTGCAGAGTGCTCCATTGACCTCCCTTGCTATATGGTCGGTCTCTTTGATAAATGTATTTAGTAGGTATTTGTACACATATGGTAACCCTAATCTTAATTTTCCATACCACCCACCTTTCCATTTACATAAGAATAGTTTGTTTTCTAAGTCTGTGAGTTTCTTTCTCTGTGAAAATGCTATCATTTTTGTCAGTTGTTAGATAACGCCTATAAGTGATATCATACTATATGTCTTTTTCTTTCTGACTTACGGCATGTTCTGAGATTATATCTAGGCTCATAAATGGTGCCTCAACGAGCAGTGTTTCACTGTTTTCCATGGCTAATATTCCATTATGTACATGGACCACTTCTTCTTTATCCATTCATCCATTGATGGACATTTTGGTTGCTTCCGTGTCTTGGCTATTGTGAAAAATCCTGCAGTGAAGCTGTTGCAGCCTGTGCCTTCTCGACTCTGGTATTTTCAGGTGAGAGGTTCAGCGGTTGACCTGCTGAATGGAATGCTGGCTCAATTTTTACTTTTAAACACAGCTCCTTTCTGTTCTCACTATTGGCTCTTACCACTTTACATCTCACCAGCGGCTAGAGGGTACACAGTTCTCTAAAACCCCTTCAGCATTTATTGTTTGTAGACCTTTGGCTGATGGTAGTTGACGTGTGTGTGTTGAAATCTTTTTGTAGGCTAGATTTGCATGAGTTTAAAAATTTATGTTGTTGAGCTTTTATCCATTTTCCTTGTTTTTAGAAAACTAATGAGTAAAATTTACCTCTTCCTACTATCTCCTTGAAAATTTTGCCAGTTGTGAATTTTTGAGGGCAGTTGTCCTTTACTGTCCTGAGTCCTTGTGAATGTTAAGTGACCGTTAGCTGTGGTTTTAAAGCCGCTCTTGTGGGAAACGGCCACAAGGCGGCAGCATTTCTACATTTCCAACTCTGGGTTTTTGGGCAACAGAGGGTTCCTGGAAATCGTGTTTGTAAGCTGCAACTTAGAGCAGAATGTGCCACGGCAAACTCCCAAGAGCTTATATCTCCTTACTTCTTGTTTGTTTTTTACATTTAATTTTTATTTATTATCACAGCAAATTGGATAAAAATACGGTGTTTTTTCCAGGTGTACGGAATCTGGTTCATTATATCGATGTATTGATCTATTCACCTTTGGATCCTTTCCCGTGTAGGTTATTACAGAGTGTTGAGTACACCTCTTTTAGCATTCTATAGGTATTTTGTGATTATATATTTCATATGTATTACTACATGTCCGTTAACCCCCATATCCTAATTCGTACATTCCTTACACCTTTCCATTTGGTTAAACATAATTTGGTTTTCTGAATCTATGAGTGTCCTTCTCTTGGAAATTATTTCATGGGTATCAATTTTTAGGTAACACCTATAAGTGATGTAATAGGATATCTGTCTTTCGTTTTCTTTCTTACTTCAGGTAGGGTGATTATCTCTAGATCCTTGTATGGTGGTGCCAACAGCATTGTTCCATGCTTTTCCATGGCTAATATTCCATTGTGTACATGGACCACTTCTTCTTGGTGCATTTTTCTGTTGATGGACATTTTGGTTTCTTCCAGCTCTTGGCTATGTTACATGTTGCGGCAGTGAAGGATCGCCAGCCTGTGTCTTTTTGATTCAGGTCTACTCAGCGGATAGGCCCATCAGTGGGCCTACCAGATCACATAGTAGCTCAAGTTTTACCTTTAAACACACCTCCATTTTGTTCTCTGTACTGGCTCTTACCAGGTTACATCCCATCAGCAGCTAGAGGGTACACAGTTCTCTAAAACCCCTTCAGCATTTATACTATGTAGACTTTTTTGCTGATGATCCTTCTGACGGCTGTGAGGTGAATGTGTTTCTAGACTGGATTTGCATGGCTTTATTAATTCCTGACGTTGAGCGTTTCTCCATGCCTTTTTCTATAACAAAAAAAAGAGACAGAATATAAAATGTGCATAAAATATGCCTCTTGAAATTGTCGTTTTGAAATATGGATGTCTTTTGAGATTTTTGCTCGATTTACGACCGAAGGATTGTTTTGAGGACAGGTGTCATTTACAGGCCTGCAAATATTTTGACTGTCAAGTAACCATTACAGCTGCAGTTAGAGCTGCTGTTGTGTGAAACGGCCACAAGGCGGCAGCAGTTCTCATTAACCAAATCTGGTTACTAGGGAAACAGAGCCTCAATGGAAGTCCTGTTCTAGGTTGCAAATTAGAATGAAATGGGCAGGAAAAAGCCCCTTATGTTTATATCTCACTAAATATTGTTCTTTTTTTAAAATTTAATTTTCATTGTTTATCACAGCAAGTGTGATTACAATGTTTTGCTTGTCTTAGGTGTGCAAGATGTGGTTGTTTTCCACATATACATATCTCTTTTCTTCTTTGGATCCTTTTCCCATTTTAGGTTATGACACAATGTTGAGTAGTCTTCTCTTGGTATTTCGTAGGTCTTTGGTGATTATATACTTCTCCTGTGTTTGTATATCTCTGTTAACTCTGACATCCTAATGTATCCAATCCTCACACCTTTCCATTGGTGAACCATAAGTTTGTTTAATGAATCTGTGATTGCCTTTCTCTGTGGAAATATCTTCACTGGTATCAATTTTTAGGTAACACCTATAAGTGATATCACAGGATACGTGTCTTTCGCTTTCTGACTTACTACAAGTTGCGTGATTACTTCTAGACTCATCTATGGTGATGCAAATGGCATTGTGTCATTTTTTTCCTTGGCTAATATTCCATCTGTACGTGGACCAGTTTTTCTTTGTCCACTCACCTGTTGATGGACTTTTTGGTTGCTTCCATGTCTTGGTTATTGTAACACTGCTGAAATGCACATTTGCCTGCCTGTGTCTTTCAATTACGTCTTCTTCGGTTATAGGCCCAGGAGAGGGCCTGTTGGATCATATGGTAGCAAAATGTTTACCTTGTAAAGGCGTCTCCATTCTGTTCTCATTAGTGGCTCTTACCAGGTTATGTTCCACTTAAATTTGAGGGTATGCCCTTGTCCACAACCCTTTCAGCATTTATTGTTTGTAGTTTTTCTGCTGATGTTTATTCTGACAGGTGTGAGCTGACACCTCTTTGAGGTTGGATTTGCATGCATCTCATAATCCCTTGAAATTGAACTTTCAGGCATGTCCTCTTTTTTTTCAAGCTGTGAGTAACGCTTACCTCTTCAAATGGTTTTCTTGAAGTATGTGTCACATTTTGAAATATTTTGGCCATTACCTCCCTGAAGACATTCTGAGGGCAGGTTTCATTTACAGCCCTCCAGTACTTGTGCATATGAAGTGACCATTAGCACAGGTTTTAAAGCTGCTGTTGCAGGTATCGGCCATTGGGCGGCAGCATTTCTCCTTCCCCCATTCAGGGAACTACGGAAAGAGTCCTTCGTGCCAGTGGTGTTCCTCAGTTGTATATTAGAGAGGAATGTGCCCGGACAAACCCCCAAAAGCTGATGTCTCCTTACTTACGTTTGGTTTCTAAATTGAAATTATATATTTTTTTTATTGGAGTAATATTCCATTGTGTACATGGACCACTTCTTCTTTGTGCCTTCCTCTGTTGACAGACATTTTTGTTGCTTCCAAGTGTTGGCTGTGGTAAATATTGCTGGAGTGCAGGATTGCCACCCTGTGTCTTTTTGATTCTCATCCTCTCAGGTGATAGGCCCAGCAGTGGGTATGCTTGATTGAATGGTAGCTCAATATTTACCATATCAAGGCACCTCCTTTGTGGTTTCATTACTGGTTCTTACCATGTCCCACTGAGAAACGAGGGTGCACATTTCTCCACAACCCCTTCAGCATTTGTTGTTTGCAGAATTTTTGCTGATGGCCATTATGACTGGTGTGAGCTGATAGGTTTTTTAATTTGGATTTGCATGTCTTTAATAATTCCTAATGTTCAGCATTTTTCCATGCTTTGTTTTCTTTCTGTTAAACAAAAACAGAAAAAAACTGTGAGTACAATAAACCACTTGAAGTGGTCTTCTGGGAAGGCTGCCCTGTTTTGAATTTTTCGTCAATTTTTGACCCCAGGATTTTTTTGAGAACAGGTGACATTTACAGGCTTGTAATGAGTGTGAATATTTAGTAACCACTACTACTGGCTTTAAAGGTGCTGTTGGGGGAAACGGCCACAAGGTGGCAGCATTTCTCCGTTCCCAAAACTGGTTTCTAGGGCAGCACAGCCTTTCTGGAAGTTGTGTTCCCAGGTTGTAAATTAGAATGGAATGTGCTAGGAAAAAAACCCGTAAGTTAATATTCCCTTATTTCTTGTTCGATTTTTTAGTCTTTTTAAATCGAGGTAATATTTAGAATATTGTTTGTCCTAGGTGTATACAATCTGGTTCATTTGTACATTACATACACACACACACACACACACACACACATATGTAATATATTCATGTACAGATACTCTTCCCATGTAAATTATTGCAGAGTGCTCCATTGACCTCCCTTGCTATATGGTCGGTCTCTTTGATAAATGTATTTAGTAGGTATTTGTACACATATGGTAACCCTAATCTTAATTTTCCATACCACCCACCTTTCCATTTACATAAGAATAGTTTGTTTTCTAAGTCTGTGAGTTTCTTTCTCTGTGAAAATGCTATCATTTTTGTCAGTTGTTAGATAACGCCTATAAGTGATATCATACTATATGTCTTTTTCTTTCTGACTTACGGCATGTTCTGAGATTATATCTAGGCTCATAAATGGTGCCTCAACGAGCAGTGTTTCACTGTTTTCCATGGCTAATATTCCATTATGTACATGGACCACTTCTTCTTTATCCATTCATCCATTGATGGACATTTTGGTTGCTTCCGTGTCTTGGCTATTGTGAAAAATCCTGCAGTGAAGCTGTTGCAGCCTGTGCCTTCTCGACTCTGGTATTTTCAGGTGAGAGGTTCAGCGGTTGACCTGCTGAATGGAATGCTGGCTCAATTTTTACTTTTAAACACAGCTCCTTTCTGTTCTCACTATTGGCTCTTACCACTTTACATCTCACCAGCGGCTAGAGGGTACACAGTTCTCTAAAACCCCTTCAGCATTTATTGTTTGTAGACCTTTGGCTGATGGTAGTTGACGTGTGTGTGTTGAAATCTTTTTGTAGGCTAGATTTGCATGAGTTTAAAAATTTATGTTGTTGAGCTTTTATCCATTTTCCTTGTTTTTAGAAAACTAATGAGTAAAATTTACCTCTTCCTACTATCTCCTTGAAAATTTTGCCAGTTGTGAATTTTTGAGGGCAGTTGTCCTTTACTGTCCTGAGTCCTTGTGAATGTTAAGTGACCGTTAGCTGTGGTTTTAAAGCCGCTCTTGTGGGAAACGGCCACAAGGCGGCAGCATTTCTACATTTCCAACTCTGGGTTTTTGGGCAACAGAGGGTTCCTGGAAATCGTGTTTGTAAGCTGCAACTTAGAGCAGAATGTGCCACGGCAAACTCCCAAGAGCTTATATCTCCTTACTTCTTGTTTGTTTTTTACATTTAATTTTTATTTATTATCACAGCAAATTGGATAAAAATACGGTGTTTTTTCCAGGTGTACGGAATCTGGTTCATTATATCGATGTATTGATCTATTCACCTTTGGATCCTTTCCCGTGTAGGTTATTACAGAGTGTTGAGTACACCTCTTTTAGCATTCTATAGGTATTTTGTGATTATATATTTCATATGTATTACTACATGTCCGTTAACCCCCATATCCTAATTCGTACATTCCTTACACCTTTCCATTTGGTTAAACATAATTTGGTTTTCTGAATCTATGAGTGTCCTTCTCTTGGAAATTATTTCATGGGTATCAATTTTTAGGTAACACCTATAAGTGATGTAATAGGATATCTGTCTTTCGTTTTCTTTCTTACTTCAGGTAGGGTGATTATCTCTAGATCCTTGTATGGTGGTGCCAACAGCATTGTTCCATGCTTTTCCATGGCTAATATTCCATTGTGTACATGGACCACTTCTTCTTGGTGCATTTTTCTGTTGATGGACATTTTGGTTTCTTCCAGCTCTTGGCTATGTTACATGTTGCGGCAGTGAAGGATCGCCAGCCTGTGTCTTTTTGATTCAGGTCTACTCAGCGGATAGGCCCATCAGTGGGCCTACCAGATCACATAGTAGCTCAAGTTTTACCTTTAAACACACCTCCATTTTGTTCTCTGTACTGGCTCTTACCAGGTTACATCCCATCAGCAGCTAGAGGGTACACAGTTCTCTAAAACCCCTTCAGCATTTATACTATGTAGACTTTTTTGCTGATGATCCTTCTGACGGCTGTGAGGTGAATGTGTTTCTAGACTGGATTTGCATGGCTTTATTAATTCCTGACGTTGAGCGTTTCTCCATGCCTTTTTCTATAACAAAAAAAAGAGACAGAATATAAAATGTGCATAAAATATGCCTCTTGAAATTGTCGTTTTGAAATATGGATGTCTTTTGAGATTTTTGCTCGATTTACGACCGAAGGATTGTTTTGAGGACAGGTGTCATTTACAGGCCTGCAAATATTTTGACTGTCAAGTAACCATTACAGCTGCAGTTAGAGCTGCTGTTGTGTGAAACGGCCACAAGGCGGCAGCAGTTCTCATTAACCAAATCTGGTTACTAGGGAAACAGAGCCTCAATGGAAGTCCTGTTCTAGGTTGCAAATTAGAATGAAATGGGCAGGAAAAAGCCCCTTATGTTTATATCTCACTAAATATTGTTCTTTTTTTAAAATTTAATTTTCATTGTTTATCACAGCAAGTGTGATTACAATGTTTTGCTTGTCTTAGGTGTGCAAGATGTGGTTGTTTTCCACATATACATATCTCTTTTCTTCTTTGGATCCTTTTCCCATTTTAGGTTATGACACAATGTTGAGTAGTCTTCTCTTGGTATTTCGTAGGTCTTTGGTGATTATATACTTCTCCTGTGTTTGTATATCTCTGTTAACTCTGACATCCTAATGTATCCAATCCTCACACCTTTCCATTGGTGAACCATAAGTTTGTTTAATGAATCTGTGATTGCCTTTCTCTGTGGAAATATCTTCACTGGTATCAATTTTTAGGTAACACCTATAAGTGATATCACAGGATACGTGTCTTTCGCTTTCTGACTTACTACAAGTTGCGTGATTACTTCTAGACTCATCTATGGTGATGCAAATGGCATTGTGTCATTTTTTTCCTTGGCTAATATTCCATCTGTACGTGGACCAGTTTTTCTTTGTCCACTCACCTGTTGATGGACTTTTTGGTTGCTTCCATGTCTTGGTTATTGTAACACTGCTGAAATGCACATTTGCCTGCCTGTGTCTTTCAATTATGTCTTCTTCGGTTATAGGCCCAGGAGAGGGCCTGTTGGATCATATGGTAGCAAAATGTTTACCTTGTAAAGGCGTCTCCATTCTGTTCTCATTAGTGGCTCTTACCAGGTTATGTTCCACTTAAATTTGAGGGTATGCCCTTGTCCACAACCCTTTCAGCATTTATTGTTTGTAGTTTTTCTGCTGATGTTTATTCTGACAGGTGTGAGCTGACACCTCTTTGAGGTTGGATTTGCATGCATCTCATAATCCCTTGAAATTGAACTTTCAGGCATGTCCTCTTTTTTTTCAAGCTGTGAGTAACGCTTACCTCTTCAAATGGTTTTCTTGAAGTATGTGTCACATTTTGAAATATTTTGGCCATTACCTCCCTGAAGACATTCTGAGGGCAGGTTTCATTTACAGCCCTCCAGTACTTGTGCATATGAAGTGACCATTAGCACAGGTTTTAAAGCTGCTGTTGCAGGTATCGGCCATTGGGCGGCAGCATTTCTCCTTCCCCCATTCAGGGAACTACGGAAAGAGTCCTTCGTGCCAGTGGTGTTCCTCAGTTGTATATTAGAGAGGAATGTGCCCGGACAAACCCCCAAAAGCTGATGTCTCCTTACTTACGTTTGGTTTCTAAATTGAAATTATATATTTTTTTTATTGGAGTAATATTCCATTGTGTACATGGACCACTTCTTCTTTGTGCCTTCCTCTGTTGACAGACATTTTTGTTGCTTCCAAGTGTTGGCTGTGGTAAATATTGCTGGAGTGCAGGATTGCCACCCTGTGTCTTTTTGATTCTCATCCTCTCAGGTGATAGGCCCAGCAGTGGGTATGCTTGATTGAATGGTAGCTCAATATTTACCATATCAAGGCACCTCCTTTGTGGTTTCATTACTGGTTCTTACCATGTCCCACTGAGAAACGAGGGTGCACATTTCTCCACAACCCCTTCAGCATTTGTTGTTTGCAGAATTTTTGCTGATGGCCATTATGACTGGTGTGAGCTGATAGGTTTTTTAATTTGGATTTGCATGTCTTTAATAATTCCTAATGTTCAGCATTTTTCCATGCTTTGTTTTCTTTCTGTTAAACAAAAACAGAAAAAAACTGTGAGTACAATAAACCACTTGAAGTGGTCTTCTGGGAAGGCTGCCCTGTTTTGAATTTTTCGTCAATTTTTGACCCCAGGATTTTTTTGAGAACAGGTGACATTTACAGGCTTGTAATGAGTGTGAATATTTAGTGACCACTACTACTGGCTTTAAAGGTGCTGTTGGGGGAAACGGCCACAAGGTGGCAGCATTTCTCCGTTCCCAAAACTGGTTTCTAGGGCAGCACAGCCTTTCTGGAAGTTGTGTTCCCAGGTTGTAAATTAGAATGGAATGTGCTAGGAAAAAAACCCGTAAGTTAATATTCCCTTATTTCTTGTTCGATTTTTTAGTCTTTTTAAATCGAGGTAATATTTAGAATATTGTTTGTCCTAGGTGTATACAATCTGGTTCATTTGTACATTACATACACACACACACACACACACACACACATATGTAATATATTCATGTACAGATACTCTTCCCATGTAAATTATTGCAGAGTGCTCCATTGACCTCCCTTGCTATATGGTCGGTCTCTTTGATAAATGTATTTAGTAGGTATTTGTACACATATGGTAACCCTAATCTTAATTTTCCATACCACCCACCTTTCCATTTATATAAGAATAGTTTGTTTTCTAAGTCTGTGAGTTTCTTTCTCTGTGAAAATGCTATCATTTTTGTCAGTTGTTAGATAACGCCTATAAGTGATATCATACTATATGTCTTTTTCTTTCTGACTTACGGCATGTTCTGAGATTATATCTAGGCTCATAAATGGTGCCTCAACGAGCAGTGTTTCACTGTTTTCCATGGCTAATATTCCATTATGTACATGGACCACTTCTTCTTTATCCATTCATCCATTGATGGACATTTTGGTTGCTTCCGTGTCTTGGCTATTGTGAAAAATCCTGCAGTGAAGCTGTTGCAGCCTGTGCCTTCTCGACTCTGGTATTTTCAGGTGAGAGGTTCAGCGGTTGACCTGCTGAATGGAATGCTGGCTCAATTTTTACTTTTAAACACAGCTCCTTTCTGTTCTCACTATTGGCTCTTACCACTTTACATCTCACCAGCGGCTAGAGGGTACACAGTTCTCTAAAACCCCTTCAGCATTTATTGTTTGTAGACCTTTGGCTGATGGTAGTTGACGTGTGTGTGTTGAAATCTTTTTGTAGGCTAGATTTGCATGAGTTTAAAAATTTATGTTGTTGAGCTTTTATCCATTTTCCTTGTTTTTAGAAAACTAATGAGTAAAATTTACCTCTTCCTACTATCTCCTTGAAAATTTTGCCAGTTGTGAATTTTTGAGGGCAGTTGTCCTTTACTGTCCTGAGTCCTTGTGAATGTTAAGTGACCGTTAGCTGTGGTTTTAAAGCCGCTCTTGTGGGAAACGGCCACAAGGCGGCAGCATTTCTACATTTCCAACTCTGGGTTTTTGGGCAACAGAGGGTTCCTGGAAATCGTGTTTGTAAGCTGCAACTTAGAGCAGAATGTGCCACGGCAAACTCCCAAGAGCTTATATCTCCTTACTTCTTGTTTGTTTTTTACATTTAATTTTTATTTATTATCACAGCAAATTGGATAAAAATACGGTGTTTTTTCCAGGTGTACGGAATCTGGTTCATTATATCGATGTATTGATCTATTCACCTTTGGATCCTTTCCCGTGTAGGTTATTACAGAGTGTTGAGTACACCTCTTTTAGCATTCTATAGGTATTTTGTGATTATATATTTCATATGTATTACTACATGTCCGTTAACCCCCATATCCTAATTCGTACATTCCTTACACCTTTCCATTTGGTTAAACATAATTTGGTTTTCTGAATCTATGAGTGTCCTTCTCTTGGAAATTATTTCATGGGTATCAATTTTTAGGTAACACCTATAAGTGATGTAATAGGATATCTGTCTTTCGTTTTCTTTCTTACTTCAGGTAGGGTGATTATCTCTAGATCCTTGTATGGTGGTGCCAACAGCATTGTTCCATGCTTTTCCATGGCTAATATTCCATTGTGTACATGGACCACTTCTTCTTGGTGCATTTTTCTGTTGATGGACATTTTGGTTTCTTCCAGCTCTTGGCTATGTTACATGTTGCGGCAGTGAAGGATCGCCAGCCTGTGTCTTTTTGATTCAGGTCTACTCAGCGGATAGGCCCATCAGTGGGCCTACCAGATCACATAGTAGCTCAAGTTTTACCTTTAAACACACCTCCATTTTGTTCTCTGTACTGGCTCTTACCAGGTTACATCCCATCAGCAGCTAGAGGGTACACAGTTCTCTAAAACCCCTTCAGCATTTATACTATGTAGACTTTTTTGCTGATGATCCTTCTGACGGCTGTGAGGTGAATGTGTTTCTAGACTGGATTTGCATGGCTTTATTAATTCCTGACGTTGAGCGTTTCTCCATGCCTTTTTCTATAACAAAAAAAAGAGACAGAATATAAAATGTGCATAAAATATGCCTCTTGAAATTGTCGTTTTGAAATATGGATGTCTTTTGAGATTTTTGCTCGATTTACGACCGAAGGATTGTTTTGAGGACAGGTGTCATTTACAGGTCTGCAAATATTTTGACTGTCAAGTAACCATTACAGCTGCAGTTAGAGCTGCTGTTGTGTGAAACGGCCACAAGGCGGCAGCAGTTCTCATTAACCAAATCTGGTTACTAGGGAAACAGAGCCTCAATGGAAGTCCTGTTCTAGGTTGCAAATTAGAATGAAATGGGCAGGAAAAAGCCCCTTATGTTTATATCTCACTAAATATTGTTCTTTTTTTAAAATTTAATTTTCATTGTTTATCACAGCAAGTGTGATTACAATGTTTTGCTTGTCTTAGGTGTGCAAGATGTGGTTGTTTTCCACATATACATATCTCTTTTCTTCTTTGGATCCTTTTCCCATTTTAGGTTATGACACAATGTTGAGTAGTCTTCTCTTGGTATTTCGTAGGTCTTTGGTGATTATATACTTCTCCTGTGTTTGTATATCTCTGTTAACTCTGACATCCTAATGTATCCAATCCTCACACCTTTCCATTGGTGAACCATAAGTTTGTTTAATGAATCTGTGATTGCCTTTCTCTGTGGAAATATCTTCACTGGTATCAATTTTTAGGTAACACCTATAAGTGATATCACAGGATACGTGTCTTTCGCTTTCTGACTTACTACAAGTTGCGTGATTACTTCTAGACTCATCTATGGTGATGCAAATGGCATTGTGTCATTTTTTTCCTTGGCTAATATTCCATCTGTACGTGGACCAGTTTTTCTTTGTCCACTCACCTGTTGATGGACTTTTTGGTTGCTTCCATGTCTTGGTTATTGTAACACTGCTGAAATGCACATTTGCCTGCCTGTGTCTTTCAATTATGTCTTCTTCGGTTATAGGCCCAGGAGAGGGCCTGTTGGATCATATGGTAGCAAAATGTTTACCTTGTAAAGGCGTCTCCATTCTGTTCTCATTAGTGGCTCTTACCAGGTTATGTTCCACTTAAATTTGAGGGTATGCCCTTGTCCACAACCCTTTCAGCATTTATTGTTTGTAGTTTTTCTGCTGATGTTTATTCTGACAGGTGTGAGCTGACACCTCTTTGAGGTTGGATTTGCATGCATCTCATAATCCCTTGAAATTGAACTTTCAGGCATGTCCTCTTTTTTTTCAAGCTGTGAGTAACGCTTACCTCTTCAAATGGTTTTCTTGAAGTATGTGTCACATTTTGAAATATTTTGGCCATTACCTCCCTGAAGACATTCTGAGGGCAGGTTTCATTTACAGCCCTCCAGTACTTGTGCATATGAAGTGACCATTAGCACAGGTTTTAAAGCTGCTGTTGCAGGTATCGGCCATTGGGCGGCAGCATTTCTCCTTCCCCCATTCAGGGAACTACGGAAAGAGTCCTTCGTGCCAGTGGTGTTCCTCAGTTGTATATTAGAGAGGAATGTGCCCGGACAAACCCCCAAAAGCTGATGTCTCCTTACTTACGTTTGGTTTCTAAATTGAAATTATATATTTTTTTTATTGGAGTAATATTCCATTGTGTACATGGACCACTTCTTCTTTGTGCCTTCCTCTGTTGACAGACATTTTTGTTGCTTCCAAGTGTTGGCTGTGGTAAATATTGCTGGAGTGCAGGATTGCCACCCTGTGTCTTTTTGATTCTCATCCTCTCAGGTGATAGGCCCAGCAGTGGGTATGCTTGATTGAATGGTAGCTCAATATTTACCATATCAAGGCACCTCCTTTGTGGTTTCATTACTGGTTCTTACCATGTCCCACTGAGAAACGAGGGTGCACATTTCTCCACAACCCCTTCAGCATTTGTTGTTTGCAGAATTTTTGCTGATGGCCATTATGACTGGTGTGAGCTGATAGGTTTTTTAATTTGGATTTGCATGTCTTTAATAATTCCTAATGTTCAGCATTTTTCCATGCTTTGTTTTCTTTCTGTTAAACAAAAACAGAAAAAAACTGTGAGTACAATAAACCACTTGAAGTGGTCTTCTGGGAAGGCTGCCCTGTTTTGAATTTTTCGTCAATTTTTGACCCCAGGATTTTTTTGAGAACAGGTGACATTTACAGGCTTGTAATGAGTGTGAATATTTAGTAACCACTACTACTGGCTTTAAAGGTGCTGTTGGGGGAAACGGCCACAAGGTGGCAGCATTTCTCCGTTCCCAAAACTGGTTTCTAGGGCAGCACAGCCTTTCTGGAAGTTGTGTTCCCAGGTTGTAAATTAGAATGGAATGTGCTAGGAAAAAAACCCGTAAGTTAATATTCCCTTATTTCTTGTTCGATTTTTTAGTCTTTTTAAATCGAGGTAATATTTAGAATATTGTTTGTCCTAGGTGTATACAATCTGGTTCATTTGTACATTACATACACACACACACACACACACACACACACACATATGTAATATATTCATGTACAGATACTCTTCCCATGTAAATTATTGCAGAGTGCTCCATTGACCTCCCTTGCTATATGGTCGGTCTCTTTGATAAATGTATTTAGTAGGTATTTGTACACATATGGTAACCCTAATCTTAATTTTCCATACCACCCACCTTTCCATTTACATAAGAATAGTTTGTTTTCTAAGTCTGTGAGTTTCTTTCTCTGTGAAAATGCTATCATTTTTGTCAGTTGTTAGATAACGCCTATAAGTGATATCATACTATATGTCTTCTTCTTTCTGACTTACGGCATGTTCTGAGATTATATCTAGGCTCATAAATGGTGCCTCAACGAGCAGTGTTTCACTGTTTTCCATGGCTAATATTCCATTATGTACATGGACCACTTCTTCTTTATCCATTCATCCATTGATGGACATTTTGGTTGCTTCCGTGTCTTGGCTATTGTGAAAAATCCTGCAGTGAAGCTGTTGCAGCCTGTGCCTTCTCGACTCTGGTATTTTCAGGTGAGAGGTTCAGCGGTTGACCTGCTGAATGGAATGCTGGCTCAATTTTTACTTTTAAACACAGCTCCTTTCTGTTCTCACTATTGGCTCTTACCACTTTACATCTCACCAGCGGCTAGAGGGTACACAGTTCTCTAAAACCCCTTCAGCATTTATTGTTTGTAGACCTTTGGCTGATGGTAGTTGACGTGTGTGTGTTGAAATCTTTTTGTAGGCTAGATTTGCATGAGTTTAAAAATTTATGTTGTTGAGCTTTTATCCATTTTCCTTGTTTTTAGAAAACTAATGAGTAAAATTTACCTCTTCCTACTATCTCCTTGAAAATTTTGCCAGTTGTGAATTTTTGAGGGCAGTTGTCCTTTACTGTCCTGAGTCCTTGTGAATGTTAAGTGACCGTTAGCTGTGGTTTTAAAGCCGCTCTTGTGGGAAACGGCCACAAGGCGGCAGCATTTCTACATTTCCAACTCTGGGTTTTTGGGCAACAGAGGGTTCCTGGAAATCGTGTTTGTAAGCTGCAACTTAGAGCAGAATGTGCCACGGCAAACTCCCAAGAGCTTATATCTCCTTACTTCTTGTTTGTTTTTTACATTTAATTTTTATTTATTATCACAGCAAATTGGATAAAAATACGGTGTTTTTTCCAGGTGTACGGAATCTGGTTCATTATATCGATGTATTGATCTATTCACCTTTGGATCCTTTCCCGTGTAGGTTATTACAGAGTGTTGAGTACACCTCTTTTAGCATTCTATAGGTATTTTGTGATTATATATTTCATATGTATTACTACATGTCCGTTAACCCCCATATCCTAATTCGTACATTCCTTACACCTTTCCATTTGGTTAAACATAATTTGGTTTTCTGAATCTATGAGTGTCCTTCTCTTGGAAATTATTTCATGGGTATCAATTTTTAGGTAACACCTATAAGTGATGTAATAAGATATCTGTCTTTCGTTTTCTTTCTTACTTCAGGTAGGGTGATTATCTCTAGATCCTTGTATGGTGGTGCCAACAGCATTGTTCCATGCTTTTCCATGGCTAATATTCCATTGTGTACATGGACCACTTCTTCTTGGTGCATTTTTCTGTTGATGGACATTTTGGTTTCTTCCAGCTCTTGGCTATGTTACATGTTGCGGCAGTGAAGGATCGCCAGCCTGTGTCTTTTTGATTCAGGTCTACTCAGCGGATAGGCCCATCAGTGGGCCTACCAGATCACATAGTAGCTCAAGTTTTACCTTTAAACACACCTCCATTTTGTTCTCTGTACTGGCTCTTACCAGGTTACATCCCATCAGCAGCTAGAGGGTACACAGTTCTCTAAAACCCCTTCAGCATTTATACTATGTAGACTTTTTTGCTGATGATCCTTCTGACGGCTGTGAGGTGAATGTGTTTCTAGACTGGATTTGCATGGCTTTATTAATTCCTGACGTTGAGCGTTTCTCCATGCCTTTTTCTATAACAAAAAAAAGAGACAGAATATAAAATGTGCATAAAATATGCCTCTTGAAATTGTCGTTTTGAAATATGGATGTCTTTTGAGATTTTTGCTCGATTTACGACCGAAGGATTGTTTTGAGGACAGGTGTCATTTACAGGCCTGCAAATATTTTGACTGTCAAGTAACCATTACAGCTGCAGTTAGAGCTGCTGTTGTGTGAAACGGCCACAAGGCGGCAGCAGTTCTCATTAACCAAATCTGGTTACTAGGGAAACAGAGCCTCAATGGAAGTCCTGTTCTAGGTTGCAAATTAGAATGAAATGGGCAGGAAAAAGCCCCTTATGTTTATATCTCACTAAATATTGTTCTTTTTTTAAAATTTAATTTTCATTGTTTATCACAGCAAGTGTGATTACAATGTTTTGCTTGTCTTAGGTGTGCAAGATGTGGTTGTTTTCCACATATACATATCTCTTTTCTTCTTTGGATCCTTTTCCCATTTTAGGTTATGACACAATGTTGAGTAGTCTTCTCTTGGTATTTCGTAGGTCTTTGGTGATTATATACTTCTCCTGTGTTTGTATATCTCTGTTAACTCTGACATCCTAATGTATCCAATCCTCACACCTTTCCATTGGTGAACCATAAGTTTGTTTAATGAATCTGTGATTGCCTTTCTCTGTGGAAATATCTTCACTGGTATCAATTTTTAGGTAACACCTATAAGTGATATCACAGGATACGTGTCTTTCGCTTTCTGACTTACTACAAGTTGCGTGATTACTTCTAGACTCATCTATGGTGATGCAAATGGCATTGTGTCATTTTTTTCCTTGGCTAATATTCCATCTGTACGTGGACCAGTTTTTCTTTGTCCACTCACCTGTTGATGGACTTTTTGGTTGCTTCCATGTCTTGGTTATTGTAACACTGCTGAAATGCACATTTGCCTGCCTGTGTCTTTCAATTATGTCTTCTTCGGTTATAGGCCCAGGAGAGGGCCTGTTGGATCATATGGTAGCAAAATGTTTACCTTGTAAAGGCGTCTCCATTCTGTTCTCATTAGTGGCTCTTACCAGGTTATGTTCCACTTAAATTTGAGGGTATGCCCTTGTCCACAACCCTTTCAGCATTTATTGTTTGTAGTTTTTCTGCTGATGTTTATTCTGACAGGTGTGAGCTGACACCTCTTTGAGGTTGGATTTGCATGCATCTCATAATCCCTTGAAATTGAACTTTCAGGCATGTCCTCTTTTTTTTCAAGCTGTGAGTAACGCTTACCTCTTCAAATGGTTTTCTTGAAGTATGTGTCACATTTTGAAATATTTTGGCCATTACCTCCCTGAAGACATTCTGAGGGCAGGTTTCATTTACAGCCCTCCAGTACTTGTGCATATGAAGTGACCATTAGCACAGGTTTTAAAGCTGCTGTTGCAGGTATCGGCCATTGGGCGGCAGCATTTCTCCTTCCCCCATTCAGGGAACTACGGAAAGAGTCCTTCGTGCCAGTGGTGTTCCTCAGTTGTATATTAGAGAGGAATGTGCCCGGACAAACCCCCAAAAGCTGATGTCTCCTTACTTACGTTTGGTTTCTAAATTGAAATTATATATTTTTTTTATTGGAGTAATATTCCATTGTGTACATGGACCACTTCTTCTTTGTGCCTTCCTCTGTTGACAGACATTTTTGTTGCTTCCAAGTGTTGGCTGTGGTAAATATTGCTGGAGTGCAGGATTGCCACCCTGTGTCTTTTTGATTCTCATCCTCTCAGGTGATAGGCCCAGCAGTGGGTATGCTTGATTGAATGGTAGCTCAATATTTACCATATCAAGGCACCTCCTTTGTGGTTTCATTACTGGTTCTTACCATGTCCCACTGAGAAACGAGGGTGCACATTTCTCCACAACCCCTTCAGCATTTGTTGTTTGCAGAATTTTTGCTGATGGCCATTATGACTGGTGTGAGCTGATAGGTTTTTTAATTTGGATTTGCATGTCTTTAATAATTCCTAATGTTCAGCATTTTTCCATGCTTTGTTTTCTTTCTGTTAAACAAAAACAGAAAAAAACTGTGAGTACAATAAACCACTTGAAGTGGTCTTCTGGGAAGGCTGCCCTGTTTTGAATTTTTCGTCAATTTTTGACCCCAGGATTTTTTTGAGAACAGGTGACATTTACAGGCTTGTAATGAGTGTGAATATTTAGTAACCACTACTACTGGCTTTAAAGGTGCTGTTGGGGGAAACGGCCACAAGGTGGCAGCATTTCTCCGTTCCCAAAACTGGTTTCTAGGGCAGCACAGCCTTTCTGGAAGTTGTGTTCCCAGGTTGTAAATTAGAATGGAATGTGCTAGGAAAAAAACCCGTAAGTTAATATTCCCTTATTTCTTGTTCGATTTTTTAGTCTTTTTAAATCGAGGTAATATTTAGAATATTGTTTGTCCTAGGTGTATACAATCTGGTTCATTTGTACATTACATACACACACACACACACACACACACACATATGTAATATATTCATGTACAGATACTCTTCCCATGTAAATTATTGCAGAGTGCTCCATTGACCTCCCTTGCTATATGGTCGGTCTCTTTGATAAATGTATTTAGTAGGTATTTGTACACATATGGTAACCCTAATCTTAATTTTCCATACCACCCACCTTTCCATTTACATAAGAATAGTTTGTTTTCTAAGTCTGTGAGTTTCTTTCTCTGTGAAAATGCTATCATTTTTGTCAGTTGTTAGATAACGCCTATAAGTGATATCATACTATATGTCTTTTTCTTTCTGACTTACGGCATGTTCTGAGATTATATCTAGGCTCATAAATGGTGCCTCAACGAGCAGTGTTTCACTGTTTTCCATGGCTAATATTCCATTATGTACATGGACCACTTCTTCTTTATCCATTCATCCATTGATGGACATTTTGGTTGCTTCCGTGTCTTGGCTATTGTGAAAAATCCTGCAGTGAAGCTGTTGCAGCCTGTGCCTTCTCGACTCTGGTATTTTCAGGTGAGAGGTTCAGCGGTTGACCTGCTGAATGGAATGCTGGCTCAATTTTTACTTTTAAACACAGCTCCTTTCTGTTCTCACTATTGGCTCTTACCACTTTACATCTCACCAGCGGCTAGAGGGTACACAGTTCTCTAAAACCCCTTCAGCATTTATTGTTTGTAGACCTTTGGCTGATGGTAGTTGACGTGTGTGTGTTGAAATCTTTTTGTAGGCTAGATTTGCATGAGTTTAAAAATTTATGTTGTTGAGCTTTTATCCATTTTCCTTGTTTTTAGAAAACTAATGAGTAAAATTTACCTCTTCCTACTATCTCCTTGAAAATTTTGCCAGTTGTGAATTTTTGAGGGCAGTTGTCCTTTACTGTCCTGAGTCCTTGTGAATGTTAAGTGACCGTTAGCTGTGGTTTTAAAGCCGCTCTTGTGGGAAACGGCCACAAGGCGGCAGCATTTCTACATTTCCAACTCTGGGTTTTTGGGCAACAGAGGGTTCCTGGAAATCGTGTTTGTAAGCTGCAACTTAGAGCAGAATGTGCCACGGCAAACTCCCAAGAGCTTATATCTCCTTACTTCTTGTTTGTTTTTTACATTTAATTTTTATTTATTATCACAGCAAATTGGATAAAAATACGGTGTTTTTTCCAGGTGTACGGAATCTGGTTCATTATATCGATGTATTGATCTATTCACCTTTGGATCCTTTCCCGTGTAGGTTATTACAGAGTGTTGAGTACACCTCTTTTAGCATTCTATAGGTATTTTGTGATTATATATTTCATATGTATTACTACATGTCCGTTAACCCCCATATCCTAATTCGTACATTCCTTACACCTTTCCATTTGGTTAAACATAATTTGGTTTTCTGAATCTATGAGTGTCCTTCTCTTGGAAATTATTTCATGGGTATCAATTTTTAGGTAACACCTATAAGTGATGTAATAGGATATCTGTCTTTCGTTTTCTTTCTTACTTCAGGTAGGGTGATTATCTCTAGATCCTTGTATGGTGGTGCCAACAGCATTGTTCCATGCTTTTCCATGGCTAATATTCCATTGTGTACATGGACCACTTCTTCTTGGTGCATTTTTCTGTTGATGGACATTTTGGTTTCTTCCAGCTCTTGGCTATGTTACATGTTGCGGCAGTGAAGGATCGCCAGCCTGTGTCTTTTTGATTCAGGTCTACTCAGCGGATAGGCCCATCAGTGGGCCTACCAGATCACATAGTAGCTCAAGTTTTACCTTTAAACACACCTCCATTTTGTTCTCTGTACTGGCTCTTACCAGGTTACATCCCATCAGCAGCTAGAGGGTACACAGTTCTCTAAAACCCCTTCAGCATTTATACTATGTAGACTTTTTTGCTGATGATCCTTCTGACGGCTGTGAGGTGAATGTGTTTCTAGACTGGATTTGCATGGCTTTATTAATTCCTGACGTTGAGCGTTTCTCCATGCCTTTTTCTATAACAAAAAAAAGAGACAGAATATAAAATGTGCATAAAATATGCCTCTTGAAATTGTCGTTTTGAAATATGGATGTCTTTTGAGATTTTTGCTCGATTTACGACCGAAGGATTGTTTTGAGGACAGGTGTCATTTACAGGCCTGCAAATATTTTGACTGTCAAGTAACCATTACAGCTGCAGTTAGAGCTGCTGTTGTGTGAAACGGCCACAAGGCGGCAGCAGTTCTCATTAACCAAATCTGGTTACTAGGGAAACAGAGCCTCAATGGAAGTCCTGTTCTAGGTTGCAAATTAGAATGAAATGGGCAGGAAAAAGCCCCTTATGTTTATATCTCACTAAATATTGTTCTTTTTTTAAAATTTAATTTTCATTGTTTATCACAGCAAGTGTGATTACAATGTTTTGCTTGTCTTAGGTGTGCAAGATGTGGTTGTTTTCCACATATACATATCTCTTTTCTTCTTTGGATCCTTTTCCCATTTTAGGTTATGACACAATGTTGAGTAGTCTTCTCTTGGTATTTCGTAGGTCTTTGGTGATTATATACTTCTCCTGTGTTTGTATATCTCTGTTAACTCTGACATCCTAATGTATCCAATCCTCACACCTTTCCATTGGTGAACCATAAGTTTGTTTAATGAATCTGTGATTGCCTTTCTCTGTGGAAATATCTTCACTGGTATCAATTTTTAGGTAACACCTATAAGTGATATCACAGGATACGTGTCTTTCGCTTTCTGACTTACTACAAGTTGCGTGATTACTTCTAGACTCATCTATGGTGATGCAAATGGCATTGTGTCATTTTTTTCCTTGGCTAATATTCCATCTGTACGTGGACCAGTTTTTCTTTGTCCACTCACCTGTTGATGGACTTTTTGGTTGCTTCCATGTCTTGGTTATTGTAACACTGCTGAAATGCACATTTGCCTGCCTGTGTCTTTCAATTATGTCTTCTTCGGTTATAGGCCCAGGAGAGGGCCTGTTGGATCATATGGTAGCAAAATGTTTACCTTGTAAAGGCGTCTCCATTCTGTTCTCATTAGTGGCTCTTACCAGGTTATGTTCCACTTAAATTTGAGGGTATGCCCTTGTCCACAACCCTTTCAGCATTTATTGTTTGTAGTTTTTCTGCTGATGTTTATTCTGACAGGTGTGAGCTGACACCTCTTTGAGGTTGGATTTGCATGCATCTCATAATCCCTTGAAATTGAACTTTCAGGCATGTCCTCTTTTTTTTCAAGCTGTGAGTAACGCTTACCTCTTCAAATGGTTTTCTTGAAGTATGTGTCACATTTTGAAATATTTTGGCCATTACCTCCCTGAAGACATTCTGAGGGCAGGTTTCATTTACAGCCCTCCAGTACTTGTGCATATGAAGTGACCATTAGCACAGGTTTTAAAGCTGCTGTTGCAGGTATCGGCCATTGGGCGGCAGCATTTCTCCTTCCCCCATTCAGGGAACTACGGAAAGAGTCCTTCGTGCCAGTGGTGTTCCTCAGTTGTATATTAGAGAGGAATGTGCCCGGACAAACCCCCAAAAGCTGATGTCTCCTTACTTACGTTTGGTTTCTAAATTGAAATTATATATTTTTTTTATTGGAGTAATATTCCATTGTGTACATGGACCACTTCTTCTTTGTGCCTTCCTCTGTTGACAGACATTTTTGTTGCTTCCAAGTGTTGGCTGTGGTAAATATTGCTGGAGTGCAGGATTGCCACCCTGTGTCTTTTTGATTCTCATCCTCTCAGGTGATAGGCCCAGCAGTGGGTATGCTTGATTGAATGGTAGCTCAATATTTACCATATCAAGGCACCTCCTTTGTGGTTTCATTACTGGTTCTTACCATGTCCCACTGAGAAACGAGGGTGCACATTTCTCCACAACCCCTTCAGCATTTGTTGTTTGCAGAATTTTTGCTGATGGCCATTATGACTGGTGTGAGCTGATAGGTTTTTTAATTTGGATTTGCATGTCTTTAATAATTCCTAATGTTCAGCATTTTTCCATGCTTTGTTTTCTTTCTGTTAAACAAAAACAGAAAAAAACTGTGAGTACAATAAACCACTTGAAGTGGTCTTCTGGGAAGGCTGCCCTGTTTTGAATTTTTCGTCAATTTTTGACCCCAGGATTTTTTTGAGAACAGGTGACATTTACAGGCTTGTAATGAGTGTGAATATTTAGTGACCACTACTACTGGCTTTAAAGGTGCTGTTGGGGGAAACGGCCACAAGGTGGCAGCATTTCTCCGTTCCCAAAACTGGTTTCTAGGGCAGCACAGCCTTTCTGGAAGTTGTGTTCCCAGGTTGTAAATTAGAATGGAATGTGCTAGGAAAAAAACCCGTAAGTTAATATTCCCTTATTTCTTGTTCGATTTTTTAGTCTTTTTAAATCGAGGTAATATTTAGAATATTGTTTGTCCTAGGTGTATACAATCTGGTTCATTTGTACATTACATACACACACACACACACACACACACACATATGTAATATATTCATGTACAGATACTCTTCCCATGTAAATTATTGCAGAGTGCTCCATTGACCTCCCTTGCTATATGGTCGGTCTCTTTGATAAATGTATTTAGTAGGTATTTGTACACATATGGTAACCCTAATCTTAATTTTCCATACCACCCACCTTTCCATTTACATAAGAATAGTTTGTTTTCTAAGTCTGTGAGTTTCTTTCTCTGTGAAAATGCTATCATTTTTGTCAGTTGTTAGATAACGCCTATAAGTGATATCATACTATATGTCTTTTTCTTTCTGACTTACGGCATGTTCTGAGATTATATCTAGGCTCATAAATGGTGCCTCAACGAGCAGTGTTTCACTGTTTTCCATGGCTAATATTCCATTATGTACATGGACCACTTCTTCTTTATCCATTCATCCATTGATGGACATTTTGGTTGCTTCCGTGTCTTGGCTATTGTGAAAAATCCTGCAGTGAAGCTGTTGCAGCCTGTGCCTTCTCGACTCTGGTATTTTCAGGTGAGAGGTTCAGCGGTTGACCTGCTGAATGGAATGCTGGCTCAATTTTTACTTTTAAACACAGCTCCTTTCTGTTCTCACTATTGGCTCTTACCACTTTACATCTCACCAGCGGCTAGAGGGTACACAGTTCTCTAAAACCCCTTCAGCATTTATTGTTTGTAGACCTTTGGCTGATGGTAGTTGACGTGTGTGTGTTGAAATCTTTTTGTAGGCTAGATTTGCATGAGTTTAAAAATTTATGTTGTTGAGCTTTTATCCATTTTCCTTGTTTTTAGAAAACTAATGAGTAAAATTTACCTCTTCCTACTATCTCCTTGAAAATTTTGCCAGTTGTGAATTTTTGAGGGCAGTTGTCCTTTACTGTCCTGAGTCCTTGTGAATGTTAAGTGACCGTTAGCTGTGGTTTTAAAGCCGCTCTTGTGGGAAACGGCCACAAGGCGGCAGCATTTCTACATTTCCAACTCTGGGTTTTTGGGCAACAGAGGGTTCCTGGAAATCGTGTTTGTAAGCTGCAACTTAGAGCAGAATGTGCCACGGCAAACTCCCAAGAGCTTATATCTCCTTACTTCTTGTTTGTTTTTTACATTTAATTTTTATTTATTATCACAGCAAATTGGATAAAAATACGGTGTTTTTTCCAGGTGTACGGAATCTGGTTCATTATATCGATGTATTGATCTATTCACCTTTGGATCCTTTCCCGTGTAGGTTATTACAGAGTGTTGAGTACACCTCTTTTAGCATTCTATAGGTATTTTGTGATTATATATTTCATATGTATTACTACATGTCCGTTAACCCCCATATCCTAATTCGTACATTCCTTACACCTTTCCATTTGGTTAAACATAATTTGGTTTTCTGAATCTATGAGTGTCCTTCTCTTGGAAATTATTTCATGGGTATCAATTTTTAGGTAACACCTATAAGTGATGTAATAGGATATCTGTCTTTCGTTTTCTTTCTTACTTCAGGTAGGGTGATTATCTCTAGATCCTTGTATGGTGGTGCCAACAGCATTGTTCCATGCTTTTCCATGGCTAATATTCCATTGTGTACATGGACCACTTCTTCTTGGTGCATTTTTCTGTTGATGGACATTTTGGTTTCTTCCAGCTCTTGGCTATGTTACATGTTGCGGCAGTGAAGGATCGCCAGCCTGTGTCTTTTTGATTCAGGTCTACTCAGCGGATAGGCCCATCAGTGGGCCTACCAGATCACATAGTAGCTCAAGTTTTACCTTTAAACACACCTCCATTTTGTTCTCTGTACTGGCTCTTACCAGGTTACATCCCATCAGCAGCTAGAGGGTACACAGTTCTCTAAAACCCCTTCAGCATTTATACTATGTAGACTTTTTTGCTGATGATCCTTCTGACGGCTGTGAGGTGAATGTGTTTCTAGACTGGATTTGCATGGCTTTATTAATTCCTGACGTTGAGCGTTTCTCCATGCCTTTTTCTATAACAAAAAAAAGAGACAGAATATAAAATGTGCATAAAATATGCCTCTTGAAATTGTCGTTTTGAAATATGGATGTCTTTTGAGATTTTTGCTCGATTTACGACCGAAGGATTGTTTTGAGGACAGGTGTCATTTACAGGCCTGCAAATATTTTGACTGTCAAGTAACCATTACAGCTGCAGTTAGAGCTGCTGTTGTGTGAAACGGCCACAAGGCGGCAGCAGTTCTCATTAACCAAATCTGGTTACTAGGGAAACAGAGCCTCAATGGAAGTCCTGTTCTAGGTTGCAAATTAGAATGAAATGGGCAGGAAAAAGCCCCTTATGTTTATATCTCACTAAATATTGTTCTTTTTTTAAAATTTAATTTTCATTGTTTATCACAGCAAGTGTGATTACAATGTTTTGCTTGTCTTAGGTGTGCAAGATGTGGTTGTTTTCCACATATACATATCTCTTTTCTTCTTTGGATCCTTTTCCCATTTTAGGTTATGACACAATGTTGAGTAGTCTTCTCTTGGTATTTCGTAGGTCTTTGGTGATTATATACTTCTCCTGTGTTTGTATATCTCTGTTAACTCTGACATCCTAATGTATCCAATCCTCACACCTTTCCATTGGTGAACCATAAGTTTGTTTAATGAATCTGTGATTGCCTTTCTCTGTGGAAATATCTTCACTGGTATCAATTTTTAGGTAACACCTATAAGTGATATCACAGGATACGTGTCTTTCGCTTTCTGACTTACTACAAGTTGCGTGATTACTTCTAGACTCATCTATGGTGATGCAAATGGCATTGTGTCATTTTTTTCCTTGGCTAATATTCCATCTGTACGTGGACCAGTTTTTCTTTGTCCACTCACCTGTTGATGGACTTTTTGGTTGCTTCCATGTCTTGGTTATTGTAACACTGCTGAAATGCACATTTGCCTGCCTGTGTCTTTCAATTATGTCTTCTTCGGTTATAGGCCCAGGAGAGGGCCTGTTGGATCATATGGTAGCAAAATGTTTACCTTGTAAAGGCGTCTCCATTCTGTTCTCATTAGTGGCTCTTACCAGGTTATGTTCCACTTAAATTTGAGGGTATGCCCTTGTCCACAACCCTTTCAGCATTTATTGTTTGTAGTTTTTCTGCTGATGTTTATTCTGACAGGTGTGAGCTGACACCTCTTTGAGGTTGGATTTGCATGCATCTCATAATCCCTTGAAATTGAACTTTCAGGCATGTCCTCTTTTTTTTCAAGCTGTGAGTAACGCTTACCTCTTCAAATGGTTTTCTTGAAGTATGTGTCACATTTTGAAATATTTTGGCCATTACCTCCCTGAAGACATTCTGAGGGCAGGTTTCATTTACAGCCCTCCAGTACTTGTGCATATGAAGTGACCATTAGCACAGGTTTTAAAGCTGCTGTTGCAGGTATCGGCCATTGGGCGGCAGCATTTCTCCTTCCCCCATTCAGGGAACTACGGAAAGAGTCCTTCGTGCCAGTGGTGTTCCTCAGTTGTATATTAGAGAGGAATGTGCCCGGACAAACCCCCAAAAGCTGATGTCTCCTTACTTACGTTTGGTTTCTAAATTGAAATTATATATTTTTTTTATTGGAGTAATATTCCATTGTGTACATGGACCACTTCTTCTTTGTGCCTTCCTCTGTTGACAGACATTTTTGTTGCTTCCAAGTGTTGGCTGTGGTAAATATTGCTGGAGTGCAGGATTGCCACCCTGTGTCTTTTTGATTCTCATCCTCTCAGGTGATAGGCCCAGCAGTGGGTATGCTTGATTGAATGGTAGCTCAATATTTACCATATCAAGGCACCTCCTTTGTGGTTTCATTACTGGTTCTTACCATGTCCCACTGAGAAACGAGGGTGCACATTTCTCCACAACCCCTTCAGCATTTGTTGTTTGCAGAATTTTTGCTGATGGCCATTATGACTGGTGTGAGCTGATAGGTTTTTTAATTTGGATTTGCATGTCTTTAATAATTCCTAATGTTCAGCATTTTTCCATGCTTTGTTTTCTTTCTGTTAAACAAAAACAGAAAAAAACTGTGAGTACAATAAACCACTTGAAGTGGTCTTCTGGGAAGGCTGCCCTGTTTTGAATTTTTCGTCAATTTTTGACCCCAGGATTTTTTTGAGAACAGGTGACATTTACAGGCTTGTAATGAGTGTGAATATTTAGTAACCACTACTACTGGCTTTAAAGGTGCTGTTGGGGGAAACGGCCACAAGGTGGCAGCATTTCTCCGTTCCCAAAACTGGTTTCTAGGGCAGCACAGCCTTTCTGGAAGTTGTGTTCCCAGGTTGTAAATTAGAATGGAATGTGCTAGGAAAAAAACCCGTAAGTTAATATTCCCTTATTTCTTGTTCGATTTTTTAGTCTTTTTAAATCGAGGTAATATTTAGAATATTGTTTGTCCTAGGTGTATACAATCTGGTTCATTTGTACATTACATACACACACACACACACACACACACACATATGTAATATATTCATGTACAGATACTCTTCCCATGTAAATTATTGCAGAGTGCTCCATTGACCTCCCTTGCTATATGGTCGGTCTCTTTGATAAATGTATTTAGTAGGTATTTGTACACATATGGTAACCCTAATCTTAATTTTCCATACCACCCACCTTTCCATTTACATAAGAATAGTTTGTTTTCTAAGTCTGTGAGTTTCTTTCTCTGTGAAAATGCTATCATTTTTGTCAGTTGTTAGATAACGCCTATAAGTGATATCATACTATATGTCTTTTTCTTTCTGACTTACGGCATGTTCTGAGATTATATCTAGGCTCATAAATGGTGCCTCAACGAGCAGTGTTTCACTGTTTTCCATGGCTAATATTCCATTATGTACATGGACCACTTCTTCTTTATCCATTCATCCATTGATGGACATTTTGGTTGCTTCCGTGTCTTGGCTATTGTGAAAAATCCTGCAGTGAAGCTGTTGCAGCCTGTGCCTTCTCGACTCTGGTATTTTCAGGTGAGAGGTTCAGCGGTTGACCTGCTGAATGGAATGCTGGCTCAATTTTTACTTTTAAACACAGCTCCTTTCTGTTCTCACTATTGGCTCTTACCACTTTACATCTCACCAGCGGCTAGAGGGTACACAGTTCTCTAAAACCCCTTCAGCATTTATTGTTTGTAGACCTTTGGCTGATGGTAGTTGACGTGTGTGTGTTGAAATCTTTTTGTAGGCTAGATTTGCATGAGTTTAAAAATTTATGTTGTTGAGCTTTTATCCATTTTCCTTGTTTTTAGAAAACTAATGAGTAAAATTTACCTCTTCCTACTATCTCCTTGAAAATTTTGCCAGTTGTGAATTTTTGAGGGCAGTTGTCCTTTACTGTCCTGAGTCCTTGTGAATGTTAAGTGACCGTTAGCTGTGGTTTTAAAGCCGCTCTTGTGGGAAACGGCCACAAGGCGGCAGCATTTCTACATTTCCAACTCTGGGTTTTTGGGCAACAGAGGGTTCCTGGAAATCGTGTTTGTAAGCTGCAACTTAGAGCAGAATGTGCCACGGCAAACTCCCAAGAGCTTATATCTCCTTACTTCTTGTTTGTTTTTTACATTTAATTTTTATTTATTATCACAGCAAATTGGATAAAAATACGGTGTTTTTTCCAGGTGTACGGAATCTGGTTCATTATATCGATGTATTGATCTATTCACCTTTGGATCCTTTCCCGTGTAGGTTATTACAGAGTGTTGAGTACACCTCTTTTAGCATTCTATAGGTATTTTGTGATTATATATTTCATATGTATTACTACATGTCCGTTAACCCCCATATCCTAATTCGTACATTCCTTACACCTTTCCATTTGGTTAAACATAATTTGGTTTTCTGAATCTATGAGTGTCCTTCTCTTGGAAATTATTTCATGGGTATCAATTTTTAGGTAACACCTATAAGTGATGTAATAGGATATCTGTCTTTCGTTTTCTTTCTTACTTCAGGTAGGGTGATTATCTCTAGATCCTTGTATGGTGGTGCCAACAGCATTGTTCCATGCTTTTCCATGGCTAATATTCCATTGTGTACATGGACCACTTCTTCTTGGTGCATTTTTCTGTTGATGGACATTTTGGTTTCTTCCAGCTCTTGGCTATGTTACATGTTGCGGCAGTGAAGGATCGCCAGCCTGTGTCTTTTTGATTCAGGTCTACTCAGCGGATAGGCCCATCAGTGGGCCTACCAGATCACATAGTAGCTCAAGTTTTACCTTTAAACACACCTCCATTTTGTTCTCTGTACTGGCTCTTACCAGGTTACATCCCATCAGCAGCTAGAGGGTACACAGTTCTCTAAAACCCCTTCAGCATTTATACTATGTAGACTTTTTTGCTGATGATCCTTCTGACGGCTGTGAGGTGAATGTGTTTCTAGACTGGATTTGCATGGCTTTATTAATTCCTGACGTTGAGCGTTTCTCCATGCCTTTTTCTATAACAAAAAAAAGAGACAGAATATAAAATGTGCATAAAATATGCCTCTTGAAATTGTCGTTTTGAAATATGGATGTCTTTTGAGATTTTTGCTCGATTTACGACCGAAGGATTGTTTTGAGGACAGGTGTCATTTACAGGCCTGCAAATATTTTGACTGTCAAGTAACCATTACAGCTGCAGTTAGAGCTGCTGTTGTGTGAAACGGCCACAAGGCGGCAGCAGTTCTCATTAACCAAATCTGGTTACTAGGGAAACAGAGCCTCAATGGAAGTCCTGTTCTAGGTTGCAAATTAGAATGAAATGGGCAGGAAAAAGCCCCTTATGTTTATATCTCACTAAATATTGTTCTTTTTTTAAAATTTAATTTTCATTGTTTATCACAGCAAGTGTGATTACAATGTTTTGCTTGTCTTAGGTGTGCAAGATGTGGTTGTTTTCCACATATACATATCTCTTTTCTTCTTTGGATCCTTTTCCCATTTTAGGTTATGACACAATGTTGAGTAGTCTTCTCTTGGTATTTCGTAGGTCTTTGGTGATTATATACTTCTCCTGTGTTTGTATATCTCTGTTAACTCTGACATCCTAATGTATCCAATCCTCACACCTTTCCATTGGTGAACCATAAGTTTGTTTAATGAATCTGTGATTGCCTTTCTCTGTGGAAATATCTTCACTGGTATCAATTTTTAGGTAACACCTATAAGTGATATCACAGGATACGTGTCTTTCGCTTTCTGACTTACTACAAGTTGCGTGATTACTTCTAGACTCATCTATGGTGATGCAAATGGCATTGTGTCATTTTTTTCCTTGGCTAATATTCCATCTGTACGTGGACCAGTTTTTCTTTGTCCACTCACCTGTTGATGGACTTTTTGGTTGCTTCCATGTCTTGGTTATTGTAACACTGCTGAAATGCACATTTGCCTGCCTGTGTCTTTCAATTATGTCTTCTTCGGTTATAGGCCCAGGAGAGGGCCTGTTGGATCATATGGTAGCAAAATGTTTACCTTGTAAAGGCGTCTCCATTCTGTTCTCATTAGTGGCTCTTACCAGGTTATGTTCCACTTAAATTTGAGGGTATGCCCTTGTCCACAACCCTTTCAGCATTTATTGTTTGTAGTTTTTCTGCTGATGTTTATTCTGACAGGTGTGAGCTGACACCTCTTTGAGGTTGGATTTGCATGCATCTCATAATCCCTTGAAATTGAACTTTCAGGCATGTCCTCTTTTTTTTCAAGCTGTGAGTAACGCTTACCTCTTCAAATGGTTTTCTTGAAGTATGTGTCACATTTTGAAATATTTTGGCCATTACCTCCCTGAAGACATTCTGAGGGCAGGTTTCATTTACAGCCCTCCAGTACTTGTGCATATGAAGTGACCATTAGCACAGGTTTTAAAGCTGCTGTTGCAGGTATCGGCCATTGGGCGGCAGCATTTCTCCTTCCCCCATTCAGGGAACTACGGAAAGAGTCCTTCGTGCCAGTGGTGTTCCTCAGTTGTATATTAGAGAGGAATGTGCCCGGACAAACCCCCAAAAGCTGATGTCTCCTTACTTACGTTTGGTTTCTAAATTGAAATTATATATTTTTTTTATTGGAGTAATATTCCATTGTGTACATGGACCACTTCTTCTTTGTGCCTTCCTCTGTTGACAGACATTTTTGTTGCTTCCAAGTGTTGGCTGTGGTAAATATTGCTGGAGTGCAGGATTGCCACCCTGTGTCTTTTTGATTCTCATCCTCTCAGGTGATAGGCCCAGCAGTGGGTATGCTTGATTGAATGGTAGCTCAATATTTACCATATCAAGGCACCTCCTTTGTGGTTTCATTACTGGTTCTTACCATGTCCCACTGAGAAACGAGGGTGCACATTTCTCCACAACCCCTTCAGCATTTGTTGTTTGCAGAATTTTTGCTGATGGCCATTATGACTGGTGTGAGCTGATAGGTTTTTTAATTTGGATTTGCATGTCTTTAATAATTCCTAATGTTCAGCATTTTTCCATGCTTTGTTTTCTTTCTGTTAAACAAAAACAGAAAAAAACTGTGAGTACAATAAACCACTTGAAGTGGTCTTCTGGGAAGGCTGCCCTGTTTTGAATTTTTCGTCAATTTTTGACCCCAGGATTTTTTTGAGAACAGGTGACATTTACAGGCTTGTAATGAGTGTGAATATTTAGTGACCACTACTACTGGCTTTAAAGGTGCTGTTGGGGGAAACGGCCACAAGGTGGCAGCATTTCTCCGTTCCCAAAACTGGTTTCTAGGGCAGCACAGCCTTTCTGGAAGTTGTGTTCCCAGGTTGTAAATTAGAATGGAATGTGCTAGGAAAAAAACCCGTAAGTTAATATTCCCTTATTTCTTGTTCGATTTTTTAGTCTTTTTAAATCGAGGTAATATTTAGAATATTGTTTGTCCTAGGTGTATACAATCTGGTTCATTTGTACATTACATACACACACACACACACACACACACACATATGTAATATATTCATGTACAGATACTCTTCCCATGTAAATTATTGCAGAGTGCTCCATTGACCTCCCTTGCTATATGGTCGGTCTCTTTGATAAATGTATTTAGTAGGTATTTGTACACATATGGTAACCCTAATCTTAATTTTCCATACCACCCACCTTTCCATTTACATAAGAATAGTTTGTTTTCTAAGTCTGTGAGTTTCTTTCTCTGTGAAAATGCTATCATTTTTGTCAGTTGTTAGATAACGCCTATAAGTGATATCATACTATATGTCTTTTTCTTTCTGACTTACGGCATGTTCTGAGATTATATCTAGGCTCATAAATGGTGCCTCAACGAGCAGTGTTTCACTGTTTTCCATGGCTAATATTCCATTATGTACATGGACCACTTCTTCTTTATCCATTCATCCATTGATGGACATTTTGGTTGCTTCCGTGTCTTGGCTATTGTGAAAAATCCTGCAGTGAAGCTGTTGCAGCCTGTGCCTTCTCGACTCTGGTATTTTCAGGTGAGAGGTTCAGCGGTTGACCTGCTGAATGGAATGCTGGCTCAATTTTTACTTTTAAACACAGCTCCTTTCTGTTCTCACTATTGGCTCTTACCACTTTACATCTCACCAGCGGCTAGAGGGTACACAGTTCTCTAAAACCCCTTCAGCATTTATTGTTTGTAGACCTTTGGCTGATGGTAGTTGACGTGTGTGTGTTGAAATCTTTTTGTAGGCTAGATTTGCATGAGTTTAAAAATTTATGTTGTTGAGCTTTTATCCATTTTCCTTGTTTTTAGAAAACTAATGAGTAAAATTTACCTCTTCCTACTATCTCCTTGAAAATTTTGCCAGTTGTGAATTTTTGAGGGCAGTTGTCCTTTACTGTCCTGAGTCCTTGTGAATGTTAAGTGACCGTTAGCTGTGGTTTTAAAGCCGCTCTTGTGGGAAACGGCCACAAGGCGGCAGCATTTCTACATTTCCAACTCTGGGTTTTTGGGCAACAGAGGGTTCCTGGAAATCGTGTTTGTAAGCTGCAACTTAGAGCAGAATGTGCCACGGCAAACTCCCAAGAGCTTATATCTCCTTACTTCTTGTTTGTTTTTTACATTTAATTTTTATTTATTATCACAGCAAATTGGATAAAAATACGGTGTTTTTTCCAGGTGTACGGAATCTGGTTCATTATATCGATGTATTGATCTATTCACCTTTGGATCCTTTCCCGTGTAGGTTATTACAGAGTGTTGAGTACACCTCTTTTAGCATTCTATAGGTATTTTGTGATTATATATTTCATATGTATTACTACATGTCCGTTAACCCCCATATCCTAATTCGTACATTCCTTACACCTTTCCATTTGGTTAAACATAATTTGGTTTTCTGAATCTATGAGTGTCCTTCTCTTGGAAATTATTTCATGGGTATCAATTTTTAGGTAACACCTATAAGTGATGTAATAGGATATCTGTCTTTCGTTTTCTTTCTTACTTCAGGTAGGGTGATTATCTCTAGATCCTTGTATGGTGGTGCCAACAGCATTGTTCCATGCTTTTCCATGGCTAATATTCCATTGTGTACATGGACCACTTCTTCTTGGTGCATTTTTCTGTTGATGGACATTTTGGTTTCTTCCAGCTCTTGGCTATGTTACATGTTGCGGCAGTGAAGGATCGCCAGCCTGTGTCTTTTTGATTCAGGTCTACTCAGCGGATAGGCCCATCAGTGGGCCTACCAGATCACATAGTAGCTCAAGTTTTACCTTTAAACACACCTCCATTTTGTTCTCTGTACTGGCTCTTACCAGGTTACATCCCATCAGCAGCTAGAGGGTACACAGTTCTCTAAAACCCCTTCAGCATTTATACTATGTAGACTTTTTTGCTGATGATCCTTCTGACGGCTGTGAGGTGAATGTGTTTCTAGACTGGATTTGCATGGCTTTATTAATTCCTGACGTTGAGCGTTTCTCCATGCCTTTTTCTATAACAAAAAAAAGAGACAGAATATAAAATGTGCATAAAATATGCCTCTTGAAATTGTCGTTTTGAAATATGGATGTCTTTTGAGATTTTTGCTCGATTTACGACCGAAGGATTGTTTTGAGGACAGGTGTCATTTACAGGCCTGCAAATATTTTGACTGTCAAGTAACCATTACAGCTGCAGTTAGAGCTGCTGTTGTGTGAAACGGCCACAAGGCGGCAGCAGTTCTCATTAACCAAATCTGGTTACTAGGGAAACAGAGCCTCAATGGAAGTCCTGTTCTAGGTTGCAAATTAGAATGAAATGGGCAGGAAAAAGCCCCTTATGTTTATATCTCACTAAATATTGTTCTTTTTTTAAAATTTAATTTTCATTGTTTATCACAGCAAGTGTGATTACAATGTTTTGCTTGTCTTAGGTGTGCAAGATGTGGTTGTTTTCCACATATACATATCTCTTTTCTTCTTTGGATCCTTTTCCCATTTTAGGTTATGACACAATGTTGAGTAGTCTTCTCTTGGTATTTCGTAGGTCTTTGGTGATTATATACTTCTCCTGTGTTTGTATATCTCTGTTAACTCTGACATCCTAATGTATCCAATCCTCACACCTTTCCATTGGTGAACCATAAGTTTGTTTAATGAATCTGTGATTGCCTTTCTCTGTGGAAATATCTTCACTGGTATCAATTTTTAGGTAACACCTATAAGTGATATCACAGGATACGTGTCTTTCGCTTTCTGACTTACTACAAGTTGCGTGATTACTTCTAGACTCATCTATGGTGATGCAAATGGCATTGTGTCATTTTTTTCCTTGGCTAATATTCCATCTGTACGTGGACCAGTTTTTCTTTGTCCACTCACCTGTTGATGGACTTTTTGGTTGCTTCCATGTCTTGGTTATTGTAACACTGCTGAAATGCACATTTGCCTGCCTGTGTCTTTCAATTATGTCTTCTTCGGTTATAGGCCCAGGAGAGGGCCTGTTGGATCATATGGTAGCAAAATGTTTACCTTGTAAAGGCGTCTCCATTCTGTTCTCATTAGTGGCTCTTACCAGGTTATGTTCCACTTAAATTTGAGGGTATGCCCTTGTCCACAACCCTTTCAGCATTTATTGTTTGTAGTTTTTCTGCTGATGTTTATTCTGACAGGTGTGAGCTGACACCTCTTTGAGGTTGGATTTGCATGCATCTCATAATCCCTTGAAATTGAACTTTCAGGCATGTCCTCTTTTTTTTCAAGCTGTGAGTAACGCTTACCTCTTCAAATGGTTTTCTTGAAGTATGTGTCACATTTTGAAATATTTTGGCCATTACCTCCCTGAAGACATTCTGAGGGCAGGTTTCATTTACAGCCCTCCAGTACTTGTGCATATGAAGTGACCATTAGCACAGGTTTTAAAGCTGCTGTTGCAGGTATCGGCCATTGGGCGGCAGCATTTCTCCTTCCCCCATTCAGGGAACTACGGAAAGAGTCCTTCGTGCCAGTGGTGTTCCTCAGTTGTATATTAGAGAGGAATGTGCCCGGACAAACCCCCAAAAGCTGATGTCTCCTTACTTACGTTTGGTTTCTAAATTGAAATTATATATTTTTTTTATTGGAGTAATATTCCATTGTGTACATGGACCACTTCTTCTTTGTGCCTTCCTCTGTTGACAGACATTTTTGTTGCTTCCAAGTGTTGGCTGTGGTAAATATTGCTGGAGTGCAGGATTGCCACCCTGTGTCTTTTTGATTCTCATCCTCTCAGGTGATAGGCCCAGCAGTGGGTATGCTTGATTGAATGGTAGCTCAATATTTACCATATCAAGGCACCTCCTTTGTGGTTTCATTACTGGTTCTTACCATGTCCCACTGAGAAACGAGGGTGCACATTTCTCCACAACCCCTTCAGCATTTGTTGTTTGCAGAATTTTTGCTGATGGCCATTATGACTGGTGTGAGCTGATAGGTTTTTTAATTTGGATTTGCATGTCTTTAATAATTCCTAATGTTCAGCATTTTTCCATGCTTTGTTTTCTTTCTGTTAAACAAAAACAGAAAAAAACTGTGAGTACAATAAACCACTTGAAGTGGTCTTCTGGGAAGGCTGCCCTGTTTTGAATTTTTCGTCAATTTTTGACCCCAGGATTTTTTTGAGAACAGGTGACATTTACAGGCTTGTAATGAGTGTGAATATTTAGTAACCACTACTACTGGCTTTAAAGGTGCTGTTGGGGGAAACGGCCACAAGGTGGCAGCATTTCTCCGTTCCCAAAACTGGTTTCTAGGGCAGCACAGCCTTTCTGGAAGTTGTGTTCCCAGGTTGTAAATTAGAATGGAATGTGCTAGGAAAAAAACCCGTAAGTTAATATTCCCTTATTTCTTGTTCGATTTTTTAGTCTTTTTAAATCGAGGTAATATTTAGAATATTGTTTGTCCTAGGTGTATACAATCTGGTTCATTTGTACATTACATACACACACACACACACACACACACACACACACATATGTAATATATTCATGTACAGATACTCTTCCCATGTAAATTATTGCAGAGTGCTCCATTGACCTCCCTTGCTATATGGTCGGTCTCTTTGATAAATGTATTTAGTAGGTATTTGTACACATATGGTAACCCTAATCTTAATTTTCCATACCACCCACCTTTCCATTTACATAAGAATAGTTTGTTTTCTAAGTCTGTGAGTTTCTTTCTCTGTGAAAATGCTATCATTTTTGTCAGTTGTTAGATAACGCCTATAAGTGATATCATACTATATGTCTTCTTCTTTCTGACTTACGGCATGTTCTGAGATTATATCTAGGCTCATAAATGGTGCCTCAACGAGCAGTGTTTCACTGTTTTCCATGGCTAATATTCCATTATGTACATGGACCACTTCTTCTTTATCCATTCATCCATTGATGGACATTTTGGTTGCTTCCGTGTCTTGGCTATTGTGAAAAATCCTGCAGTGAAGCTGTTGCAGCCTGTGCCTTCTCGACTCTGGTATTTTCAGGTGAGAGGTTCAGCGGTTGACCTGCTGAATGGAATGCTGGCTCAATTTTTACTTTTAAACACAGCTCCTTTCTGTTCTCACTATTGGCTCTTACCACTTTACATCTCACCAGCGGCTAGAGGGTACACAGTTCTCTAAAACCCCTTCAGCATTTATTGTTTGTAGACCTTTGGCTGATGGTAGTTGACGTGTGTGTGTTGAAATCTTTTTGTAGGCTAGATTTGCATGAGTTTAAAAATTTATGTTGTTGAGCTTTTATCCATTTTCCTTGTTTTTAGAAAACTAATGAGTAAAATTTACCTCTTCCTACTATCTCCTTGAAAATTTTGCCAGTTGTGAATTTTTGAGGGCAGTTGTCCTTTACTGTCCTGAGTCCTTGTGAATGTTAAGTGACCGTTAGCTGTGGTTTTAAAGCCGCTCTTGTGGGAAACGGCCACAAGGCGGCAGCATTTCTACATTTCCAACTCTGGGTTTTTGGGCAACAGAGGGTTCCTGGAAATCGTGTTTGTAAGCTGCAACTTAGAGCAGAATGTGCCACGGCAAACTCCCAAGAGCTTATATCTCCTTACTTCTTGTTTGTTTTTTACATTTAATTTTTATTTATTATCACAGCAAATTGGATAAAAATACGGTGTTTTTTCCAGGTGTACGGAATCTGGTTCATTATATCGATGTATTGATCTATTCACCTTTGGATCCTTTCCCGTGTAGGTTATTACAGAGTGTTGAGTACACCTCTTTTAGCATTCTATAGGTATTTTGTGATTATATATTTCATATGTATTACTACATGTCCGTTAACCCCCATATCCTAATTCGTACATTCCTTACACCTTTCCATTTGGTTAAACATAATTTGGTTTTCTGAATCTATGAGTGTCCTTCTCTTGGAAATTATTTCATGGGTATCAATTTTTAGGTAACACCTATAAGTGATGTAATAAGATATCTGTCTTTCGTTTTCTTTCTTACTTCAGGTAGGGTGATTATCTCTAGATCCTTGTATGGTGGTGCCAACAGCATTGTTCCATGCTTTTCCATGGCTAATATTCCATTGTGTACATGGACCACTTCTTCTTGGTGCATTTTTCTGTTGATGGACATTTTGGTTTCTTCCAGCTCTTGGCTATGTTACATGTTGCGGCAGTGAAGGATCGCCAGCCTGTGTCTTTTTGATTCAGGTCTACTCAGCGGATAGGCCCATCAGTGGGCCTACCAGATCACATAGTAGCTCAAGTTTTACCTTTAAACACACCTCCATTTTGTTCTCTGTACTGGCTCTTACCAGGTTACATCCCATCAGCAGCTAGAGGGTACACAGTTCTCTAAAACCCCTTCAGCATTTATACTATGTAGACTTTTTTGCTGATGATCCTTCTGACGGCTGTGAGGTGAATGTGTTTCTAGACTGGATTTGCATGGCTTTATTAATTCCTGACGTTGAGCGTTTCTCCATGCCTTTTTCTATAACAAAAAAAAGAGACAGAATATAAAATGTGCATAAAATATGCCTCTTGAAATTGTCGTTTTGAAATATGGATGTCTTTTGAGATTTTTGCTCGATTTACGACCGAAGGATTGTTTTGAGGACAGGTGTCATTTACAGGCCTGCAAATATTTTGACTGTCAAGTAACCATTACAGCTGCAGTTAGAGCTGCTGTTGTGTGAAACGGCCACAAGGCGGCAGCAGTTCTCATTAACCAAATCTGGTTACTAGGGAAACAGAGCCTCAATGGAAGTCCTGTTCTAGGTTGCAAATTAGAATGAAATGGGCAGGAAAAAGCCCCTTATGTTTATATCTCACTAAATATTGTTCTTTTTTTAAAATTTAATTTTCATTGTTTATCACAGCAAGTGTGATTACAATGTTTTGCTTGTCTTAGGTGTGCAAGATGTGGTTGTTTTCCACATATACATATCTCTTTTCTTCTTTGGATCCTTTTCCCATTTTAGGTTATGACACAATGTTGAGTAGTCTTCTCTTGGTATTTCGTAGGTCTTTGGTGATTATATACTTCTCCTGTGTTTGTATATCTCTGTTAACTCTGACATCCTAATGTATCCAATCCTCACACCTTTCCATTGGTGAACCATAAGTTTGTTTAATGAATCTGTGATTGCCTTTCTCTGTGGAAATATCTTCACTGGTATCAATTTTTAGGTAACACCTATAAGTGATATCACAGGATACGTGTCTTTCGCTTTCTGACTTACTACAAGTTGCGTGATTACTTCTAGACTCATCTATGGTGATGCAAATGGCATTGTGTCATTTTTTTCCTTGGCTAATATTCCATCTGTACGTGGACCAGTTTTTCTTTGTCCACTCACCTGTTGATGGACTTTTTGGTTGCTTCCATGTCTTGGTTATTGTAACACTGCTGAAATGCACATTTGCCTGCCTGTGTCTTTCAATTATGTCTTCTTCGGTTATAGGCCCAGGAGAGGGCCTGTTGGATCATATGGTAGCAAAATGTTTACCTTGTAAAGGCGTCTCCATTCTGTTCTCATTAGTGGCTCTTACCAGGTTATGTTCCACTTAAATTTGAGGGTATGCCCTTGTCCACAACCCTTTCAGCATTTATTGTTTGTAGTTTTTCTGCTGATGTTTATTCTGACAGGTGTGAGCTGACACCTCTTTGAGGTTGGATTTGCATGCATCTCATAATCCCTTGAAATTGAACTTTCAGGCATGTCCTCTTTTTTTTCAAGCTGTGAGTAACGCTTACCTCTTCAAATGGTTTTCTTGAAGTATGTGTCACATTTTGAAATATTTTGGCCATTACCTCCCTGAAGACATTCTGAGGGCAGGTTTCATTTACAGCCCTCCAGTACTTGTGCATATGAAGTGACCATTAGCACAGGTTTTAAAGCTGCTGTTGCAGGTATCGGCCATTGGGCGGCAGCATTTCTCCTTCCCCCATTCAGGGAACTACGGAAAGAGTCCTTCGTGCCAGTGGTGTTCCTCAGTTGTATATTAGAGAGGAATGTGCCCGGACAAACCCCCAAAAGCTGATGTCTCCTTACTTACGTTTGGTTTCTAAATTGAAATTATATATTTTTTTTATTGGAGTAATATTCCATTGTGTACATGGACCACTTCTTCTTTGTGCCTTCCTCTGTTGACAGACATTTTTGTTGCTTCCAAGTGTTGGCTGTGGTAAATATTGCTGGAGTGCAGGATTGCCACCCTGTGTCTTTTTGATTCTCATCCTCTCAGGTGATAGGCCCAGCAGTGGGTATGCTTGATTGAATGGTAGCTCAATATTTACCATATCAAGGCACCTCCTTTGTGGTTTCATTACTGGTTCTTACCATGTCCCACTGAGAAACGAGGGTGCACATTTCTCCACAACCCCTTCAGCATTTGTTGTTTGCAGAATTTTTGCTGATGGCCATTATGACTGGTGTGAGCTGATAGGTATTTTAATTTGGATTTGCATGTCTTTAATAATTCCTAATGTTCAGCATTTTTCCATGCTTTGTTTTCTTTCTGTTAAACAAAAACAGAAAAAAACTGTGAGTACAATAAACCACTTGAAGTGGTCTTCTGGGAAGGCTGCCCTGTTTTGAATTTTTCGTCAATTTTTGACCCCAGGATTTTTTTGAGAACAGGTGACATTTACAGGCTTGTAATGAGTGTGAATATTTAGTAACCACTACTACTGGCTTTAAAGGTGCTGTTGGGGGAAACGGCCACAAGGTGGCAGCATTTCTCCGTTCCCAAAACTGGTTTCTAGGGCAGCACAGCCTTTCTGGAAGTTGTGTTCCCAGGTTGTAAATTAGAATGGAATGTGCTAGGAAAAAAACCCGTAAGTTAATATTCCCTTATTTCTTGTTCGATTTTTTAGTCTTTTTAAATCGAGGTAATATTTAGAATATTGTTTGTCCTAGGTGTATACAATCTGGTTCATTTGTACATTACATACACACACACACACACACACACACACACACATATGTAATATATTCATGTACAGATACTCTTCCCATGTAAATTATTGCAGAGTGCTCCATTGACCTCCCTTGCTATATGGTCGGTCTCTTTGATAAATGTATTTAGTAGGTATTTGTACACATATGGTAACCCTAATCTTAATTTTCCATACCACCCACCTTTCCATTTACATAAGAATAGTTTGTTTTCTAAGTCTGTGAGTTTCTTTCTCTGTGAAAATGCTATCATTTTTGTCAGTTGTTAGATAACGCCTATAAGTGATATCATACTATATGTCTTTTTCTTTCTGACTTACGGCATGTTCTGAGATTATATCTAGGCTCATAAATGGTGCCTCAACGAGCAGTGTTTCACTGTTTTCCATGGCTAATATTCCATTATGTACATGGACCACTTCTTCTTTATCCATTCATCCATTGATGGACATTTTGGTTGCTTCCGTGTCTTGGCTATTGTGAAAAATCCTGCAGTGAAGCTGTTGCAGCCTGTGCCTTCTCGACTCTGGTATTTTCAGGTGAGAGGTTCAGCGGTTGACCTGCTGAATGGAATGCTGGCTCAATTTTTACTTTTAAACACAGCTCCTTTCTGTTCTCACTATTGGCTCTTACCACTTTACATCTCACCAGCGGCTAGAGGGTACACAGTTCTCTAAAACCCCTTCAGCATTTATTGTTTGTAGACCTTTGGCTGATGGTAGTTGACGTGTGTGTGTTGAAATCTTTTTGTAGGCTAGATTTGCATGAGTTTAAAAATTTATGTTGTTGAGCTTTTATCCATTTTCCTTGTTTTTAGAAAACTAATGAGTAAAATTTACCTCTTCCTACTATCTCCTTGAAAATTTTGCCAGTTGTGAATTTTTGAGGGCAGTTGTCCTTTACTGTCCTGAGTCCTTGTGAATGTTAAGTGACCGTTAGCTGTGGTTTTAAAGCCGCTCTTGTGGGAAACGGCCACAAGGCGGCAGCATTTCTACATTTCCAACTCTGGGTTTTTGGGCAACAGAGGGTTCCTGGAAATCGTGTTTGTAAGCTGCAACTTAGAGCAGAATGTGCCACGGCAAACTCCCAAGAGCTTATATCTCCTTACTTCTTGTTTGTTTTTTACATTTAATTTTTATTTATTATCACAGCAAATTGGATAAAAATACGGTGTTTTTTCTAGGTGTACGGAATCTGGTTCATTATATCAATGTATTGATCTATTCATCTTTGGATCCTTTCCCGTGTAGGTTATTACAGAGTGTTGAGTACACCTCTTTTAGCATTCTATAGGTATTTTGTGATTATATATTTCATATGTATTACTACATGTCCGTTAACCCCCATATCCTAATTCGTACATTCCTTACACCTTTCCATTTGGTTAAACATAATTTGGTTTTCTGAATCTATGAGTGTCCTTCTCTTGGAAATTATTTCATGGGTATCAATTTTTAGGTAACACCTATAAGTGATGTAATAGGATATCTGTCTTTCGTTTTCTTTCTTACTTCAGGTAGGGTGATTATCTCTAGATCCTTGTATGGTGGTGCCAACAGCATTGTTCCATGCTTTTCCATGGCTAATATTCCATTGTGTACATGGACCACTTCTTCTTGGTGCATTTTTCTGTTGATGGACATTTTGGTTTCTTCCAGCTCTTGGCTATGTTACATGTTGCGGCAGTGAAGGATCGCCAGCCTGTGTCTTTTTGATTCAGGTCTACTCAGCGGATAGGCCCATCAGTGGGCCTACCAGATCACATAGTAGCTCAAGTTTTACCTTTAAACACACCTCCATTTTGTTCTCTGTACTGGCTCTTACCAGGTTACATCCCATCAGCAGCTAGAGGGTACACAGTTCTCTAAAACCCCTTCAGCATTTATACTATGTAGACTTTTTTGCTGATGATCCTTCTGACGGCTGTGAGGTGAATGTGTTTCTAGACTGGATTTGCATGGCTTTATTAATTCCTGACGTTGAGCGTTTCTCCATGCCTTTTTCTATAACAAAAAAAAGAGACAGAATATAAAATGTGCATAAAATATGCCTCTTGAAATTGTCGTTTTGAAATATGGATGTCTTTTGAGATTTTTGCTCGATTTACGACCGAAGGATTGTTTTGAGGACAGGTGTCATTTACAGGCCTGCAAATATTTTGACTGTCAAGTAACCATTACAGCTGCAGTTAGAGCTGCTGTTGTGTGAAACGGCCACAAGGCGGCAGCAGTTCTCATTAACCAAATCTGGTTACTAGGGAAACAGAGCCTCAATGGAAGTCCTGTTCTAGGTTGCAAATTAGAATGAAATGGGCAGGAAAAAGCCCCTTATGTTTATATCTCACTAAATATTGTTCTTTTTTTAAAATTTAATTTTCATTGTTTATCACAGCAAGTGTGATTACAATGTTTTGCTTGTCTTAGGTGTGCAAGATGTGGTTGTTTTCCACATATACATATCTCTTTTCTTCTTTGGATCCTTTTCCCATTTTAGGTTATGACACAATGTTGAGTAGTCTTCTCTTGGTATTTCGTAGGTCTTTGGTGATTATATACTTCTCCTGTGTTTGTATATCTCTGTTAACTCTGACATCCTAATGTATCCAATCCTCACACCTTTCCATTGGTGAACCATAAGTTTGTTTAATGAATCTGTGATTGCCTTTCTCTGTGGAAATATCTTCACTGGTATCAATTTTTAGGTAACACCTATAAGTGATATCACAGGATACGTGTCTTTCGCTTTCTGACTTACTACAAGTTGCGTGATTACTTCTAGACTCATCTATGGTGATGCAAATGGCATTGTGTCATTTTTTTCCTTGGCTAATATTCCATCTGTACGTGGACCAGTTTTTCTTTGTCCACTCACCTGTTGATGGACTTTTTGGTTGCTTCCATGTCTTGGTTATTGTAACACTGCTGAAATGCACATTTGCCTGCCTGTGTCTTTCAATTATGTCTTCTTCGGTTATAGGCCCAGGAGAGGGCCTGTTGGATCATATGGTAGCAAAATGTTTACCTTGTAAAGGCGTCTCCATTCTGTTCTCATTAGTGGCTCTTACCAGGTTATGTTCCACTTAAATTTGAGGGTATGCCCTTGTCCACAACCCTTTCAGCATTTATTGTTTGTAGTTTTTCTGCTGATGTTTATTCTGACAGGTGTGAGCTGACACCTCTTTGAGGTTGGATTTGCATGCATCTCATAATCCCTTGAAATTGAACTTTCAGGCATGTCCTCTTTTTTTTCAAGCTGTGAGTAACGCTTACCTCTTCAAATGGTTTTCTTGAAGTATGTGTCACATTTTGAAATATTTTGGCCATTACCTCCCTGAAGACATTCTGAGGGCAGGTTTCATTTACAGCCCTCCAGTACTTGTGCATATGAAGTGACCATTAGCACAGGTTTTAAAGCTGCTGTTGCAGGTATCGGCCATTGGGCGGCAGCATTTCTCCTTCCCCCATTCAGGGAACTACGGAAAGAGTCCTTCGTGCCAGTGGTGTTCCTCAGTTGTATATTAGAGAGGAATGTGCCCGGACAAACCCCCAAAAGCTGATGTCTCCTTACTTACGTTTGGTTTCTAAATTGAAATTATATATTTTTTTTATTGGAGTAATATTCCATTGTGTACATGGACCACTTCTTCTTTGTGCCTTCCTCTGTTGACAGACATTTTTGTTGCTTCCAAGTGTTGGCTGTGGTAAATATTGCTGGAGTGCAGGATTGCCACCCTGTGTCTTTTTGATTCTCATCCTCTCAGGTGATAGGCCCAGCAGTGGGTATGCTTGATTGAATGGTAGCTCAATATTTACCATATCAAGGCACCTCCTTTGTGGTTTCATTACTGGTTCTTACCATGTCCCACTGAGAAACGAGGGTGCACATTTCTCCACAACCCCTTCAGCATTTGTTGTTTGCAGAATTTTTGCTGATGGCCATTATGACTGGTGTGAGCTGATAGGTTTTTTAATTTGGATTTGCATGTCTTTAATAATTCCTAATGTTCAGCATTTTTCCATGCTTTGTTTTCTTTCTGTTAAACAAAAACAGAAAAAAACTGTGAGTACAATAAACCACTTGAAGTGGTCTTCTGGGAAGGCTGCCCTGTTTTGAATTTTTCGTCAATTTTTGACCCCAGGATTTTTTTGAGAACAGGTGACATTTACAGGCTTGTAATGAGTGTGAATATTTAGTAACCACTACTACTGGCTTTAAAGGTGCTGTTGGGGGAAACGGCCACAAGGTGGCAGCATTTCTCCGTTCCCAAAACTGGTTTCTAGGGCAGCACAGCCTTTCTGGAAGTTGTGTTCCCAGGTTGTAAATTAGAATGGAATGTGCTAGGAAAAAAACCCGTAAGTTAATATTCCCTTATTTCTTGTTCGATTTTTTAGTCTTTTTAAATCGAGGTAATATTTAGAATATTGTTTGTCCTAGGTGTATACAATCTGGTTCATTTGTACATTACATACACACACACACACACACACACACACACACATATGTAATATATTCATGTACAGATACTCTTCCCATGTAAATTATTGCAGAGTGCTCCATTGACCTCCCTTGCTATATGGTCGGTCTCTTTGATAAATGTATTTAGTAGGTATTTGTACACATATGGTAACCCTAATCTTAATTTTCCATACCACCCACCTTTCCATTTACATAAGAATAGTTTGTTTTCTAAGTCTGTGAGTTTCTTTCTCTGTGAAAATGCTATCATTTTTGTCAGTTGTTAGATAACGCCTATAAGTGATATCATACTATATGTCTTTTTCTTTCTGACTTACGGCATGTTCTGAGATTATATCTAGGCTCATAAATGGTGCCTCAACGAGCAGTGTTTCACTGTTTTCCATGGCTAATATTCCATTATGTACATGGACCACTTCTTCTTTATCCATTCATCCATTGATGGACATTTTGGTTGCTTCCGTGTCTTGGCTATTGTGAAAAATCCTGCAGTGAAGCTGTTGCAGCCTGTGCCTTCTCGACTCTGGTATTTTCAGGTGAGAGGTTCAGCGGTTGACCTGCTGAATGGAATGCTGGCTCAATTTTTACTTTTAAACACAGCTCCTTTCTGTTCTCACTATTGGCTCTTACCACTTTACATCTCACCAGCGGCTAGAGGGTACACAGTTCTCTAAAACCCCTTCAGCATTTATTGTTTGTAGACCTTTGGCTGATGGTAGTTGACGTGTGTGTGTTGAAATCTTTTTGTAGGCTAGATTTGCATGAGTTTAAAAATTTATGTTGTTGAGCTTTTATCCATTTTCCTTGTTTTTAGAAAACTAATGAGTAAAATTTACCTCTTCCTACTATCTCCTTGAAAATTTTGCCAGTTGTGAATTTTTGAGGGCAGTTGTCCTTTACTGTCCTGAGTCCTTGTGAATGTTAAGTGACCGTTAGCTGTGGTTTTAAAGCCGCTCTTGTGGGAAACGGCCACAAGGCGGCAGCATTTCTACATTTCCAACTCTGGGTTTTGGGGCAACAGAGGGTTCCTGGAAATCGTGTTTGTAAGCTGCAACTTAGAGCAGAATGTGCCACGGCAAACTCCCAAGAGCTTATATCTCCTTACTTCTTGTTTGTTTTTTACATTTAATTTTTATTTATTATCACAGCAAATTGGATAAAAATACGGTGTTTTTTCCAGGTGTACGGAATCTGGTTCATTATATCGATGTATTGATCTATTCACCTTTGGATCCTTTCCCGTGTAGGTTATTACAGAGTGTTGAGTACACCTCTTTTAGCATTCTATAGGTATTTTGTGATTATATATTTCATATGTATTACTACATGTCCGTTAACCCCCATATCCTAATTCGTACATTCCTTACACCTTTCCATTTGGTTAAACATAATTTGGTTTTCTGAATCTATGAGTGTCCTTCTCTTGGAAATTATTTCATGGGTATCAATTTTTAGGTAACACCTATAAGTGATGTAATAGGATATCTGTCTTTCGTTTTCTTTCTTACTTCAGGTAGGGTGATTATCTCTAGATCCTTGTATGGTGGTGCCAACAGCATTGTTCCATGCTTTTCCATGGCTAATATTCCATTGTGTACATGGACCACTTCTTCTTGGTGCATTTTTCTGTTGATGGACATTTTGGTTTCTTCCAGCTCTTGGCTATGTTACATGTTGCGGCAGTGAAGGATCGCCAGCCTGTGTCTTTTTGATTCAGGTCTACTCAGCGGATAGGCCCATCAGTGGGCCTACCAGATCACATAGTAGCTCAAGTTTTACCTTTAAACACACCTCCATTTTGTTCTCTGTACTGGCTCTTACCAGGTTACATCCCATCAGCAGCTAGAGGGTACACAGTTCTCTAAAACCCCTTCAGCATTTATACTATGTAGACTTTTTTGCTGATGATCCTTCTGACGGCTGTGAGGTGAATGTGTTTCTAGACTGGATTTGCATGGCTTTATTAATTCCTGACGTTGAGCGTTTCTCCATGCCTTTTTCTATAACAAAAAAAAGAGACAGAATATAAAATGTGCATAAAATATGCCTCTTGAAATTGTCGTTTTGAAATATGGATGTCTTTTGAGATTTTTGCTCGATTTACGACCGAAGGATTGTTTTGAGGACAGGTGTCATTTACAGGCCTGCAAATATTTTGACTGTCAAGTAACCATTACAGCTGCAGTTAGAGCTGCTGTTGTGTGAAACGGCCACAAGGCGGCGGCAGTTCTCATTAACCAAATCTGGTTACTAGGGAAACAGAGCCTCAATGGAAGTCCTGTTCTAGGTTGCAAATTAGAATGAAATGGGCAGGAAAAAGCCCCTTATGTTTATATCTCACTAAATATTGTTCTTTTTTTAAAATTTAATTTTCATTGTTTATCACAGCAAGTGTGATTACAATGTTTTGCTTGTCTTAGGTGTGCAAGATGTGGTTGTTTTCCACATATACATATCTCTTTTCTTCTTTGGATCCTTTTCCCATTTTAGGTTATGACACAATGTTGAGTAGTCTTCTCTTGGTATTTCGTAGGTCTTTGGTGATTATATACTTCTCCTGTGTTTGTATATCTCTGTTAACTCTGACATCCTAATGTATCCAATCCTCACACCTTTCCATTGGTGAACCATAAGTTTGTTTAATGAATCTGTGATTGCCTTTCTCTGTGGAAATATCTTCACTGGTATCAATTTTTAGGTAACACCTATAAGTGATATCACAGGATACGTGTCTTTCGCTTTCTGACTTACTACAAGTTGCGTGATTACTTCTAGACTCATCTATGGTGATGCAAATGGCATTGTGTCATTTTTTTCCTTGGCTAATATTCCATCTGTACGTGGACCAGTTTTTCTTTGTCCACTCACCTGTTGATGGACTTTTTGGTTGCTTCCATGTCTTGGTTATTGTAACACTGCTGAAATGCACATTTGCCTGCCTGTGTCTTTCAATTATGTCTTCTTCGGTTATAGGCCCAGGAGAGGGCCTGTTGGATCATATGGTAGCAAAATGTTTACCTTGTAAAGGCGTCTCCATTCTGTTCTCATTAGTGGCTCTTACCAGGTTATGTTCCACTTAAATTTGAGGGTATGCCCTTGTCCACAACCCTTTCAGCATTTATTGTTTGTAGTTTTTCTGCTGATGTTTATTCTGACAGGTGTGAGCTGACACCTCTTTGAGGTTGGATTTGCATGCATCTCATAATCCCTTGAAATTGAACTTTCAGGCATGTCCTCTTTTTTTTCAAGCTGTGAGTAACGCTTACCTCTTCAAATGGTTTTCTTGAAGTATGTGTCACATTTTGAAATATTTTGGCCATTACCTCCCTGAAGACATTCTGAGGGCAGGTTTCATTTACAGCCCTCCAGTACTTGTGCATATGAAGTGACCATTAGCACAGGTTTTAAAGCTGCTGTTGCAGGTATCGGCCATTGGGCGGCAGCATTTCTCCTTCCCCCATTCAGGGAACTACGGAAAGAGTCCTTCGTGCCAGTGGTGTTCCTCAGTTGTATATTAGAGAGGAATGTGCCCGGACAAACCCCCAAAAGCTGATGTCTCCTTACTTACGTTTGGTTTCTAAATTGAAATTATATATTTTTTTTATTGGAGTAATATTCCATTGTGTACATGGACCACTTCTTCTTTGTGCCTTCCTCTGTTGACAGACATTTTTGTTGCTTCCAAGTGTTGGCTGTGGTAAATATTGCTGGAGTGCAGGATTGCCACCCTGTGTCTTTTTGATTCTCATCCTCTCAGGTGATAGGCCCAGCAGTGGGTATGCTTGATTGAATGGTAGCTCAATATTTACCATATCAAGGCACCTCCTTTGTGGTTTCATTACTGGTTCTTACCATGTCCCACTGAGAAACGAGGGTGCACATTTCTCCACAACCCCTTCAGCATTTGTTGTTTGCAGAATTTTTGCTGATGGCCATTATGACTGGTGTGAGCTGATAGGTATTTTAATTTGGATTTGCATGTCTTTAATAATTCCTAATGTTCAGCATTTTTCCATGCTTTGTTTTCTTTCTGTTAAACAAAAACAGAAAAAAACTGTGAGTACAATAAACCACTTGAAGTGGTCTTCTGGGAAGGCTGCCCTGTTTTGAATTTTTCGTCAATTTTTGACCCCAGGATTTTTTTGAGAACAGGTGACATTTACAGGCTTGTAATGAGTGTGAATATTTAGTAACCACTACTACTGGCTTTAAAGGTGCTGTTGGGGGAAACGGCCACAAGGTGGCAGCATTTCTCCGTTCCCAAAACTGGTTTCTAGGGCAGCACAGCCTTTCTGGAAGTTGTGTTCCCAGGTTGTAAATTAGAATGGAATGTGCTAGGAAAAAAACCCGTAAGTTAATATTCCCTTATTTCTTGTTCGATTTTTTAGTCTTTTTAAATCGAGGTAATATTTAGAATATTGTTTGTCCTAGGTGTATACAATCTGGTTCATTTGTACATTACATACACACACACACACACACACACATATGTAATATATTCATGTACAGATACTCTTCCCATGTAAATTATTGCAGAGTGCTCCATTGACCTCCCTTGCTATATGGTCGGTCTCTTTGATAAATGTATTTAGTAGGTATTTGTACACATATGGTAACCCTAATCTTAATTTTCCATACCACCCACCTTTCCATTTACATAAGAATAGTTTGTTTTCTAAGTCTGTGAGTTTCTTTCTCTGTGAAAATGCTATCATTTTTGTCAGTTGTTAGATAACGCCTATAAGTGATATCATACTATATGTCTTTTTCTTTCTGACTTACGGCATGTTCTGAGATTATATCTAGGCTCATAAATGGTGCCTCAACGAGCAGTGTTTCACTGTTTTCCATGGCTAATATTCCATTATGTACATGGACCACTTCTTCTTTATCCATTCATCCATTGATGGACATTTTGGTTGCTTCCGTGTCTTGGCTATTGTGAAAAATCCTGCAGTGAAGCTGTTGCAGCCTGTGCCTTCTCGACTCTGGTATTTTCAGGTGAGAGGTTCAGCGGTTGACCTGCTGAATGGAATGCTGGCTCAATTTTTACTTTTAAACACAGCTCCTTTCTGTTCTCACTATTGGCTCTTACCACTTTACATCTCACCAGCGGCTAGAGGGTACACAGTTCTCTAAAACCCCTTCAGCATTTATTGTTTGTAGACCTTTGGCTGATGGTAGTTGACGTGTGTGTGTTGAAATCTTTTTGTAGGCTAGATTTGCATGAGTTTAAAAATTTATGTTGTTGAGCTTTTATCCATTTTCCTTGTTTTTAGAAAACTAATGAGTAAAATTTACCTCTTCCTACTATCTCCTTGAAAATTTTGCCAGTTGTGAATTTTTGAGGGCAGTTGTCCTTTACTGTCCTGAGTCCTTGTGAATGTTAAGTGACCGTTAGCTGTGGTTTTAAAGCCGCTCTTGTGGGAAACGGCCACAAGGCGGCAGCATTTCTACATTTCCAACTCTGGGTTTTTGGGCAACAGAGGGTTCCTGGAAATCGTGTTTGTAAGCTGCAACTTAGAGCAGAATGTGCCACGGCAAACTCCCAAGAGCTTATATCTCCTTACTTCTTGTTTGTTTTTTACATTTAATTTTTATTTATTATCACAGCAAATTGGATAAAAATACGGTGTTTTTTCTAGGTGTACGGAATCTGGTTCATTATATCGATGTATTGATCTATTCATCTTTGGATCCTTTCCCGTGTAGGTTATTACAGAGTGTTGAGTACACCTCTTTTAGCATTCTATAGGTATTTTGTGATTATATATTTCATATGTATTACTACATGTCTGTTAACCCCCATATCCTAATTCATACATTCCTTACACCTTTCCATTTGGTTAAACATAATTTGGTTTTCTGAATCTATGAGTGTCCTTCTCTGGGAAATTATTTCATGGGTATCAATTTTTAGGTAACACCTATAAGTGATGTAATAGGATATCTGTCTTTCGTTTTCTTTCTTACTTCAGGTAGGGTGATTTTCTCTAGATCCTTCTATGGTGGTGCCAACAGCATTGTTCCATGCTTTTCCATGGCTAATATTCCATTGTGTACATGGACCACTTCTTCTTGGTGCATTTTTCTGTTGATGGACATTTTGGTTTCTTCCAGCTCTTGGCTATGGTACATGTTGCTGCAGTGAAGGATTGCCAGCCTGTGTCTTTTTGATTCAGGTCTACTCAGCGGATAGGCCCATCAGTGGGCCTACCAGATCACATGGTAGCTCAATTTTTACCTTTTATCACGCCTCCATTGTGTTCTCACTACTGGCTGTTACCAGGTGACATCCCATCAGCAGCTACAGGGTACACAGTTCTCTAAAACCCCTTCAGCATTTATTCTCTGTAGACATTTTTGATGACGATCATTCTGACAGCTCTGAGGTGAATATTTTTGTAGACTGGATTTGCATGACTTTATTAGTTACTGATGTTGAGCCATTTTCCTTGCCCTTTTTTTTAACAAAAAAAGAGAGAAAGGAAAAGAAAGAGAAGACAAAAGAAGCGGAAAATATGCCTTTTGAAATTGTCATTTTAAAATATGCATGTCTTTTGTCATTTTAAAATGTGCACATCTTTTGAGTTTTTTGCTGGATTTATGACCCAAGGATTTGTTTAGAGGGCAGGTGTCATTTACAGGCCTGCAATTATTTAGAGTATCAAGTGACCATTAGTGCTGTGTTCTTTTTTTAACACCTTTTTTGGGGTATAATTGCTTTAGAATGGTGTGTTAGTTTCTGTTTATAACCAAGTGAATCAGTTATACATATACATATGTTCCCATATCTCTTCCCTCTTGCATCTCCCTCCCTATCCCACCCCTCCAGGCGGTCACAAAGCACGGAGCTGATATACCTGTTCTATGCGGCTGCTTCCCACTAGCTATCTATCTTACATTTGGTAGTGTATATATGTCCATGCCTCTCTCTCGCTTTGTCACAGCTCACCCTCCCTCCTCCCCATATCTTCAAGTCCGTTCTCCAGTAGGTCTGTGTATTTATTCCTGTCTTACCCCTCGGTTCTTCATGGCATTTTTTCCCTTAATTTCCATATATATATGTTAGCATACGGTATTTGTCTTTCTCTTTCTGACTTACTTCACTCTGTATGACAGATCTAGGTGTATCCACCTCATTACAAATAGCTCAATTTCGTTTGTTTATGGCTGAGTAATATTCCATTGTATATATGTGTCACATCTTCTTTATCCATTCATCCGATGATGGGCACTTATGTTGTTTCCATCTCCGGGCTATTTTAAATAGAGCTGCAATGAACATTTTGGTACATGACTCTTTTTGAATTATGGTTTTCTCAGGGTATAGGCCCAGTAGTGGGATTGCTGGGTCATATGGTAGGTCTATTTGTTGTTTTTTAAAGAATCTCCATACTGTTCTCCATAGTGGCTGTACCAATTCGCATTCCCACCAGCAGTGAAGGAGTGTTCCCTTTTCTCCACACTCTCTCCAGCTTTTATTGTTTCTAGATTTTTTGATGATGGTCATTCTGACTGGTGTGAGATGATATCTCATTGTAGTTTTGATTTGTATTTCCCTAATGATTAATGATGTTGAGCATTCTTTCATGTGTTTGTTGGCAGTCTGTATATCTTCTTTGGAGAAATGTCTATTTAGGTATTCTGCCCATTTTTGGATTGGGTTGTTGGTTTTATTGTTATTGAGCTGAATGAGCTGCTTTTAATTTTGGGGAATTAATCCTTTGTCAGTTGCTTCATTTGCAAATATTTTCTCCCATTCTGAGGGTTGTCTTTTGGTCTTGTTTATGGTTTCCTTTGCTGTGCAAAAGCTTTGACGTTTCGTTAGGTCCCATTTGTTTATTTTTGTTTTTAATTCCATTTCTCTAGGAGGTGGGTCAAAAAGAATCTTGCTGTGATTTATGTCGTAGAGTGTTCTGCCTATGATTTCCTCTAAGAGTTTGATAGATTCTGGCCTTACATTTAGGTCTTTAATCCATTTTGAGCTTATTTTTTTGTATGGTGTTAGGGAGTGATCTAATCTCATACTTTTACATGTAACCTTCCCATTTTCCCAGCACCACTTATTGAAGAGGCTGTCCTTTCTCCACTGTACATTCCTGCCTCCTTGATCAAAGATAAGGTGACCATATGTGTGTGGGTTTATCTTTGGGCTTTCTATCCTGTTCCATTGATCTATCTTTCTGTTTTTGTGCCAGTACCATATTGTCTTGATTACTGTAGCTTTGTCATATAGTCTGAAGTCAGGGAGCCTGATTCCTCCAGCTTCGTTTTTTGTTCTCAAGATTGCTTTGGCTATTCGGGGTATTTTGTGTTTCCATACAAATTGTGAAACTTTTTGTTCTAGTTCTGTGAAAAATGTCAGTGGTAGTTTGATAGGGATTGCATTGAATCTGTAGATTGCTTTGGGTAGTAGAGTCATTTTCACAATGTTGATTCTTCCAATCCAAGAACATCGTATATCTCTCCATCTATTTGTATCATCTTTAATTTCTTTCATCAGTGTCTTATAATTTTCTGCATACAGTTCTTTTGTCTCCTTAGGTAGGTTTATTCCTAGATATTTCATTCTTTGTGTTGCAATGGTAAATGGGAGTGTTTTCTTGATTTCACTTTCAGATTTTTCATCATTAGTGTATAGGAATGCAAGAGATTTCTATGCATTAATTTTGTATCCTGCCACTTTACCAAATTCATTGATTAGCTCTAGTAGTTTTCTGGTAGCATCTTTAGGGTTCTCTATGTATAGGATCATGTCATCTGCAAACAGTGACAGCTTTACTTCTTCTTTTCCGATTTGGATTCCTTTTATTTCCTTTTCTTCTCTGATTGCTGTGGCTAAAACTTCCAAAACAATGTTGAATAATAGTGGTGAGAGTGGGCAACCTTGTCTTGTTCCTGATCTTAGTGGAAATGCTTTCAGTTTTTCACCATTGAGGATGATGTTTGCTGTGGGCTTGTCATATATGGCCTTTATTATGTTGAGGAAAGTTCCCTCTATGCCTACTTTCTGCAGGGTTTTTATCATAAATGGGTGTTGAATTTTGTCAAAAGATTTCTCTGCATCTATTGAGATGATCATATGGTTTTTCTCCTTCAGTTTGTTAATATGGTTTATCACATTGATAGATTTGCGTATATTGAAGAATCCTTGCATTCCTGGAATAAGCCCCACTTGATCATGGTGTATGATCCTTTTAATGTGCTGTTGGATTCTGTTTGCTAGTATTTTGTTGAGGATTTTTGCATCTATGTTCATCAGTGATATTGGCCTGTAGTTTTCTTTCTTTGTGACATCCTTGTCTGGTTTTGGTATCAAGGTGATGGTGGCCTCATAGAAGGAGTTAGGGAGTGGTCCTCCCTCTGCTATATTTTGGAAGAGTTTGAGAAGGATAGGTGTTAGCTCTTCTCTAAATGTTTGATAGAATTCGCCTGTGAAGCCATCTGGTCCTGGGCTTTTCTTTGTTGGAAGATTTTTAATCACAGTTTCAATTTCAGTGCTTGTGATTGGTCTGTTCATATTTTCTATTTCTTCCTGATTCAGTCTTGGCAGGTTGTGCATTTCTAAGAATTTGTCCATTTCTTCCAGCTTGTCCATTTTATTGGCATAACGTTGCTTGTAGTAATCTCTCATGATCTTTTGTATTTCTGCAGTGTCAGTTGTTACTTCTCCTTTTTCACTTCTAATTCTATTGATTTGAGTCTTCTCCCTTTTTTTTTGTGATGAGTCTGGCTAATGGTTTATCTATTTTGTTTATCTTCTCAAAGAACCAGCTTTTAGTTTTACTGATCTTTGCTATTGTTTCCTTCATTTCTTTTTCATTTATTTCTGATCTGATTTTTATGATTCTTTCCTTCTGCTAACTTTGGGGTTTTTTTGTTCTTTCTCTAATTGCTTTAGGCGCAAGGTTAGGTTTTTTATTCGAGATGTTTACTGTTTCTTAAGGTGGGCTTGTATTGCTACAAACTTCCCTCTTAGAACTGCTTTTGCTGCATCCCATAGGTTTTGTGTCGTCGTGTCTCCATTGTCATTTGTTTCTAGGTATTTTGTTTTTTCCTCTTTGATTTCTTCAGTGATCACTTCATTATTAAATAGTGTATTGTTTAGCCTCCATGTGTTTGTATTTTTTACAGATCTTTTCCTGTACTTGATATCTAGTTTTATGGCGTTGTTGTCGGAAAAGATACTTGATGCAATTTCAATTTTCTTAAATTTACCAAGGCTTGATTTGTGACCCAAGATATGATCTATCCTGGGGAATGTTCCATGAGCACTTGAGAAAAATGTGTATTCTGTTGTTTTTGGATGGACTGTCCTATAAATATCAATTAAGTCCATCTTGTTTAATGTATCATTTAAAGCTTGTGTTTCCTTATTTATTTTCATTTTGGATGATCTGTCCATTGGTGAAAGTGGGGTGTTAAAGTCCCCTACTATGAATGTGTTACTGTCGATTTCCCCTTTTATGGCTGTTAGTATTTGCCTTATGTATTGAGGTGTTCGTATGTTGGGTGCATAAATATTTACAATTGTTATATCTTCTTCTTGGATCGATCCCTTGATCATTATGTAGTGTCCTTCTTTGTCTCTTCTAGTAGTCTTTATTTTAAAGTCTATTTTGTCTGATATGAAAATTGCTACTGCAGCTTTCTTTTGGTTTCCATTTGCATGGATTATCTTTTTCCATCCCCTTACTTTCAGTCTGTATGTGTCTCTAGGTCTGAAGTGTCTCCCTTGTAGACAGCATATATAAGGGTCTTGTTTTTGTATCCATTCAGCCAATCTGTGTCTTTTGGTGGGAGCATTTAGTCCATTTACATTTAAGGTAATTATCAATATGTATGTTTGTATTCCCATTTTCTAAATTGTTTTGGGTTCGTTATTGTAGGTCTTTTCCTTCTCTTGTGTTTCTTGCCTAGAGAAGTTCCTTTAGCATTTGTTGTAATGCTGGTTTGGTGGTGCTGAACTCTCTCAGCTTTTGCTTGTCTGTAAAGGTTTTAATTTCTCCATCCAATCTGAATGAGATCCTTGCTGGGTAGAGTAATCTTGGTTGCAGGTTTTTCTCTTTCATCACTTTCAGTATGTCCTGTCACTTCCTTCTGCCTTGCAGAGTTTCTGCTGAGAGATCAGCTGTTAACCTAATGGGGTTCCCTTGTATCTTATTTGTTGTTTTTCCCTTGCTGCTTTTAATATGCTTTCTTTGTATTTAATTTTTGACAGTTTGATTAATGTGTGTCTTGGCATATTTCTCCTTGGATTTATCCTGTATGGGACTCTCTGTGCTTCCTGGACTTGATTAACTATTTCCTTTCCCATATTAGGGAAGTTTTCAACTATAATCTCTTCAAATATTTTCTCAGTCCCTTTCTTTTCCTCTTCTTCTTCTGGAACCCTTATAATTCAAAGGTTGGTGTGTTTAATGTTGTCCCAGAGGTCTCTGAGACTGTCCTCAGTTCTTTTCATTATTTTTTCTTTATTCTGCTCTGCAGAAGTTTTTTCCACTATTTTATCTTCCAGGTCATTTATTCATCCTTCTGCCTCAGTTATTCTGCTTTTGACCCCATCTAGAGTATTTTTCATTTCATTTATTGTGCTGTTCATCACTGTTTGTTTCATCTTAAGTTCTTCTAGGTCCTTGTTAAATGTTTCTTGCATTTTGTCTATTCTATTTCCAAGATTTTGGATCACGTTTACTATCATTATTCTGAATTCTTTTTCAGGTAGACTGCCTATTTCCTCTTCATTTGTTAGGTCTGGTGCATTTTTTTCTTGCTCCTTCATCTGCGATGTGTTTTTCTGTCTTCTCATTTTGCTTACCTTACTGTGTTTGGGGTCTCCTTTTTGCAGGCTGCGGGTTCGTAGTTCCTGTTGTTTTTGGTGTCTGTCCCCAGTGGCTAAGGTTGGTTCAGTGGGTTGTGTAGGCTTCTTGGTGGAGGGGACTAGTGCCTGTATTCTGGTGGATGAAGCTGGATCTTGTCTCTCTGGTGGGCAGGTCCATGTCTGGTGGTATTTTGGGGTGTCTGTGGACTTATTATGATTTTAGGCAGCCTCTCTGCTAATGGGTGGGGTTGTGTCCCTGTTTGCTAGTTGTTTGGCATAGGGTGTCCAGTACTGTAACTTGATGTTCGTTGAGTGCAGCTGGGTGCTGGCATTGAGATGGAGATCTCTGGGAGATTTTCGCCATTTGATATTATGTGGAGCTGGGAGGTTTCTTGTTGACCAGTGTCCTGAAGTTGGCTCTCCCACCTCAGAGGCACAGCACTGACTCCTGGCTGCAGCACCAAAAGGCTTTCATCCACACAGCTCAGAATAAAAGGGAGAAAAATTAGAGAGAAAGAGTCAGTAGAAGTAGGAAGAAAGAAAGAAAGGAAGGAAGGAAGGAAGGAAGGAAGGATGGATGGATGAAAGAAAGAAAGAAAGAAGAAAAGAAGGAAAGAAAGAAAGGAGGGGGGAGGGAGAGAGGGAGGGCGGTGGGAGAAAGGAAGGAAGGAAGGAAACAAAGAAAGAAGATAAAGTAAAATAAAATAAAGTAAAATATAATAAAGTTATTAAATTAAAATATAATAATTAAGAAAATACATTAAAAAGAAACAAAACGAATGGATAGAACCTTAGGACAAATGGTGGAAGAAAAGCAGTACAGCAAAGTCTCATACCGAAGCATACTCATACACACTCACAAAAAGAGTAAAAGGGGAAAAAATCATAAATCTTGCTCTCAAAGTCTACCTCCTCAATTTGGGATGATTCGTTGTCTATTCATGTATTCACAGATGCAGGGTACATCAAGTTGATTGTGCAGCTTTAATCCGCTGCTTCTGAGGCTGCCAGGAGAGATTTCCCTTTCTCTTCTTTGTTCTCACAGCTCCCAGTGGCTCAGCTTTTGATTTGGCCCTGCCTCTCCGTGTAGGTCGCTGGAGGGCTTTTGTTTTTTGCTCAGACAGGATGGGGTTAAAGGAGCCGCTGATTCAGGGGCTCTGGCTCACTCAGGCTGAGGGGAGGGAGGGACGTGGAATGCGAGGCGAGCCTGCAGCAGCAGAGGCCGGCGTGATGTTGAACCAGCCTGAGGCCCGCCATGCGTTCTCCCAGGGAAGTTGTCCCTGGATCCCGGGAACCTGGCAGTCGTGGGCTGCACAGGCTCCCTGGAAGGGAGGTGTGGATAGTGACCTGTGCTCGCACACAGGTCCCTTGGTGGCGGCAGCAGCAGCCTTAGCATCTTCCTCCCATCTCTGGGGTCTGTGCTTTTAGCCGTGGCTCACACCTGCCTCTGGGATCTGTGCTTTTAGCCACAGCTCGCGCCTGTCTCAGGGGTTCACGCTTTTAGCCACGACTTGCGCCCATCTCTGGGGTCCGTGCTTTTAGCCACGGCTTGCGCTGTTCTCTGGAGTTTCTTTAAGCAGTGCTCTTAATCCCGTCTCCTCATGCACCAGGAAACAAAGAGGGAAGAAAAAGTCTCTTGCTTCTTCGGCAGCTCCAGACCTTTTCCCGGACTCCCTCCCAGCTAGCCGTGGTGCACTAAACCCATCAGACTGTGTTCACACAGCCAACACCATTTCTCTCCCTGTGCTCCGACCAAAGCCGGCGCCTCAGCTCGCAGCCCCGCCCGCCCCTGTGGGTGAGCAGACAAGCCTCTCGGGCTGGCGAGCGCCGGTCGGCACCGATTCTCTGTGCGGGAATCTCCCCGTTTTTCCCTCCTCACCCCTGTTGCTGTGCTCTCCTCCACAGCTGTGACACTCCCCCTTCCACCCCCTGTAGTTTCCGCCTGCGAAGGGGCTTCCTAGTTTGTGGAAACCTTTCCTCCTTCACAGCTCCCTCCCACTGGTGCAGGTCCCGTCCCTATTCTTTTGTCTCTGTTTTTTGTTTTTTTCTTTTGCCCTACCCAGGTACATGGGGAGTTTCTTGCCTTTTGGGAGGTCTGAGGTCTTCTGCCAGCATTCAGTAGGTGTTCTGTAGGAGTTGTTCCACGTGTAGATGTATTTCTGTTGTATCTGTGGGGAGGAAGGTGATCTCTGCGTCTTACTCTTCCGCCATCTTCCCCTCCGTTCTAGAGCTGTGTTTAAATCTGCTGTTTTGAGAAACGTTCACAAGGCGGTAGCAGTTCTCCTTTACAAAATCTGGTTAGTAGGGCAACAGAGCCTCAATGGAAGTCGTGTTGTAGGTTATAAATTAGAATGCAGTGTACCAGGAAAAAGCCCATTAAGTTTATGTCTCACTACTTCTTATTCATTTTTTTAATTTTAATTTTTTATCACAGCAACTTTGATTACAATGTTTTGCTTGTGCTAGGTGTGTGAGATGTGGTCCTTTTACACATATACATATATCTATTCTTCTTCGGATCCTTTTCCCATGTAGGTTATGACATAATGTTGAGTAGTCTTCTCTTGGTGTTCTGTAGGTGTTTGGTGATTATATATTTCACCTATGTTTGTATATCTCTGTTAAACCCAATATCCTAATATATACAGTCTCACACCTTTCCATTGGTGAACCGTAAGTTTGTTTAATGAATCTGTGATTGCCTTTCTCTGTGGAAATATCTTCGCTGTTATCAATTTTTAGGTAACACCTCTAAGTGATATCATAGGATATGTGTCTTTTGCTTTCTGACTTACTACAAGTTGCTTGATGACCTCTAGACTCATCTATGGTGTTGCAAATGGCATTGTGCTATTTTTTTCCTTGGCTAATATTCCATCTGTACGTGTATCAGTTCTGCTTTATCCACTCATCTGTTGATGGACTTTGTGTTTGCTTCCATGTCTTGGCTATTGTAATACAGCTGCAATGCAGATTTGCCCTCCAGTGTCTGTCTAATTCCGTCTTCTTATGTTATAGACCCAGGACTGGACCTCCTGGATCATATTGTAGCTCAATGTCTACCTCGTAATGGCACCTCCATTCTGTTCTCATTAGTGGCTCTTACCAGGTTAAGTCCCTCTTAAAGTCGAGGGTACGCACTTCTCCACAACCACTTCAGCATTTATTGTTTGTAGTTTTTTTGCTGATGGTTATTGTGACTGGTGTGAGCTGATACCTCTTTGTAGTTGGACTTGCACGCCTCTCATAATCCCCTGAAATTGAACTTTCAGGCATGTCCTTTTTGTCTTCAAACTGTGAGTACAGCTTACATCTTCAAATTGTTTTCTTGAAGTATGTGCCACATTTTGAATTATTTTGGCCATTACACCCCTCAAGACATTTTGAGGGCAGGTTTCATTTACAGCCCTCCAGTACTTGTGCATATGAAGTGACTATTAGTACAGGTTTTAAAGCTGCTGTTGCAGGTAACGGCCAGAGGGCGGCAGCATTTCTGCTTTCCCCACTCTGGTAACTAGGGAAACAGACCTTCCTGCCAGTGGTGTTCCTTGGTTATAAATTAAAGTGGAGTGTCCCCGCATAAACCCACAAAAGCTGATGTCTCCTTACTTATGTTTGTTTTTTAAATTGAATTTACATTTTTTATTGGCGTAATATTCCATTCTGTACATGGACCACTTCTTCTTTGTGCATTCCTCTGTTGATGGACATTTTCATTGCTTCAAAGTGTTGGCAGTGTTAAATATGGCTGGAGTGCAGGATTGCCAGCCTGTGTCTTTTTGATTCTCATCCTCTCAGGCGATAGGCCCAGCACGGGTATGCTTGATTGAATGGTAGCTCAATGTTTACCTTTCGAGGCAGCTACATTGTGTTTTCATTAGTGGCTCTTACCACGTCCCACTTAGAACCGAGGGTACGCATTTCTCCACAACCCCTTCAACATTTATTGTTTGCAGAACTTTTGCTGATGACTATTTTGACTGGTGTGAGCTGATAGGTTTTTGTAATTCGGATTTGCATGTCTTTAATAATTCCTAATGTTCAGCTTTTTTCCACACCTTTTTTTTATTCTGTTAAACAAAAACAGGAAAAAACTGTGAGTACAATAAAACTCTTGAAATTGTCTTTTTGGAAGGTTGCCCTCTTGATTTTTTCAGTCGATTTTCGATACCAGGATGTTTTTTGAGGGTAGGTGTCATTTACAGGGCTGCAATGAGTGTGAATATTTAGTGACCCTTAGCACTGGTTTTAAAGCTGCTGTTGTGGGAAACGGCCACAAGTCTGCAGCATTTCTCCATCCCCAAATCCGGTTACTAGGGCAGCAGATCCTTTCTGGAAGTCATGTTACCAGGTTGTAAATTAGAATGCAATGTGCCAGGAAAAAACCCCATAAGTTTATGTCACATTACTTCTTGTTCGTTGTTTGAATTATTTAAATCAGGGTAATGATTAGAATATTGTTTGTCCTAGGTGACACAATCTGGTTCATTTGTACATTATATTTATATATATGTATATGTGTATATATATAGATATATAGATATAGATATAGATATAGATATATAGATATAGATGTGCAGATCCTCCTCCCATGTAAATTATTGAAGAGTGTCCCGTAGACCTCCGTTTCTATATGGCCGGTCTTTTTGACATACGTATTTAATACGCATTTGTTCACGTATGGTAAACCTGGTCTTAATTTATCCATTCCCTCCACCTTTCCTTTTAGATAAGCATAATTTGTTTTCTAAGTCTGTGAGTGTCTTTCTCTGTGGAAATATGTTCATTTGGGTCAGTTGTCAGATAACGCCTATAAGTGTTATCATAGGATATGTATTTTGCTTTCCGACTTACCTCACGTTCTGTGATGATCTCTAGGCTCATCTATGGTGTCTCAAAGAGCAGTGTTTCATTGTTTTCCAAGGTTAATATTCCATTGTGTACATGGACCACTTCTTCTTTATCAATTCATCTGTTGATGGACATTTTGGTTGCTTCCGTATCTTGGCTTTTGTGAAAGCGGCTGCAGTGCAGCTGTTGCAGCCTCTGTCTTCTCGATTCTGGTCTTCTCAGGTGAGAGGCCCAACATTGGGCCTGCTGGATGGAATGGTGGCTCGGTTTTACATTTCTTTTTTTGGTGTGTGTGGTACGATGGCCTCTCACTGTTGCGGCCTTTCCCGTTGTGGAGCACAGGCTCCGGACGTGCATGCTCAGTGGCTATGCCTCACGGGCCTAGCCACTCTGCGGCATATGGGATCTTCCCGGACTGGGGCACGAACCCGTGTCCCCTGCATCGGAAGGTGGACTCTCAACCACTGCACCACCAGGGAAGCCCCAGTTTTTACTTTTAAATGAGGTCTTTTCTGTTCTCATTATTGGCTGTAACCACTTTACATCTCACCAGCAGCTAGAGAGTACACAGTTCTCTAAAACCCTTTCAGCATGTATTGTTTGTAGATGTTTGCTGATGGTAGTTGACGTGTGTGAGTTGAAACCTTTTTGTAGATTAGATTTGCATGAGTCTAATAATTCCTGATGTTGAGCTTTTATACATTTTCCTTTCTTTTGAAGAAGAGTGTGCAAACTTATCTCTCCATACTATCTCTTTTAAACATTTGCATGTCTTGAATAATTTTGGTCATTCCCTAGCTCAGGACATTTTTTGAGGGCAGGTGTCCTTTACAGCCCTGAGTCTGTGAATGTTAAGTGACCATTAGCAGTGGGTTTAAAGCCGCTCTTGCCGCAAACGGCCACAAGGTGGCAGCATTTCTACATTTCCAACTCTGGGTTTTTGAGCAACAGAGCCTTCCTGGAAATCCTGTTAGTAGGCTGCAAATTGGGGTGGAATGTGCCAGGGCAAACCCCCAAGAGCTTGTATCTCCTTACTCCTTGTTTGTTTTTTAAATTTAATTTTTATTTAGTATCAGAGTAAATTTGATAAAAATGTTGTGTGTGTTCTAGGTGTACAGAATCTGGTTCATTTTATGTATGTATCGATCTATTCATCTTTGGGTCCTTTCCCATGTAGGTTATTACAGAATGTTGAGTAGACCTCTCTTGGTATTCCGTAGGTATTTGGTGATTATATATTTCATGTGTATTAGTACATGTCTGTTAATCCCCATATCCTAATTCATACCTTCCTTACACCTTTCCATTTGGTTAAACATAGTTTGGTTTTCTGAATCTATCAGTGTCCTTCTCTTGGAAAGTATTTCATGGGTATCAATTTTTAGGTAACACCTATAATTGATGTCATAGGATATCTGTGTTTTGGTTTCTTTCTTACTTCAAGTTGGGTGATTATCTCTAGATCCTTCTATGGTGGTGCCAATGGCACTGTTCCATGCTTTTCCATGGCTAATATTCCATTGTGTACACGAACAACTTCTTCTTGATGAATTTTTCTGTTGATGGGCATTTTGGTTTCTTCCAAGTCTTGGCTATGGTACATGTTGCTGCAGTGCAGGATTGCCAGCCTGTGTCTCTTTGATTCTGGTCTACTCAGGTGATAGGCCCATCAGTGATCCTACCAGATCACATGGTAGCCCAATTTTTACCTTTAAACACACCTCCATTCTGTTTTCAGTACTGACTGTTACCAGGTGACATCCCACCAGCAGTTAGAGGGTACAGAGTTCTCTAAAGCCCCTTCACCATTTATAAGTTGTAGACTTTTTTGCTGGTGATCATTCTGACGGCTGTGAGGTGAACGTTTTTGTAGACTGGATTTGCATGGCTTTATTAATTCCTGATGTTGAGCATGTTTCCTTGCCCTTTTTTTAACAAAAAAAAGAGAAAAAGAAAGAATACAAAATGTGCGTAAAATATGCCTCTTTAAATTGTCGTTCTGAAATATGCACGTCTTTTGAGATTTTTGCTCGATTTAGTGACCACGGATTTGTTTAGAGGGCAGGTGTCATTAACAAGCCTGGAATTATTTTGAATATCAAGTAACCATTATCGCTGGGTTTAGAGCTGCTGCTGTGTGAAACGGCCACAAAGAGGCACAGTTCTCCTTTAACAAATCTGGTTATTAGGGCAACAGAGCCTTAATGAAAGTCGTGTTCTAGGTTGTAAATTAGAATGGAATGTGCCAGGAAAAAGCCCCTTAACTTTATATCCCACTACTTCTTCGTTTTTTAAATTTAATTTTCATTTTTTATCACAGCAAGTGTGATTACAATGTTTTGCTTGTTCTAGGTGTGCAAGATGTGGTGGTTTTACACATATATCTATTGTTCTTTGGATCCTTTTCCCATGTAGGTTACGACACAATGTTGAGTAGTGTTCTCTTGGTATTATGTAGGTCTTTGGTGACTATATACTTCACCTGTGTTTGTATAGCTCTGTTAACACCGATATCTTAATGTATCCAATCCTCACACCTTTCCATTGGTGAATCATAAGTTTGTTTAATAAATCTGTGATTGCCTTTCTCTGTGGAAATATCTTCACTGGTGTCAATTTTTAGGTGACACCTATAAGTGATATCATAGTATATGTGTCTTTCACTTTCTGACTTACGACAAGTTGTGTGATTACTTGTAGACTCATCTACGGTGTTGCAAATGGCATTGTGTCGTTTTTTTCCTTGGCTAATATTCGGTCTGTGCATGTACCAGTTCTTCTTTGTCCACTCATCTGTTGATGGAATTTTTGGTTGCTTCCACATCTTGACTATTGTAATACTACTGCAGTGCACATTTGCCTGCCTGTGTCTTTCCAATTCTGTCATCTTCGGTTTTAGACCAAGTAGTGGGCCCGCTGGATCATATGGTAGCCAATTGTTTACCTTGTAAAGGTACCTCCATTCTGTTCCATTAATGGCTCTTACCAGGTTACATCCCATTTAAAGTTGAGGGTATGCACTTCTCCATAACCCCTTCAGCATTTATTGTTTGTAGTTTTTCTACTAATTTTTATTCTGACTGCTGTGGGCTGATACCTCTTTGTGGTTAGATTTGCATGTGTCTCATAATACCTTGAAATTTAGCATTCAGGCATGTCCTTTTTTTTCTTCAAACTGTGAGTACAGCTTACCTCCTCAAATGGTCTTCTTGAAATATGTGCCACATTTTGACATATTTTGGCCATTACCTCCCTGAAGACATTTTGAGGGCAGGTTTCATTTACAGCCCTCGAGTACTTGTGCATATGAAGTGCCATTCAGCACAGGTTGTAAAGCTGCTGTTGCAGGCAACGGCCATTTGGCAGCAGCATTTCTGCTTTCCCCATTCTGGTAACCAGGGAAACAGACCTTCCTGCCAGTGGTGTTCCTCTTTTATACACTAGAGGTGAATGTGCCTGGATAAACCCCCAAAGGCTGATGTTGTCATACACTAAACTGTAACCAAAACTGTACCCGTTCCCTAACCCTAACCCTAAACCTTACACTAAGCTGTGCCATAATAATAACACATACACTAACACTAACACGTACCCTAAGCCTAACCCTAAACCTTATACTTACCCAAGTCCTAATTGTAACACGTACACTAACAGTAACACTAACCCTAACAGGTACCCTAAACCGTTGTCGTACCCTAGACAGTGACCTAATCCGTACCCTTTCCCTAACGTTAAACCTAACCCTAAACCGTCCCCTAACCCACAACCTAATCCTAACCCGTATACTAACACTAACCCACACCCTAACATGGATTCTAACCAAACCCGTTGTCGTACACTAACTGGTACCATAAGCTGTATTCATTCCCTAACGCTAATCCTAACCATAACCCTAACCCTAAATCATACCCTAACCCGTACCTTGATCCTAACCTGTACCTTGGTGGGGGAACCGTACATCACACTGTCACCATAGAAAAACCTACAGACACTGCAGTGACGGTGGCCAATAAGACCGGCTGGACTCCTCGCTACTTCAAAATTTCCTGTGACTCTGGGACTAATGGAATACAGAAGAAGACATCATCTAAGTCTAATACAGAATACCATGTCCTGGTGGATGGTAGAATTACCATCAGTGTGTAGGAATTAGGAACTACTGGATGTATATTCCCAGGTGTTTCACTGACCTGACGTCCTTTACCAAGTACCCAGTAACCCACAGGGCTCTCGTGGTCAGGCCCCTCCCAGGATATGGAGCTCACCTGTGCAGATACCCAGCAGCCCACGGGGCTCTCATGGTCAGGCCCCTCCCAGGATTTGGAGCTCACCTGGGCAGGTACCCAGCAGGCCACGGGGCTCTCATGGTCAGGCCCCTCCCAGGATATGGAGCTCACCTGTGCAGATACCCAGCAGCCCACGGGGCTCTCATGGTCAGGCCCCTCCCAGGATTTGGAGCTCACCTGGGCAGGTACCCAGCAGGCCACGGGGCTCTCGTGGTCAGGCCCCTCCCAGGATATGGAGCTCACCTGTGCAGGTACCCAGCAAGACTGGGCACACAGGAACTGTGCACATAGCCCCCATTGCAGAGCACCCCCAGCTCACCTGTCGCTCAGGGCTGACACAGAGCACCTCAGAGCATGACTTGAACTAACAAACGACAGCTCCAACAGGTCTGTGACACTGGGCGTCACTCTGTGTGGCCTCCCTCCACCTGGTCTTCCAGAGACTTCCACTGCAGCCGGGGCACCAGGCCTCTGTCTCCACCCACCACCTCTCCTCTCCCGGACTACTGGGTCCCTCTCATTAGGAGAGGGTCTTCTTGAAGTAGTCTCCCACTCATGGGCCAGATAAAATGATTAGAAAACAAGCCAGAGCTGCAGCCCCTTGTTTATCCTGACTCTCAGGAGCCCACACCTGTTCTTTGGACCTGGTTGGTTCATCAAGGTCCATTTTCTGCTGCTGTGAGCCCCGGAGGGGCGAGGATTGGCTGACCTGGGCAGCCTGACACTGCCGGCCAGCCCTCTCCAGGTGTGCCTGGTTTGAGGTCAATATAAACACTGCTCCAGGTAGCAAGAGCCCCTTCAGTTGTGTCTGACGCCATATTCTCTGCCCCGTCAGCAGTGTCGGGGCTGGGCTGGTGGGAGGGAGTGAGGGGCCACGGTTTTTTGGGTGGCCCGGTGTGAGTGGGGCTCTGCTGGGCTTTCTGCAGGAGTTGCCAAGCTGCCAACTGCTAAAGAAGAGGATGTGTCACCCATATCTGCTGCTGGAATTTCTCCCCAGGCAGAGGTGAGTAAGGAAAAAAGCAGTGGGGGCCGGGACAGGAGGGGTATCTCAGGCAGGGAAATGGAAATCTTCCAGAAGTGCGCCCGGGGCCAGGACCATCCTGGCTGGCCTGTAGGCACCAAGTCGGCCTGGGTGCTGTCGCTGGTGTGGCTCCATGGCCCTTCCTCTAGGCTTTCAAGTCCTTGCACAGATTCAGGTGTTTTACCTGGGAACTGTGGGAACAGTTCAGCAGCAGCTGGCCTGGAGCTCAGCTCACGTTTACTCAGAGATGCCTCAGCACGGTCCCCCAGCTTTGCAATGAGGACGCTCCTTGTGGGGGGGGGGCTGCTGGCTGCATGGGAGACGATTACCCACCTCTGACCAACTTCAGGATTCTTTACCTTTGGAGCAAGTGCCCTGAAAGGGTTTTCCTGTTTATAACTGGTGGGTTCTGCTTTTTTTTTTTTTCTTTTTGGGTTGAATGTAGGTTTTATTCCTCTTTTTCGTATTTATAGATAGAAGCATGGAAATAATTCATTCATATAAATACATGTATGGGAATGGAAGAACTATCTTTCTGTTTTACTTTTTGAACGTTTATTTATTTTTTTCATTTTTAATTTTATTATTATACAGCAGGTTCTTTCTGGTTATCGATTTTACACATATGGGTGTATATAAGTCAATCCCAAACTCCCAATTCATCCCAACACTAGCCCCCCATGGCTTTGCCCCCCTTGGTGTCCATACGTTTGTTCTCTACATCTGTGTCTCTATTTCTGCCCTGCAAACCAGTTCATCTGTTCCATTTTTCTTGGTTCCACATATATGCATTAATATACAATATTTCTTTTTCTCTTTCTGTCTTGTTTCACTCTGTATGACAATCTCTAGGTCCATCGACGTCTGTACAAATGACCCAATTTCATTCCTTTTTATGGCTGAGTAACATTCCATTTTATATATGTACCACATCTTTATCCATTCGTTTGTCTGTGTGCATTTAGGTTGCTCCCATTACCTGGCTATTGTAAATAGTGCTGCAGTGAACATTGTGGTGAATGTGTCTTTTTGATTTATGTTTTTCTCTGGGTATATGCCCAGTAGTGGGATTGCTGGATCATATGGTAATTCTATTTTTAGTTTTTTAAGGAACCTCCATATTGTTCTCCATAGTGACTGTATCAATTTACATTCCCACCAATAGTGGAAGAGGGTTCCTTTTCTCCACACCCTCCCCAGCATTTGTTGTTTGTAGATTTTCTGATGATGTCCATTCTAACAGGTGTGAGGTGATACCTCATTGTAGTTTTGATTTGCATTTCTCTAATAATTAGTGATGTTGAGAAACTTTCCATGTGCTTCTTGGCCATCTCTCTCTCTTCTTGGAATCAATGTCTATTTAGATCTTCTGCCATTTTTGTATTGGGTTGTTTTTTTTTTAATATTGAGCTGCATGTGCTGTTTATATATTATTGGAGATTAAACCTTTGTCTGTTGATTCATTTGCAAATATATTCTCCCATTCTGAGGGTTGTCTTTTCGTCTTGTTTTTACTTTCCTTTGCTTTGCAAAAGCTTTTATGTTTCATTAGTTCCCATTTGTTTATTTTTCTTTTTTATTGCATTACTCTAGGAGGTGGATCAAAAAAGATCTTGTTGTGATTTATGTCAGAGTATTCTTCCTATTTTTTCCTCTAAGAGTTTTATACTGTCCGGTCTTACATTAAGGTCTCTAATCCATTTTGAATTTATTTTTCTGTATGGTGTTAGGGAGTATTCTAATTTCATTCTTTTACATGTAGCTGCCCATTTTTCCCAGAACCACTGATTGAAGAGACTGTCTTTTCTCCATTGTATAGTCTTGCCTCCTGTGTCATAGATTATTGACCATTGGTATGTAGGTTTATCTCTGGGCTTTCTTTTTTTTTCATTTTACAGCTTTATTGGAGTATAATTGCTTTACAATGATGTGTTAGTTTCTGGTGTATAACAAAGTGAATCAGCTATACATATACCACCATATCCCCTCCCTCTTGCATCTCTCTCTCACTGTCTCTATCCCACCACTTTAGGTGTTCACAAAGCACTGAGCTGATCTCCCTGTGCTATGTGGCTTCTTCCCAGTAGCTATCGATGTTACATTTGGTAATGTATATATGTCCATGTCACTCTCTCACTTTGTCCCAACTTACCCTTCCCCCTCCCCGTGTGCTCAAGTCGTTTCTGTACGTCTGTGTCCTTAATCCTGTCCCACCCCTAGGTTCTTCATGAACTTTTTTTTTCTTTAGACTCCATATATCTGTGTTAGCACACGCTATTTGTTTTTCTCTTTCTGACTTACTTTACTGTGTAGGACAGTCTCTACGTCCATCCATCTCACTACAAATAACTCAGTTTTGTTTCTTTTTATGGCTGAGTAATATTCCATTGTATATATGTGCCAGATCTTCTTTATCGATTCGTCAGTCGATGGACACTTAGGTTGCTTCCATGTCCTGGCTATTGTAAATAGAGCTGCAATGAACATTGTTGAACATAACTCTTTTTGAGTTATGGTTCTCTCAGGGTAAATGCCCAGGAGTTGGATTGCTGGGTCGTATGGTGCTTCTATTTTTAGTTTTTTAAGGAACCTCCATACCGTTCTCCCTAATGGCTATATCAATTTACATTCCCACCAACACTGAAAGAGTGTTCCTTTTTCTCCAATAAATGCCTCTCCTGCAATTATTTTTTGTAGATTTTTTGATGATTGACATTCTGACTGCTGTGAGTGATACCTCACTGTAGTTTTGATTTACATTTCTGTTATGATTAGTGATGTTCAGCATCCTTTCATGTGTTTGTTGGCAACCTGTATATCGTCTTTGGAGAAATGTCTATTTAGGTCTTCTGCCCATTCCTGGATTGGGTTGTTTGTTTTTGTGATATTGAGCTACATGAGCTACTTGTAAATTTTGGAGATTAATCCTTTGTCATTTGCTTCATTTGAAAATATTTTCTCCCATTCTGAGGGTTGTCTTTTCATCTTCTTTATGTGTTTCTTTGCTGTGCAAAAGCTTTTAAGTTTCATTAGGTCCCATTTGTTTATTTTTGTTTTTATTTACCTTTCTCTAAGAGGTGGGTCAAATAGGATCTTGCTGTGATTTATGTCATAGAGTGTTCTGCCTATGTTTTCTTCTAAGAGTTTAATAGCGTCTGGCCTTAACATTTAGATCTCTAATCTATTTGGAGTTTATTTTTGTGTATGGTGTTATGGATGTTCTAATTTCATTCTTCTATGTGTAACTGTCCAGTTTTCCCAGCACCACTTACTGAAGAGACTGTCTTTTCTCCATTGTTTATCCTTGCCTCCTTTGTCATAGATGAGTTAGCCATAGGTATGTAGGTTTATCTCTGGGCTTTCTCTCCTGTTCCATTGATCTATATTTCTGTTTTGGTGCCAGTACCATATAGTCTTGATTACTGTAGCTTTGTAGTATAGTCTGAAGTCAGGAAGTCTGATTCCTCCAGCTCTTTTAATTTCCCTCAAGACTGATTTGGCTATTCGGGGTGTTTTGTGTCTCCATACAAATTTTAAGGCTTTTTTGTTCTAGTTCTGTAGAAAATGCTACTGATAATTTGATAGGGATTGTTTTGAATCTGTAGATTGCTTTGGGTAGTATAGTCATTTTCACAATGTTGATGCTTCTAATCCAAGCATATGGTTAATACTCCCATCTGTTTATATAATATTTGATTTCTTTCAGCAGTGTCTTATAGTTTTCTGAGTATAGGATTTTGACCTCCTTAGGTAGGTTCATTCCTACATATTTTATTCCTTTTGTTGCAATGGTGTATGGGATTGTTTCCTTAATTTCTCTTTCTCATCTTTCATTGTTAGTGTAGAGGAATGCAAGAGATTTCTGTGCATTAATTTTGTACCCTGCAACTTTACCAAATTCATTGATTAGCTCTAGTAATTTTCTAGCGTCATCTTTAAGATTCACTATGTGTAGTATCGTGTCATTTGCCAACAGTGAAAATTTTACTTCTTTTCCAATTTGTATTCCTTTTATTTCTTTTTTTCTCTGAATGCTGTGTCTAGGCCTTCCAAAACTATGTTGAATAATACTGGTGAGAGTGGACATCCTTGTTTTGTTCCTGATCTTAGAGGAAATTCTTGTAGTTTTTCACCATTGAGAATGATGTTTGTTGTGGGTTTGTCATATATGGCGTTTATTATGTTGAGGTAGATTCCCTCTATGTTCACTTTCTGGAGAATTTTTAATCATAAATGGGTGTTGAATTTTGTCAAAATTTTTTCCTGCTTCTATTGAGATGATATTTTTATTCTACAATTTGTTAATATGGTGTATCACATTGATTGATTTGTGTATATTGAAGAACCCTTGCGTTCCTGGGATAGACCCCACCTGATCATGGTGTGTGATCCTTTTAATGTGTTGTTCAATTCTGTTTGCTAGTATTTTGTTGAGGATTTTTACATTTGTATTCATCAGTGATATTGGTCTCTAATTTTCTTTTTCTGTAGTATCATTGTCTGGTTTTGGTATCAGTGTGATGGTGGCGTCATAGAATGAGTTTGGGAGTGTTCCTTTCCCTGCAAATTTCTGAAGAGTTTGAGAAGGTTGAGTGTTAGCTCTTGTCGAAATATTTGATAGAATTCACTTCTGATACCATCTGGTTCTGGACTTTTGTTTGTTGGAAGATTTGTAATCACCGTTTCAATTTCATTACTTGTGATTGGTCTATTCATATTTTCTATTTATTCCTCTTTCAGTCTTGGAAGGTTATACCTTTCTAAGAATTTGTCCATTTCTTCCAGGTTGTCCATTTGATTGGCATAGAGTTGCTTGTAGAAGTCTCTTAGGATGCTTTGTATTTCTGTGGTGTCTGTTGCAACTTCTCCTTTTTCACTTCTAATTTTATTGATTTGAGTCCTCTCCCTCTTTTCCTTGAGTCTGGCTAACGATTTATCATTTTTGTTTATCTTCTCAAAGAACCAGCTTTTAGTTTTATTGATCTTTGCTATTGTTTTCTTTGTTTCTATTTCATTTATTTCTGCTCTGATCTTTATGATTTCTTTCCTTCTACTAACTTTGGGTTTCTTTCTTCTTTCTCTAATTCCTTTAGGTGTAAGGTTAGATTGTTTATTTGAGAGTTGTCTGGTTTCTTGAGGTAGGCTTGTATTGCTATAAACTTCCCTCTTAGGACTGCTTTTGCTGCATCCCATAGGTTTTGGATCATCATGTTTTTGTTGTCATTTGTCTCTAGGTTGTTTTTGATTTCCTCTTTTCTTTCTTCAGTGATGTCTTGGTTATTTAGTGACGTATTGTTGAGCCTCCATGTGTTTCTGTTTTTTACATATTTTTTCCCTGTAATTGATTTCTAATCTCATAACCTTGTGGTCAGAACAGATGCTTGATATGATTTCAGTTTTATTAAATTTCCTGAGGCTTTATCTGTGACACAAGATGTGATCTATCCTGGAGAATGTTCTGCGTGAAGTTGAGAAAAACATGTAATCTGCTGTTTTTGGATGGAATGTCCTATAAATATCAATTAAATCTATTTGGTCTATTGTGTCATTTAAAGTTTGTGTTTCCTTATTAATTTTCTGTCCGGATGATCTCCATTGGTGTAAGTAAAGTGTTAAAGTCCCCTGCTATTATTGTGTTACTGTCGATTTTCTCTTTTATAGCTGTTAGCAGTTGCCTTATGTATTGAGGTGCTCCTATGTTGGGTACATATATATTTATAATTGTTATGTCTTCTTCTTGGATTGATCCCTTGATCATTATGTAGTGTCCTTCCTTGTCTCTTGTAACACTCTTTATTTTAAAGTCTATTGTATCTGATATGAGTATTGCTACTCCAGCTTTCTTTTGATTTTCATTTGCATGGAATATCCTTTTCCATCCCCTCACTTTCAGTCTGTATGTTTCCCTAGGTCTGAAATGGGTCTCTTATAGACTGCATATACATGGATCTTGTTTTTGTATCCATTCAGCAAGACTGTGTCTTTTGTTTGGAGCATTTAATCCATTCACATTTAAGGTAAATATTGATATGTATATTCCTATTACTATTTTCTTAATTGTTATGTGTTTGTTTTTGTAGATTCTTTTCTTCTGTTGTGTTTCCCACTTAGATAGGCTCCTTTAGCATTTGTTGTAGAACTGGTTTGGTGGTGCTGAGTTCTCTTAGCTTTTGCTTGTCTGTAAAGCTTTTGATTTCTCCATTGAATCTGAATGAGATCTTGCTGGGTAGAGTTCTTTTGGTTGTAGGTTCTTCCCTTTCATCACTTTAAATATATCAGCCCACTCCCTTCTGGTTTGTAGAGTTTCTGCTGAGAAATCAGCTGTTAACCTTATGGGAGTTCCCTTGTATGTTGTCATTTTTCCCTTGTGCTTTCAATAATTTTTCTTTGTCTTTAATTTTTGTCAGTTTGATTATTATGTGTCTCGGCATTTTTCTCCTTGGGTTTATCCTGCCTGGGACTCTCTGTGCTTTCTGGACTTGGGTGGCTACTATTTCCTTTCCCGTGCTAGGGAAGTTTTCAACTATAATCTCTTCAAATATTTTCTCGGGTCCTTTCTCTCTCTCTTCACCTTCTGGGATCCCTATAATGCAAATTTTGTTGTGTTTAATGTTATCCCAGAGGTCTCTTAAGCTGTCTTCATTTCTTTGCATTCTTTTTTCTTTATTCTTTTCTGCAGCAGTGAATTCCACCTTTCTGTCTCTAGGTCAGTTATTCGTTCTTCTGCCTCAGTTATTCTACTATTGATTCCTTCTAGTGTATTTTTTTTTTTTGCAGTATGCGGGGCTCTCACTTTTGTGGCCTCTCCCGTTGTGGAGCACAGGCTCTGGATGTGCAGGCTTAGCGGCCATGGCTCATGGGCCCAGCCGCTCCTTGGCATGTGGGATCTTACCAGACCAGGGCACGAACCCATGTCCCCTGCATCGGCAGGTGGACTCTCAACCACTGCGGCACCAGGGAAGCCCCCTTCTAGTGTATTTTTCATTTCAGTTATTGTATTGTTCATCTCTGTTTGTTGGTTCTTTAATTCTTCTAGGTCTTTGTTAACTATTTCTTGCATCTTCTCGATCTTTGCCTCCATTCTTTTTCCAAGGTCTTGGATCATCTTCACTATCATTATTATGAATTCTTTTTCTGGAAGGTTGCCTATCTCCACCTCATTTAGTTGTTTTTCTGGGGTTTTATCTTGTTCCTTCATCTGGTACAAATTCCTCTGCCTTTTCATTTTGTCTATCTTCTGTGAATGTGGTTTTCCATCCACAGTCTGAAGAACTCTAGTTCTTCTTGCTTCTGCTGTCTGCTCTCTGCTGGATGAGTCTATCTTAGAGGCTTGTGCAGCATTCCTGATGTGAGGGACTGGTGGTGGGTAGAGCTGGGTGTTGCGCTGGTGGGCAGAGCTCAATAAAACTTTAATCCGCTTGTCTGCTGATGCATGGGGCAGAGTTCCCTCTCTGTTTGTTGTTTGGCCTGAGGTGACCCAGAACTGTGGCCTACTTGGCTCTTTGGTGGGGGTACCTGTGGACTCTGGGAGGGCTCATGCTAAGGAGAACTTCCCAGAACTTCTGCTGCCAGTGTCCTTGTCCACACGGTGAGACCCAGTCACCCCCCGCCTCTGCAGGAGACCCTCTAAAACTAGCAGATAGGTCTGCTCAGTCTCCTATGGGGTCACTGCTCCTTCCCTTGGGTCCTGATGTGCACACTACTGTGTGTGTCCTCCAAGAGTGGAGTCTCTGTTGTGACTCTATGTCTCTGAGTGGGGTTGAGACTCTGAGACTGAGTGGAGTCTCACAGACTCTGTGTCCTGTGAAACTTCGATGCTTTGTGGTTCTAGAAATCCTATAGGAGACGGTCCACAGCAGGTGAAGTTAATGCTGTCGGTGGAGGTGGTGAAGCCAAAGATCTGCAGTTCAGACTAAAGGTGCCAATGTACATTCAGGACAAAACAATCTCATGTGAATGTAGTTCAGGCAGGTTTAACATAAATAGAGTCAGGTTAATGCCTAACATCTTCTATCTTGTGCCTCCCCTCAGGGACCCCCTCCTCAGTTCCTGAGGCTCCTGAAACTCATGTACAGTGGAAGGGAGACTGGGCTCTGTCCAGTCTGAGCCCTGAGTTACCCTGTGTGTATCTTAGGATACTTTGTATTTCTGTGGTGTCTGTTGTAACATCATCGCTTTCATTTCTGATTTATTTGGGCTCTGTCTTTTTTAAAAAAACATACTACTATTGTCTTTTATTCTTTACAGAAGCTAAAAAAATGTTTGATCTATTACCCTTACTCTATGTATAGGTTTTTCAGTGAGATTTTTACTTTTGTTTGTTTTCTTGTTACTATCAATAATTAGTGAGACTTCTTTTAAGCTTAAGTAAATTCCTTCAACATTGCATATAAGGCTGGTTTATTAGTGATGAACTCTTTTAGCTTTGCTAGTCTGGGAAACTCTTGACCTCTCCTTCAATTCTTTCTTTCCTCCATAAATTTATTTATTTCTTTTTGGCTGTATTAGGTCTTCATTGCAGTGCGTGGGCTTTTCTCTAGTTGTGGCATGTGGAGGCTACTCTTCGTTGTGGTGCATGGGCCGTTGTGGTGCATGGGCTTCTCATTGCAGTGGCCCTTCTTTTTGTGCAACATGGGCTCTAGGTGCTCAGGCTTCAGTAGTTGTGGCTAGCAGGCTCAGTAGTTGTGTCTCATGGGCTCTAGAGCACAGGCTCAGTAGTTGTGGCACACAGGCTTAGTTGCTCTGTGGCATGTGGGATCTTCCTGGATCAGGGCCCGAACCCGTGTCCCCTGCATTGGCAGGCAGATTCTCAACCACTCTGACATCAGGGAAGCCCTGTCCTGCAATTCTGAATAATAATTTTGCTGGTAGAGTATTCCTGTTGTAGACTTTTTCTTTTTAGCCCATTGATTATATCCTATCATTCCTTCCTAGTTTGAAAATTGTGCTGAGAAGTCATCTGACAGTCTTATGGGAATACCTTGAACATAACTAGACCCTTTTATTTCACTGCCTCTGTGATCACTCTTTAAATTTTTAAAGTTTTGGAGCTTTATAATATGTCTTGGTGTGGACCTGTTTGTCTTCATCTTGTTTGGGACTCTGTTTTTCCTGGACCTGGATGTGTGTTTCCTTCCCCAGGTTAGGAAAGTTATCAGTTCCTCTATCCTCCAATAAGTTATCTGCCCGTTTCTCTCTTCTCCTCGTTCTGGGGCCCCTGTAATGCTCATGTTAATACTCTTGATGTTGTCTTAGAGGTCCTTTTACGTATACTCTTAATTGCTTTTACTTTGTGCTATTCAGTTTGGGTGATTTTCACTACTCTGTTTTCCATTTCACTGATCTGTTCTTCTGTATCATACAGTATAATGTGGCTTCTCTCATGTACACGTGTGTGTGTGTTAATCTCTTTTATTGTATTGTTCACTGTTTTGTTATTTTTGACATGTTATTACTCTGTTGAAATTCTCACTATGTCTATCCAGTCTTCTCCTGACTTGGGTGAGCGTCTTTATAATCATTACTGTGAACACATTTTTTTATCGGGTAGAATGCTTATCCCTGTTCTATTCAGTTCTTTTTCTGATGTCGTGTCTTGTTACTTCGTTTGTAACATATTCCTCTATTTCCTTATGCTTCCTAAGTCTCTGTACATCTTTATTCATTAGGTTCAGGTTGTTACATTCCTGGGTCTCAGAGAAGTGGCCTTATATAGGAGATGACTGATAGGGCCCAGCAGCACATTGTCCTCTGGCCAGCAGAGCCACACGCTCCAGGGGTGTCCTTTGTGTGGGCTGCACACACCTTTCTCTTATGGCGGGGCCAACTGCTATAGACAAGCTGGTAGGTGGTATTGGACCCTGGCCTAAATGGCTGTGAGCCCCTGCAGTATGTGATTGATTGCCATGGGTGTGCTGATATCCAAGGCAGCCCTCCATTATGGGTGGCTGTGTGGTGCTCCGGGTGCACAGGTAGACAGCGTAGGCCCCCAGTGTGTCTGGTTGTGAGGCCTTCTGGTGCGGGAGTGCTATGGGCATGGTGGTAAATGGGGCAGGCCCCTGATTCTAATCAGTTCCAGGGAAGATTCTAAAATGTTGCTTGCCCATGTCTCAGTTCCTAGTGGGAGTCCCAGTTACCTCTTGCCTTTCCAAGAAGCTCTCTGAGATTAGCAAGTGGGTCTGGCACACGTGTCTTTCACTCTATTGGCTCTGCACAGGGACTGAGAACATGTGAGATTTGTGTGTGCCCTATGAGAGCAGTCTCAGTTTCCTTTAGTCTCCAGATTTCCTGAAAATAAGCCCTGCAAGTTTTCAAAGCCAGACCTGCTGTGTTCTTTTCTTCTAGTGCAGGAACCCTGGGCTGAGCAGCCTAATGCCAGGCTCATACCCTTCCCTCCATGTGGAGGACCTATGCAATTGTGATACCTTCCAGCTGTGGGTCACTGTGCTATATGTGTGGGTTCCAATTAGACTGTTTCCAGTCCTCCTACCTGCCTTGTGGTTTCTCCTTCCTTATATCTTTAGTTGTGGAAAACATTCCCTGCTGGTCTTCAGAGATAATTTCCGTGTAAGTTGTTGTAATTTGGGTGTGCCTTTGGCAGCAGGAGAGCTCAGTATCTTCCTACTCTATCATCTTGATCCCCTCTCAAGAATTCTTTGAAAATATATGCATCTATTACTGTAAACATAACTCTTTGAATTGCAGTCTTGTTCCTGTATTCCATAAATTTGGGTACTTTGTGTTTCCAATTTTGTTTGCTTTAAGATTTCTTTTAAATTTCCGTTTTGATTTATTCCTGTATGCATTGGCTATTCAGGAGCTTATTGTTCAATTTCTAAGTGTTCTTCAATTTTCAATTATTCTTTTTAATATTGAATTTCAGTTTCATACCATTGTGGTTGGAAATGATCCTTGATATGATTTCAATATTCTTGGATCTTTGAAGACTTGTTTTGTGGCTTAACATAAGATCTACCCTAGGCAATGTTCTACGTGTACTTAAGAACAATGGAAAGTTTGCTGCTGTTGAGTGGAATATACTGTAGATGTATGTTAGGTTCATTTGATATCAAGTGTGTGTTCAGGTTCAGTGTTTCCTGATTGATATTATGTCCGGATGACCTATACAGTGTTGAAAGTTGGGTATCGATGTTTCTTACCATTATTTTATTTCTGCACATTTTCCCCTTCACGTGGGTTAATATATTCTTTATATGTTGAGAGGCTCCAAAGCTGGATACATACATATTTATAATTGTCATGATTTCTTGATGAATTAATCCATTTATCATTATATGATAACCTTCTTTCCTTTGAGAGGTTTGACTTCAAGTCTTTTTTATCTCATAATAGACTAGTCAGTCAAGTATCATTTTCATGGAGTATTTTGTTCCCAATCTTTCAATTTTATGCTATATATGGATTAGAAGTTAACATGAATATCTTGTACACAGTATAATTGAACTTTCTTTGATCCATTCAGCCACCCTATGGATTATTTAAATTGAAGTATAGTTGATTTACAATATTACATTAGTCTCAGGGGTACAACATATGGATTGAATATTTTTATAGATCATGTTCCACTAAAGTGATTACACAATAATGTCTACATTTCCCTGTGTTGTACTATATATCCTTGTTTGTTTATTTCATACATAGGGGTACTGGATTTAGAGGAACAAACTACTGTTTTTTCCTCCCCCTTTAAGTCGCCCCACCAGTAACCACTAATTTGTTCTCTGTGAGTCTATTTCTGTTTTGTCATATACATACATTTCTTGCATTTTTAGATTCTACAGAGAAGTGAGAACATAGTGTATTTGTCCTTCTCTAACTTAAGTAGGTATAAATATTCTAGGCCTATCCATGTTGTTGCAAATGGCAGAATTTGATCCTTTTTAATGGCTGAGTAATAGTCTATTGTGTATACATACCACATCTTCTTTATCCACTCATCTGTTGATGGACATGTAGTTTGCTTCCATATGTTGGCAATTGTAAATAATGCTGCTATGAACATTGGGATGCATGTATCTTGTCAAATTGGTGTCTTCATTTTCTTTGGACATATACCAAGCAGTGGAATTGCTGGCTAATCTGACCGTTCTACTTTTAGCTTTTATCAGGACCTCCATATTCTTTTCATAGTGAGTGTACCAACTTACAATCCCACCACCAGGGTACTAGGATTGCCTTCTCCATGTCATGAACAACATTTCATATTTGTATACTTTGGAATAATAGCCACGTTGAGAGGTGTGACCTGATGTCTCATTATGGGTTTTCTTGTGGATCATCCATTAAATTTAATTTACAAAAGAAGGTGATAGGCTGGATGTGATCTCCAGGTTTAGTTTGCTAATGCCTGGTATAGGTTAATTTGGGGAGAATTAATACCTTTACAATGTTATTTATTGCTTACATTTTTCAGGTTGACATTTAGTGATTGGAAACATTTAAAATTTTTTCTCCCTGAAGGATATATGAAGTCTGTTGGTTTGTTTCTGTTTTATAAATTTGTTCATGTCTATCATTTTTTAGACTCCACTATAAGTGATATCATATGATATTTGTCTTTTTCTATCTGACTTACTTCACTTAGAATGAAATAATGTCATTTGCAGCAACAGGAATGGACCTAGAGGTGATCATGCTTTTTCATTTCTGAGTAATATTTATTTGATTGTGTACATGTACAACTTCTTCATTATCCATTCATCTGTTGATGGACATTTTGGTTGCCTCCACGTCTTGGCTATTGTAAACAGTGCTGCAGTGCGTGTTTGGGTTTAGGTGCATTTGCCATTTTCATTTCTGGCTTTCTGCAGATGTACACCCAGAAATAAGACTGCTGGATGATATGGTAGCTCTATTTTTACTTTTAAAAGGCATCTCCATACTGTACTTTATAGTGGCTGTTACCAGCTTACATCACACCAACAGCATAGGAGGGTTCCCTTTTCTCCATGTCCTCTCCAGCATTTATGGTTTGTAAACTTTTTGATGATGGCCATTCTGACTGCGTGAGGTGATACCTTGTTGTAGTTTTGATTTGCATGTGTCTGTCCAATAATTCGAGATTTTGAGCATCTTTGCATGTGTTTTTTTAAACACTGTGAGGAAAAGTTACAGTGGACATTGGGTTTTTGGAGTCTGACTATTTTGAATTTTTGCTCGATAACTACCACAGGACATTTGTTAAGGGCACGTGTCATTTACACCCTGGCAGTCCTTGTGAATATGAAGTGCCCATAAGCACGTGTTTTAAAGTTGCTGTTGTGGAAATGGGCACAGATGTTAGGATTTCCTTCATGCCCCTCTCGGTTACTTGGGTAACCAGATCCACTGTGGAAGACGGGCTCTTGGATTGTAAATTAGTGTGGGCTGTGGCAGAACAAACACCCCAAACCTTCTGTTTTGTTACTTCTTGTTTTTGTTTTAATTTAATTTTTCTTTTTTATTGGAGTAAAGTTGATTTAAAATATTCTGTTTGTGGTAGGCGTACAGAATCTTGTTCAGTTATGTATATTCATATGTGTATTCATCTTCAGATCCTTTTCCCATATAGGTTATTAGAGAGTGTTGAGTAGACTTCCCTTTGTTATGCAGTAGGTCCTTGTTGATAATCTATTTTATATGTATTAGTGTGTAAATATTTCCCCCAGCCTCCTGATTGATTTATTCCTTCCACCCACCTTTCTCATTGGGTAAGCATAAGTTTGTTTTCTAAGTCTGTGAGTCTGTTTCTCTCTCTTTTATTTTATTTTTTTGGCTGTACTGCAAGGCATGTGTGATATTACTTCTCCCAACACCAGGGATTGAACCCATGCCCCCTGAATTGGAAGCTCAGATTCTTAACCATTGGACCACCTGGAAAGTCCCTGTTTCTCTCTTGTAAATTAGTTCATTGGTATCAATTTTTAAATTTCAGCTTTAAGTAGTATCATATGATATTTGACTTTCTCTTTCTGACTTACTTCACTTAGTATGATTATCTCTAATTCTATCTATGATGCTGCAAATGGCATTCCTTCATTCTTTTCATTTCTGAGTAATATTTCTCTGTGAACATGTACCGCTTCTTTATCCGTGCATCGGCTGATGGATATTTTGGTTGCTTCCATGTCTTAGACGTTGTAAATTGTGCTGCGGTACACATATGGGTGCATGTGTGTTTTCCAATTCTGGTTTTCTCCTGTTATACACCTGGGAGTGGGACGGCTGGATCATATGGTACCTCTAAATTTACCTTGTAAAGGCACCTCCATACTCTTATTTATAGTGGCTGTTACCATGTTAGATCCCAACAGCAGCATAGGAGGGTTGCCTTTTTTCTACAACTTCTCAAGCATTTACTGTTTGTAGATGTTTCAATGGTGGCTATTCTTACTCATGTGAAGTGACCCCTCATTGTAGTTTTGATTTCCATGACGTTAATAATATAGGAATTAGAACATCTTTTCAAGTGCTTTTCTTTTAAACAGTGTAAAATTTACCTATTGAAATAGGATCTTGAAAGTCAGTTCCTTTGGAATTTATTTTGCTTACCTACCCGTGGACATTTCCTGATTGTGGGTGTCATGTAGAGCCCAACAGTTCTTCTGAATATTAAGTACCCATAAGCATTGCTTTTAAAGTTGCAGGAAAGGGCAACAAGGCAGTGGAATTTATTCATACTCACCTTGATTGCTAGGTAAAACATTGGTTTAGTGGAATTCCTCTTCCTAGATTGTAAATTGGAGTGTAAAGTGCCAGGACAAATACACAAAATCTTGTGTCACATTACTTCTTGTTTAATTTAATTTTTATTTCTTATCAGAGTAAATTTGATTACAATGTTGTGTTTGTTCTAGGTGTAAAGAAGCTGGTTCATTCATATGTATACATATATCTAATCAGGTTTAGATTCTTTCACATGTTGGTCATTAGAGAGAGTTGAGTAGACCTCCCTTGGCATCCAGTAGGTCCTTCTTGATTATATATTTTATATGAATTATTAAATACATGTTAAACCCAACATCCTAATTTTTCCATTCCTTTCACCTTTTTCAAAGTCTGTATGGGTCTTTTGCAGTGGAAATATATTCATGGGTATCAATTTTTAGATAACCCTAGTAAATGATGTCATCGGATATTTGTCTTTCTTTTTGTGACTTACTTTACATAGTATGATTACCCCTAGGTTCATCAGTGGTGATGGAAAAGGCATTGTTTCATCATTTCCATGGATAATATTCGATTGTGTACATGTACCACTTCTTTGCCCATTCATTTGTTTTTGAACATTTTGCTTGCATCCATGTCTGGCTATTGTAAGTACCACCGAAGAGCATTTTTGGGTACCTGGGTATTTCTGAATTCTGGTGTTCTCGGGTTACAGGCCCATTAGTGTTTTGGCAGGATCACATAGTAGCTCAATTTTTACATTTTACAGGCACCTTCATTCTGTTCTGATTAGTGGCTGTTACCAGTTTACATCTCAGCAACAGCATATGAGTGTATCCATTCTCGGAAACCCATTCAGCATTTATTGTTTGCAGACATTTTTCTCTGATGGCCATTCAGACTATTGTGAGCTGATACCTTTTGGTAGTTTAAATTTGCATGTCCTTAATAATTTTTGATATTGAACATTTTTTCATGTCCTTAAAAAAAACACTGTGAGGAAATTTACCTCTCGAAATTGTCTTCTCCGGATTTTCTACTGTTTTGCATATTAATGTCCATTCCTGACCGCAAGATATTTTTTGAGGGCAGGTGTCATTTAAAGCCCTGCAGTCCTTGTGAATATTAAGTGACCAATAGCACTGGGATTAAAGATGCTGTTGCGGGAATTGACCACAAGGCGGCAGATTTCTACATTCCCAACTTTGGTTACAAGGACAGGAGAGCCTTCCTTGAAGTTGTGGTCCTAGGTTGCAAATTGTAGTGGAATGTCCCAGGACAGACTCCCAAAAGCTTATGTCTCCTACTTACGTTTGTTTTCTAAATTTATTTTATGTTTCTTATTGGGGTAAATTTTTTTTAAACTAGATTCTTCCTCGATCTACAATTTCCCCTTTCTCCTTTGCCTTTAATATTTATTTATTTATTTTTGGCTGTGTTGCATCTTCGTTTCTGTGCGAGGGCTTTCTCTAGTTGCGGCAAGTGGGGACCACTCTTCATCGAGGTGCGTGGGCCTCTCACTATTGTGGCCTCTCTTGTTGTGGAGCACAGGCTGCAGATGCGCAAGCTCAGTAGTTGTGGCTCATGGGCATAGTTGCTCCACGGCACGTGGGATCCTCCCATACCAGGCCTCGAATCCATGTCCCCTGCATTGGCAGGCAGATTCTCAACCACTGCGCCACTAGGGAAGCCCCTGTTGGAGTAAATTTTATTAGAGTGTTGTGATTCTCTGGATGTACCAATTAGGATCAATTTTTCATACATATATCTGTTCATCATTGGATCCTGTTACCATGTAGGTTATTATAGAGTGTTGAGTAGAGCTCCCTTGGTATTTGGTAGGTGTTTGGTGATTATATAATTTATGTATATTAATGATTATATAATTTGTATATTTTATATATTATAAGTTTATATACTTATAACATATATTAGTGTATGTATGTTAACCCCATAATCCTAATTTACTCATCCTCTCACCTTTCATTTTGGTTAACCATTAGTTTGTTTTATACGTCTCTGAGTGTCTTTTCCTTTGGAAATATGTTCATTGGTAGGAATCTTAAGATAACATCTATAAATTACATCATAGGATATATATCATACACTTTTGACTTCACATAATATGATTATTTCTAGACCCACCTGCAGTCATGAAAACGACATTGTTCATTTTTTTGAAAGCTAATCTTCCATTAGGTACGTGTACCACTTCTTCTTTGTCCATTCATCTGTTAACTGACATTTTTGCTGCTTCCATGTCCTGGCTATTTTCAGTATTAATTCAGTACAGGTTTGTCTGCGTGTGTCTTCTCGATTCGGTGCTTCGGTGATAGGCCCAGTGGTGGGCGTGTTGGATCGAATGACATCTCAATTTTTACATTTAAACGCAGCTCCTTTCTGTTCTCATTACCAGATCTTACCACTTTACATCTCACAAGCAGCTAGACGATACACAGTTCTCTAAAACACCTTCAGCGTTTATTGTTTGTAGACTTTTGTCTGAGGTAGTTGACTTGCGTGAGTTGAAAACTTTTTGTAGGCTAGATTTGCATGAGTCTAATAATTCCTGATGTTGAGCTTTTATCCATTTTCTTTTTTTATTTGAAAAATAGTGAGTAAAACTTACCTCTTCATACTATCTCCTTGAAAAATTTGCCAGGTTTGAATTTTTTTGGCCATTCCATCCCTCAGCACAAGTTTTGACGGCAGGTGTGCTTTACAGCCCAGAGTGAGTCCTTGTGAATGTTAAGTGACGGTTACCTGTGGTTTTAAAGCCGCTCTTGTGGGAAATGGCACAAGGCAACAGCATTCCTACGTTTCCAATTCTGGGTTTTTGGGCAAGACATCTTTCCTGGAAATCGTATTTGTAGGCTACAATTTAGACTGGAATGTGTCAGGGCAAACTCCCAAGAGCTTATATCTCCATAATACTTGCTTGCTTTTTTTAAACTTAATTTTTATTAATTAAAAGAGCAAATTTGAGAAAACTGTTGTGTGTGTTCTAGCTGAACAGAATCTGCTTCATTATATCTATGTATAGATCTATTCATCTTTGGATCCTTTCCCAAGTAGGTTATTACAGAGTGTTGAGAAGACCTCTCTTGGTATTCCATAGGTATTTTGTGATTATATATTTCATATGTATTACTACATGTCCGTTAACCCCCATATCCTAATTCATACATTCCTTACACCTTTCCATTTGGTTAAACATAATTTGGTTTTCTGAATCTATGAGTGTCCTTCTCTTGGAAATTATTTCATGGGTATCAATTTTTAGGTAACACCTATAAGTGATGTAATAGGATATCTGTCTTTCGTTTTCTTTCTTACTTCAGGTAGGGTGATTATCTCTAGATCCTTGTATGGTGGTGCCAACAGCATTGTTCCATGCTTTTCCATGGCTAATATTCCATTGTGTACATGGACCACTTCTTCTTGGTGCATTTTTCTGTTGATGGATATTTTGGTTTCTTCCAGCTCTTGGCTATGTTACATGTTGCGGCAGTGAAGGATCGCCAGCCTGTGTCTTTTTGATTCAGGTCTACTCAGCGGATAGGCCCATCAGTGGGCCTACCAGATCACATAGTAGCTCAAGTTTTACCTTTAAACACACCTCCATTTTGTTCTCTGTACTGGCTCTTACCAGGTTACATCCCATCAGCAGCTAGAGGGTACACAGTTCTCTAAAACCCCTTCAGCATTTATACTATGTAGACTTTTTTGCTGATGATCCTTCTGACGGCTGTGAGGTGAATGTGTTTCTAGACTGGATTTGCATGGCTTTATTAATTCCTGACGTTGAGCGTTTCTCCATGCCTTTTTCTATAACAAAAAAAAGAGACAGAATATAAAATGTGCATAAAATATGCCTCTTGAAATTGTCGTTTTGAAATATGGATGTCTTTTGAGATTTTTGCTCGATTTACGACCGAAGGATTGTTTTGAGGACAGGTGTCATTTACAGGCCTGCAAATATTTTGACTGTCAAGTAACCATTACAGCTGCAGTTAGAGCTGCTGTTGTGTGAAACGGCCACAAGGCGGCAGCAGTTCTCATTAACCAAATCTGGTTACTAGGGAAACAGAGCCTCAATGGAAGTCCTGTTCTAGGTTGCAAATTAGAATGAAATGGGCAGGAAAAAGCCCCTTATGTTTATATCTCACTAAATATTGTTCTTTTTTTAAAATTTAATTTTCATTGTTTATCACAGCAAGTGTGATTACAATGTTTTGCTTGTCTTAGGTGTGCAAGATGTGGTTGTTTTCCACATATACATATCTCTTTTCTTCTTTGGATCCTTTTCCCATTTTAGGTTATGACACAATGTTGAGTAGTCTTCTCTTGGTATTTCGTAGGTCTTTGGTGATTATATACTTCTCCTGTGTTTGTATATCTCTGTTAACTCTGACATCCTAATGTATCCAATCCTCACACCTTTCCATTGGTGAACCATAAGTTTGTTTAATGAATCTGTGATTGCCTTTCTCTGTGGAAATATCTTCACTGGTATCAATTTTTAGGTAACACCTATAAGTGATATCACAGGATACGTGTCTTTCGCTTTCTGACTTACTACAAGTTGCGTGATTACTTCTAGACTCATCTATGGTGATGCAAATGGCATTGTGTCATTTTTTTCCTTGGCTAATATTCCATCTGTACGTGGACCAGTTTTTCTTTGTCCACTCACCTGTTGATGGACTTTTTGGTTGCTTCCATGTCTTGGTTATTGTAACACTGCTGAAATGCACATTTGCCTGCCTGTGTCTTTCAATTATGTCTTCTTCGGTTATAGGCCCAGGAGAGGGCCTGTTGGATCATATGGTAGCAAAATGTTTACCTTGTAAAGGCGTCTCCATTCTGTTCTCATTAGTGGCTCTTACCAGGTTATGTTCCACTTAAATTTGAGGGTATGCCCTTGTCCACAACCCTTTCAGCATTTATTGTTTGTAGTTTTTCTGCTGATGTTTATTCTGACAGGTGTGAGCTGACACCTCTTTGAGGTTGGATTTGCATGCATCTCATAATCCCTTGAAATTGAACTTTCAGGCATGTCCTCTTTTTTCTCAAGCTGTGAGTAACGCTTACCTCTTCAAATGGTTTTCTTGAAGTATGTGTCACATTTTGAAATATTTTGGCCATTACCTCCCTGAAGACATTCTGAGGGCAGGTTTCATTTACAGCCCTCCAGTACTTGTGCATATGAAGTGACCATTAGCACAGGTTTTAAAGCTGCTGTTGCAGGTATCGGCCATTGGGCGGCAGCATTTCTCCTTCCCCCATTCAGGGAACTACGGAAAGAGTCCTTCGTGCCAGTGGTGTTCCTCAGTTGTATATTAGAGAGGAATGTGCCCGGACAAACCCCCAAAAGCTGATGTCTCCTTACTTACGTTTGGTTTCTAAATTGAAATTATATATTTTTTTTATTGGAGTAATATTCCATTGTGTACATGGACCACTTCTTCTTTGTGCCTTCCTCTGTTGACAGACATTTTTGTTGCTTCCAAGTGTTGGCTGTGGTAAATATTGCTGGAGTGCAGGATTGCCACCCTGTGTCTTTTTGATTCTCATCCTCTCAGGTGATAGGCCCAGCAGTGGGTATGCTTGATTGAATGGTAGCTCAATATTTACCATATCAAGGCACCTCCTTTGTGGTTTCATTACTGGTTCTTACCATGTCCCACTGAGAAACGAGGGTGCACATTTCTCCACAACCCCTTCAGCATTTGTTGTTTGCAGAATTTTTGCTGATGGCCATTATGACTGGTGTGAGCTGATAGGTTTTTTAATTTGGATTTGCATGTCTTTAATAATTCCTAATGTTCAGCATTTTTCCATGCTTTGTTTTCTTTCTGTTAAACAAAAACAGAAAAAAACTGTGTGTACAATAAACCACTTGAAGTGGTCTTCTGGGAAGGCTGCCCTGTTTTGAATTTTTCGTCAATTTTTGACCCCAGGATTTTTTTGAGAACAGGTGACATTTACAGGCTTGTAATGAGTGTGAATATTTAGTAACCACTACTACTGGCTTTAAAGGTGCTGTTGGGGGAAACGGCCACAAGGTGGCAGCATTTCTCCGTTCCCAAAACTGGTTTCTAGGGCAGCACAGCCTTTCTGGAAGTTGTGTTCCCAGGTTGTAAATTAGAATGGAATGTGCTAGGAAAAAAACCCGTAAGTTAATATTCCCTTATTTCTTGTTCGATTTTTTAGTCTTTTTAAATCGAGGTAATATTTAGAATATTGTTTGTCCTAGGTGTATACAATCTGGTTCATTTGTACATTACATACACACACACACACACACACACACACACACATATATAATATATTCATGTACAGATACTCTTCCCATGTAAATTATTGCAGAGTGCTCCATTGACCTCCCTTGCTATATGGTCGGTCTCTTTGATAAATGTATTTAGTAGGTATTTGTACACATATGGTAACCCTAATCTTAATTTTCCATACCACCCACCTTTCCATTTACATAAGAATAGTTTGTTTTCTAAGTCTGTGAGTTTCTTTCTCTGTGAAAATGCTATCATTTTTGTCAGTTGTTAGATAACGCCTATAAGTGATATCATACTATATGTCTTTTTCTTTCTGACTTACGGCATGTTCTGAGATTATATCTAGGCTCATAAATGGTGCCTCAACGAGCAGTGTTTCACTGTTTTCCATGGCTAATATTCCATTATGTACATGGACCACTTCTTCTTTATCCATTCATCCATTGATGGACATTTTGGTTGCTTCCGTGTCTTGGCTATTGTGAAAAATCCTGCAGTGAAGCTGTTGCAGCCTGTGCCTTCTCGACTCTGGTATTTTCAGGTGAGAGGTTCAGCGGTTGACCTGCTGAATGGAATGCTGGCTCAATTTTTACTTTTAAACACAGCTCCTTTCTGTTCTCACTATTGGCTCTTACCACTTTACATCTCACCAGCGGCTAGAGGGTACACAGTTCTCTAAAACCCCTTCAGCATTTATTGTTTGTAGACCTTTGGCTGATGGTAGTTGACGTGTGTGTGTTGAAATCTTTTTGTAGGCTAGATTTGCATGAGTTTAAAAATTTATGTTGTTGAGCTTTTATCCATTTTCCTTGTTTTTAGAAAACTAATGAGTAAAATTTACCTCTTCCTACTATCTCCTTGAAAATTTTGCCAGTTGTGAATTTTTGAGGGCAGTTGTCCTTTACTGTCCTGAGTCCTTGTGAATGTTAAGTGACCGTTAGCTGTGGTTTTAAAGCCGCTCTTGTGGGAAACGGCCACAAGGCGGCAGCATTTCTACATTTCCAACTCTGGGTTTTTGGGCAACAGAGGGTTCCTGGAAATCGTGTTTGTAAGCTGCAACTTAGAGCAGAATGTGCCACGGCAAACTCCCAAGAGCTTATATCTCCTTACTTCTTGTTTGTTTTTTACATTTAATTTTTATTTATTATCACAGCAAATTGGATAAAAATACGGTGTTTTTTCCAGGTGTACGGAATCTGGTTCATTATATCGATGTATTGATCTATTCACCTTTGGATCCTTTCCCGTGTAGGTTATTACAGAGTGTTGAGTACACCTCTTTTAGCATTCTATAGGTATTTTGTGATTATATATTTCATATGTATTACTACATGTCCATTAACCCCCATATCCTAATTCGTACATTCCTTACACCTTTCCATTTGGTTAAACATAATTTGGTTTTCTGAATCTATGAGTGTCCTTCTCTTGGAAATTATTTCATGGGTATCAATTTTTAGGTAACACCTATAAGTGATGTAATAGGATATCTGTCTTTCGTTTTCTTTCTTACTTCAGGTAGGGTGATTATCTCTAGATCCTTGTATGGTGGTGCCAACAGCATTGTTCCATGCTTTTCCATGGCTAATATTCCATTGTGTACATGGACCACTTCTTCTTGGTGCATTTTTCTGTTGATGGACATTTTGGTTTCTTCCAGCTCTTGGCTATGTTACATGTTGCGGCAGTGAAGGATCGCCAGCCTGTGTCTTTTTGATTCAGGTCTACTCAGCGGATAGGCCCATCAGTGGGCCTACCAGATCACATAGTAGCTCAAGTTTTACCTTTAAACACACCTCCATTTTGTTCTCTGTACTGGCTCTTACCAGGTTACATCCCATCAGCAGCTAGAGGGTACACAGTTCTCTAAAACCCCTTCAGCATTTATACTATGTAGACTTTTTTGCTGATGATCCTTCTGACGGCTGTGAGGTGAATGTGTTTCTAGACTGGATTTGCATGGCTTTATTAATTCCTGACGTTGAGCGTTTCTCCATGCCTTTTTCTATAACAAAAAAAAGAGACAGAATATAAAATGTGCATAAAATATGCCTCTTGAAATTGTCGTTTTGAAATATGGATGTCTTTTGAGATTTTTGCTCGATTTATGACCGAAGGATTGTTTTGAGGACAGGTGTCATTTACAGGCCTGCAAATATTTTGACTGTCAAGTAACCATTACAGCTGCAGTTAGAGCTGCTGTTGTGTGAAACGGCCACAAGGCGGCAGCAGTTCTCATTAACCAAATCTGGTTACTAGGGAAACAGAGCCTCAATGGAAGTCCTGTTCTAGGTTGCAAATTAGAATGAAATGGGCAGGAAAAAGCCCCTTATGTTTATATCTCACTAAATATTGTTCTTTTTTTAAAATTTAATTTTCATTGTTTATCACAGCAAGTGTGATTACAATGTTTTGCTTGTCTTAGGTGTGCAAGATGTGGTTGTTTTCCACATATACATATCTCTTTTCTTCTTTGGATCCTTTTCCCATTTTAGGTTATGACACAATGTTGAGTAGTCTTCTCTTGGTATTTCGTAGGTCTTTGGTGATTATATACTTCTCCTGTGTTTGTATATCTCTGTTAACTCTGACATCCTAATGTATCCAATCCTCACACCTTTCCATTGGTGAACCATAAGTTTGTTTAATGAATCTGTGATTGCCTTTCTCTGTGGAAATATCTTCACTGGTATCAATTTTTAGGTAACACCTATAAGTGATATCACAGGATACGTGTCTTTCGCTTTCTGACTTACTACAAGTTGCGTGATTACTTCTAGACTCATCTATGGTGATGCAAATGGCATTGTGTCATTTTTTTCCTTGGCTAATATTCCATCTGTACGTGGACCAGTTTTTCTTTGTCCACTCACCTGTTGATGGACTTTTTGGTTGCTTCCATGTCTTGGTTATTGTAACACTGCTGAAATGCACATTTGCCTGCCTGTGTCTTTCAATTATGTCTTCTTCGGTTATAGGCCCAGGAGAGGGCCTGTTGGATCATATGGTAGCAAAATGTTTACCTTGTAAAGGCGTCTCCATTCTGTTCTCATTAGTGGCTCTTACCAGGTTATGTTCCACTTAAATTTGAGGGTATGCCCTTGTCCACAACCCTTTCAGCATTTATTGTTTGTAGTTTTTCTGCTGATGTTTATTCTGACAGGTGTGAGCTGACACCTCTTTGAGGTTGGATTTGCATGCATCTCATAATCCCTTGAAATTGAACTTTCAGGCATGTCCTCTTTTTTTTCAAGCTGTGAGTAACGCTTACCTCTTCAAATGGTTTTCTTGAAGTATGTGTCACATTTTGAAATATTTTGGCCATTACCTCCCTGAAGACATTCTGAGGGCAGGTTTCATTTACAGCCCTCCAGTACTTGTGCATATGAAGTGACCATTAGCACAGGTTTTAAAGCTGCTGTTGCAGGTATCGGCCATTGGGCGGCAGCATTTCTCCTTCCCCCATTCAGGGAACTACGGAAAGAGTCCTTCGTGCCAGTGGTGTTCCTCAGTTGTATATTAGAGAGGAATGTGCCCGGACAAACCCCCAAAAGCTGATGTCTCCTTACTTACGTTTGGTTTCTAAATTGAAATTATATATTTTTTTTATTGGAGTAATATTCCATTGTGTACATGGACCACTTCTTCTTTGTGCCTTCCTCTGTTGACAGACATTTTTGTTGCTTCCAAGTGTTGGCTGTGGTAAATATTGCTGGAGTGCAGGATTGCCACCCTGTGTCTTTTTGATTCTCATCCTCTCAGGTGATAGGCCCAGCAGTGGGTATGCTTGATTGAATGGTAGCTCAATATTTACCATATCAAGGCACCTCCTTTGTGGTTTCATTACTGGTTCTTACCATGTCCCACTGAGAAACGAGGGTGCACATTTCTCCACAACCCCTTCAGCATTTGTTGTTTGCAGAATTTTTGCTGATGGCCATTATGACTGGTGTGAGCTGATAGGTTTTTTAATTTGGATTTGCATGTCTTTAATAATTCCTAATGTTCAGCATTTTTCCATGCTTTGTTTTCTTTCTGTTAAACAAAAACAGAAAAAAACTGTGAGTACAATAAACCACTTGAAGTGGTCTTCTGGGAAGGCTGCCCTGTTTTGAATTTTTCGTCAATTTTTGACCCCAGGATTTTTTTGAGAACAGGTGACATTTACAGGCTTGTAATGAGTGTGAATATTTAGTAACCACTACTACTGGCTTTAAAGGTGCTGTTGGGGGAAACGGCCACAAGGTGGCAGCATTTCTCCGTTCCCAAAACTGGTTTCTAGGGCAGCACAGCCTTTCTGGAAGTTGTGTTCCCAGGTTGTAAATTAGAATGGAATGTGCTAGGAAAAAAACCCGTAAGTTAATATTCCCTTATTTCTTGTTCGATTTTTTAGTCTTTTTAAATCGAGGTAATATTTAGAATATTGTTTGTCCTAGGTGTATACAATCTGGTTCATTTGTACATTACATACACACACACACACACACACACACACATATATAATATATTCATGTACAGATACTCTTCCCATGTAAATTATTGCAGAGTGCTCCATTGACCTCCCTTGCTATATGGTCGGTCTCTTTGATAAATGTATTTAGTAGGTATTTGTACACATATGGTAACCCTAATCTTAATTTTCCATACCACCCACCTTTCCATTTACATAAGAATAGTTTGTTTTCTAAGTCTGTGAGTTTCTTTCTCTGTGAAAATGCTATCATTTTTGTCAGTTGTTAGATAACGCCTATAAGTGATATCATACTATATGTCTTTTTCTTTCTGACTTACGGCATGTTCTGAGACTATATCTAGGCTCATAAATGGTGCCTCAACGAGCAGTGTTTCACTGTTTTCCATGGCTAATATTCCATTATGTACATGGACCACTTCTTCTTTATCCATTCATCCATTGATGGACATTTTGGTTGCTTCCGTGTCTTGGCTATTGTGAAAAATCCTGCAGTGAAGCTGTTGCAGCCTGTGCCTTCTCGACTCTGGTATTTTCAGGTGAGAGGTTCAGCGGTTGACCTGCTGAATGGAATGCTGGCTCAATTTTTACTTTTAAACACAGCTCCTTTCTGTTCTCACTATTGGCTCTTACCACTTTACATCTCACCAGCGGCTAGAGGGTACACAGTTCTCTAAAACCCCTTCAGCATTTATTGTTTGTAGACCTTTGGCTGATGGTAGTTGACGTGTGTGTGTTGAAATCTTTTTGTAGGCTAGATTTGCATGAGTTTAAAAATTTATGTTGTTGAGCTTTTATCCATTTTCCTTGTTTTTAGAAAACTAATGAGTAAAATTTACCTCTTCCTACTATCTCCTTGAAAATTTTGCCAGTTGTGAATTTTTGAGGGCAGTTGTCCTTTACTGTCCTGAGTCCTTGTGAATGTTAAGTGACCGTTAGCTGTGGTTTTAAAGCCGCTCTTGTGGGAAACGGCCACAAGGCGGCAGCATTTCTACATTTCCAACTCTGGGTTTTTGGGCAACAGAGGGTTCCTGGAAATCGTGTTTGTAAGCTGCAACTTAGAGCAGAATGTGCCACGGCAAACTCCCAAGAGCTTATATCTCCTTACTTCTTGTTTGTTTTTTACATTTAATTTTTATTTATTATCACAGCAAATTGGATAAAAATACGGTGTTTTTTCCAGGTGTACGGAATCTGGTTCATTATATAGATGTATTGATCTATTCACCTTTGGATCCTTTCCCGTGTAGGTTATTACAGAGTGTTGAGTACACCTCTTTTAGCATTCTATAGGTATTTTGTGATTATATATTTCATATGTATTACTACATGTCCGTTAACCCCCATATCCTAATTCGTACATTCCTTACACCTTTCCATTTGGTTAAACATAATTTGGTTTTCTGAATCTATGAGTGTCCTTCTCTTGGAAATTATTTCATGGGTATCAATTTTTAGGTAACACCTATAAGTGATGTAATAGGATATCTGTCTTTCGTTTTCTTTCTTACTTCAGGTAGGGTGATTATCTCTAGATCCTTGTATGGTGGTGTCAACAGCATTGTTCCATGCTTTTCCATGGCTAATATTCCATTGTGTACATGGACCACTTCTTCTTGGTGCATTTTTCTGTTGATGGACATTTTGGTTTCTTCCAGCTCTTGGCTATGTTACATGTTGCGGCAGTGAAGGATCGCCAGCCTGTGTCTTTTTGATTCAGGTCTACTCAGCGGATAGGCCCATCAGTGGGCCTACCAGATCACATAGTAGCTCAAGTTTTACCTTTAAACACACCTCCATTTTGTTCTCTGTACTGGCTCTTACCAGGTTACATCCCATCAGCAGCTAGAGGGTACACAGTTCTCTAAAACCCCTTCAGCATTTATACTATGTAGACTTTTTTGCTGATGATCCTTCTGACGGCTGTGAGGTGAATGTGTTTCTAGACTGGATTTGCATGGCTTTATTAATTCCTGACGTTGAGCGTTTCTCCATGCCTTTTTCTATAACAAAAAAAAGAGACAGAATATAAAATGTGCATAAAATATGCCTCTTGAAATTGTCGTTTTGAAATATGGATGTCTTTTGAGATTTTTGCTCGATTTACGACCGAAGGATTGTTTTGAGGACAGGTGTCATTTACAGGCCTGCAAATATTTTGACTGTCAAGTAACCATTACAGCTGCAGTTAGAGCTGCTGTTGTGTGAAACGGCCACAAGGCGGCAGCAGTTCTCATTAACCAAATCTGGTTACTAGGGAAACAGAGCCTCAATGGAAGTCCTGTTCTAGGTTGCAAATTAGAATGAAATGGGCAGGAAAAAGCCCCTTATGTTTATATCTCACTAAATATTGTTCTTTTTTTAAAATTTAATTTTCATTGTTTATCACAGCAAGTGTGATTACAATGTTTTGCTTGTCTTAGGTGTGCAAGATGTGGTTGTTTTCCACATATACATATCTCTTTTCTTCTTTGGATCCTTTTCCCATTTTAGGTTATGACACAATGTTGAGTAGTCTTCTCTTGGTATTTCGTAGGTCTTTGGTGATTATATACTTCTCCTGTGTTTGTATATCTCTGTTAACTCTGACATCCTAATGTATCCAATCCTCACACCTTTCCATTGGTGAACCATAAGTTTGTTTAATGAATCTGTGATTGCCTTTCTCTGTGGAAATATCTTCACTGGTATCAATTTTTAGGTAACACCTATAAGTGATATCACAGGATACGTGTCTTTCGCTTTCTGACTTACTACAAGTTGCGTGATTACTTCTAGACTCATCTATGGTGATGCAAATGGCATTGTGTCATTTTTTTCCTTGGCTAATATTCCATCTGTACGTGGACCAGTTTTTCTTTGTCCACTCACCTGTTGATGGACTTTTTGGTTGCTTCCATGTCTTGGTTATTGTAACACTGCTGAAATGCACATTTGCCTGCCTGTGTCTTTCAATTATGTCTTCTTCGGTTATAGGCCCAGGAGAGGGCCTGTTGGATCATATGGTAGCAAAATGTTTACCTTGTAAAGGCGTCTCCATTCTGTTCTCATTAGTGGCTCTTACCAGGTTATGTTCCACTTAAATTTGAGGGTATGCCCTTGTCCACAACCCTTTCAGCATTTATTGTTTGTAGTTTTTCTGCTGATGTTTATTCTGACAGGTGTGAGCTGACACCTCTTTGAGGTTGGATTTGCATGCATCTCATAATCCCTTGAAATTGAACTTTCAGGCATGTCCTCTTTTTTTTCAAGCTGTGAGTAACGCTTACCTCTTCAAATGGTTTTCTTGAAGTATGTGTCACATTTTGAAATATTTTGGCCATTACCTCCCTGAAGACATTCTGAGGGCAGGTTTCATTTACAGCCCTCCAGTACTTGTGCATATGAAGTGACCATTAGCACAGGTTTTAAAGCTGCTGTTGCAGGTATCGGCCATTGGGCAGCAGCATTTCTCCTTCCCCCATTCAGGGAACTACGGAAAGAGTCCTTCGTGCCAGTGGTGTTCCTCAGTTGTATATTAGAGAGGAATGTGCCCGGACAAACCCCCAAAAGCTGATGTCTCCTTACTTACGTTTGGTTTCTAAATTGAAATTATATATTTTTTTTATTGGAGTAATATTCCATTGTGTACATGGACCACTTCTTCTTTGTGCCTTCCTCTGTTGACAGACATTTTTGTTGCTTCCAAGTGTTGGCTGTGGTAAATATTGCTGGAGTGCAGGATTGCCACCCTGTGTCTTTTTGATTCTCATCCTCTCAGGTGATAGGCCCAGCAGTGGGTATGCTTGATTGAATGGTAGCTCAATATTTACCATATCAAGGCACCTCCTTTGTGGTTTCATTACTGGTTCTTACCATGTCCCACTGAGAAACGAGGGTGCACATTTCTCCACAACCCCTTCAGCATTTGTTGTTTGCAGAATTTTTGCTGATGGCCATTATGACTGGTGTGAGCTGATAGGTTTTTTAATTTGGATTTGCATGTCTTTAATAATTCCTAATGTTCAGCATTTTTCCATGCTTTGTTTTCTTTCTGTTAAACAAAAACAGAAAAAAACTGTGAGTACAATAAACCACTTGAAGTGGTCTTCTGGGAAGGCTGCCCTGTTTTGAATTTTTCGTCAATTTTTGACCCCAGGATTTTTTTGAGAACAGGTGACATTTACAGGCTTGTAATGAGTGTGAATATTTAGTAACCACTACTACTGGCTTTAAAGGTGCTGTTGGGGGAAACGGCCACAAGGTGGCAGCATTTCTCCGTTCCCAAAACTGGTTTCTAGGGCAGCACAGCCTTTCTGGAAGTTGTGTTCCCAGGTTGTAAATTAGAATGGAATGTGCTAGGAAAAAAACCCGTAAGTTAATATTCCCTTATTTCTTGTTCGATTTTTTAGTCTTTTTAAATCGAGGTAATATTTAGAATATTGTTTGTCCTAGGTGTATACAATCTGGTTCATTTGTACATTACATACACACACACACACACACACACACACACATATATAATATATTCATGTACAGATACTCTTCCCATGTAAATTATTGCAGAGTGCTCCATTGACCTCCCTTGCTATATGGTCGGTCTCTTTGATAAATGTATTTAGTAGGTATTTGTACACATATGGTAACCCTAATCTTAATTTTCCATACCACCCACCTTTCCATTTACATAAGAATAGTTTGTTTTCTAAGTCTGTGAGTTTCTTTCTCTGTGAAAATGCTATCATTTTTGTCAGTTGTTAGATAACGCCTATAAGTGATATCATACTATATGTCTTTTTCTTTCTGACTTACGGCATGTTCTGAGATTATATCTAGGCTCATAAATGGTGCCTCAACGAGCAGTGTTTCACTGTTTTCCATGGCTAATATTCCATTATGTACATGGACCACTTCTTCTTTATCCATTCATCCATTGATGGACATTTTGGTTGCTTCCGTGTCTTGGCTATTGTGAAAAATCCTGCAGTGAAGCTGTTGCAGCCTGTGCCTTCTCGACTCTGGTATTTTCAGGTGAGAGGTTCAGCGGTTGACCTGCTGAATGGAATGCTGGCTCAATTTTTACTTTTAAACACAGCTCCTTTCTGTTCTCACTATTGGCTCTTACCACTTTACATCTCACCAGCGGCTAGAGGGTACACAGTTCTCTAAAACCCCTTCAGCATTTATTGTTTGTAGACCTTTGGCTGATGGTAGTTGACGTGTGTGTGTTGAAATCTTTTTGTAGGCTAGATTTGCATGAGTTTAAAAATTTATGTTGTTGAGCTTTTATCCATTTTCCTTGTTTTTAGAAAACTAATGAGTAAAATTTACCTCTTCCTACTATCTCCTTGAAAATTTTGCCAGTTGTGAATTTTTGAGGGCAGTTGTCCTTTACTGTCCTGAGTCCTTGTGAATGTTAAGTGACCGTTAGCTGTGGTTTTAAAGCCGCTCTTGTGGGAAACGGCCACAAGGCGGCAGCATTTCTACATTTCCAACTCTGGGTTTTTGGGCAACAGAGGGTTCCTGGAAATCGTGTTTGTAAGCTGCAACTTAGAGCAGAATGTGCCACGGCAAACTCCCAAGAGCTTATATCTCCTTACTTCTTGTTTGTTTTTTACATTTAATTTTTATTTATTATCACAGCAAATTGGATAAAAATACGGCGTTTTTTCCAGGTGTACGGAATCTGGTTCATTATATCGATGTATTGATCTATTCACCTTTGGATCCTTTCCCGTGTAGGTTATTACAGAGTGTTGAGTACACCTCTTTTAGCATTCTATAGGTATTTTGTGATTATATATTTCATATGTATTACTACATGTCCGTTAACCCCCATATCCTAATTCGTACATTCCTTACACCTTTCCATTTGGTTAAACATAATTTGGTTTTCTGAATCTATGAGTGTCCTTCTCTTGGAAATTATTTCATGGGTATCAATTTTTAGGTAACACCTATAAGTGATGTAATAGGATATCTGTCTTTCGTTTTCTTTCTTACTTCAGGTAGGGTGATTATCTCTAGATCCTTGTATGGTGGTGCCAACAGCATTGTTCCATGCTTTTCCATGGCTAATATTCCATTGTGTACATGGACCACTTCTTCTTGGTGCATTTTTCTGTTGATGGACATTTTGGTTTCTTCCAGCTCTTGGCTATGTTACATGTTGCGGCAGTGAAGGATCGCCAGCCTGTGTCTTTTTGATTCAGGTCTACTCAGCGGATAGGCCCATCAGTGGGCCTACCAGATCACATAGTAGCTCAAGTTTTACCTTTAAACACACCTCCATTTTGTTCTCTGTACTGGCTCTTACCAGGTTACATCCCATCAGCAGCTAGAGGGTACACAGTTCTCTAAAACCCCTTCAGCATTTATACTATGTAGACTTTTTTGCTGATGATCCTTCTGACGGCTGTGAGGTGAATGTGTTTCTAGACTGGATTTGCATGGCTTTATTAATTCCTGACGTTGAGCGTTTCTCCATGCCTTTTTCTATAACAAAAAAAGAGACAGAATATAAAATGTGCATAAAATATGCCTCTTGAAATTGTCGTTTTGAAATATGGATGTCTTTTGAGATTTTTGCTCGATTTACGACCGAAGGATTGTTTTGAGGACAGGTGTCATTTACAGGCCTGCAAATATTTTGACTGTCAAGTAACCATTACAGCTGCAGTTAGAGCTGCTGTTGTGTGAAACGGCCACAAGGCGGCAGCAGTTCTCATTAACCAAATCTGGTTACTAGGGAAACAGAGCCTCAATGGAAGTCCTGTTCTAGGTTGCAAATTAGAATGAAATGGGCAGGAAAAAGCCCCTTATGTTTATATCTCACTAAATATTGTTCTTTTTTTAAAATTTAATTTTCATTGTTTATCACAGCAAGTGTGATTACAATGTTTTGCTTGTCTTAGGTGTGCAAGATGTGGTTGTTTTCCACATATACATATCTCTTTTCTTCTTTGGATCCTTTTCCCATTTTAGGTTATGACACAATGTTGAGTAGTCTTCTCTTGGTATTTCGTAGGTCTTTGGTGATTATATACTTCTCCTGTGTTTGTATATCTCTGTTAACTCTGACATCCTAATGTATCCAATCCTCACACCTTTCCATTGGTGAACCATAAGTTTGTTTAATGAATCTGTGATTGCCTTTCTCTGTGGAAATATCTTCACTGGTATCAATTTTTAGGTAACACCTATAAGTGATATCACAGGATACGTGTCTTTCGCTTTCTGACTTACTACAAGTTGCGTGATTACTTCTAGACTCATCTATGGTGATGCAAATGGCATTGTGTCATTTTTTTCCTTGGCTAATATTCCATCTGTACGTGGACCAGTTTTTCTTTGTCCACTCACCTGTTGATGGACTTTTTGGTTGCTTCCATGTCTTGGTTATTGTAACACTGCTGAAATGCACATTTGCCTGCCTGTGTCTTTCAATTATGTCTTCTTCGGTTATAGGCCCAGGAGAGGGCCTGTTGGATCATATGGTAGCAAAATGTTTACCTTGTAAAGGCGTCTCCATTCTGTTCTCATTAGTGGCTCTTACCAGGTTATGTTCCACTTAAATTTGAGGGTATGCCCTTGTCCACAACCCTTTCAGCATTTATTGTTTGTAGTTTTTCTGCTGATGTTTATTCTGACAGGTGTGAGCTGACACCTCTTTGAGGTTGGATTTGCATGCATCTCATAATCCCTTGAAATTGAACTTTCAGGCATGTCCTCTTTTTTTTCAAGCTGTGAGTAACGCTTACCTCTTCAAATGGTTTTCTTGAAGTATGTGTCACATTTTGAAATATTTTGGCCATTACCTCCCTGAAGACATTCTGAGGGCAGGTTTCATTTACAGCCCTCCAGTACTTGTGCATATGAAGTGACCATTAGCACAGGTTTTAAAGCTGCTGTTGCAGGTATCGGCCATTGGGCGGCAGCATTTCTCCTTCCCCCATTCAGGGAACTACGGAAAGAGTCCTTCGTGCCAGTGGTGTTCCTCAGTTGTATATTAGAGAGGAATGTGCCCGGACAAACCCCCAAAAGCTGATGTCTCCTTACTTACGTTTGGTTTCTAAATTGAAATTATATATTTTTTTTATTGGAGTAATATTCCATTGTGTACATGGACCACTTCTTCTTTGTGCCTTCCTCTGTTGACAGACATTTTTGTTGCTTCCAAGTGTTGGCTGTGGTAAATATTGCTGGAGTGCAGGATTGCCACCCTGTGTCTTTTTGATTCTCATCCTCTCAGGTGATAGGCCCAGCAGTGGGTATGCTTGATTGAATGGTAGCTCAATATTTACCATATCAAGGCACCTCCTTTGTGGTTTCATTACTGGTTCTTACCATGTCCCACTGAGAAACGAGGGTGCACATTTCTCCACAACCCCTTCAGCATTTGTTGTTTGCAGAATTTTTGCTGATGGCCATTATGACTGGTGTGAGCTGATAGGTTTTTTAATTTGGATTTGCATGTCTTTAATAATTCCTAATGTTCAGCATTTTTCCATGCTTTGTTTTCTTTCTGTTAAACAAAAACAGAAAAAAACTGTGAGTACAATAAACCACTTGAAGTGGTCTTCTGGGAAGGCTGCCCTGTTTTGAATTTTTCGTCAATTTTTGACCCCAGGATTTTTTTGAGAACAGGTGACATTTACAGGCTTGTAATGAGTGTGAATATTTAGTGACCACTACTACTGGCTTTAAAGGTGCTGTTGGGGGAAACGGCCACAAGGTGGCAGCATTTCTCCGTTCCCAAAACTGGTTTCTAGGGCAGCACAGCCTTTCTGGAAGTTGTGTTCCCAGGTTGTAAATTAGAATGGAATGTGCTAGGAAAAAAACCCGTAAGTTAATATTCCCTTATTTCTTGTTCGATTTTTTAGTCTTTTTAAATCGAGGTAATATTTAGAATATTGTTTGTCCTAGGTGTATACAATCTGGTTCATTTGTACATTACATACACACACACACACACACACACACACACACATATGTAATATATTCATGTACAGATACTCTTCCCATGTAAATTATTGCAGAGTGCTCCATTGACCTCCCTTGCTATATGGTCGGTCTCTTTGATAAATGTATTTAGTAGGTATTTGTACACATATGGTAACCCTAATCTTAATTTTCCATACCACCCACCTTTCCATTTACATAAGAATAGTTTGTTTTCTAAGTCTGTGAGTTTCTTTCTCTGTGAAAATGCTATCATTTTTGTCAGTTGTTAGATAACGCCTATAAGTGATATCATACTATATGTCTTTTTCTTTCTGACTTACGGCATGTTCTGAGATTATATCTAGGCTCATAAATGGTGCCTCAACGAGCAGTGTTTCACTGTTTTCCATGGCTAATATTCCATTATGTACATGGACCACTTCTTCTTTATCCATTCATCCATTGATGGACATTTTGGTTGCTTCCGTGTCTTGGCTATTGTGAAAAATCCTGCAGTGAAGCTGTTGCAGCCTGTGCCTTCTCGACTCTGGTATTTTCAGGTGAGAGGTTCAGCGGTTGACCTGCTGAATGGAATGCTGGCTCAATTTTTACTTTTAAACACAGCTCCTTTCTGTTCTCACTATTGGCTCTTACCACTTTACATCTCACCAGCGGCTAGAGGGTACACAGTTCTCTAAAACCCCTTCAGCATTTATTGTTTGTAGACCTTTGGCTGATGGTAGTTGACGTGTGTGTGTTGAAATCTTTTTGTAGGCTAGATTTGCATGAGTTTAAAAATTTATGTTGTTGAGCTTTTATCCATTTTCCTTGTTTTTAGAAAACTAATGAGTAAAATTTACCTCTTCCTACTATCTCCTTGAAAATTTTGCCAGTTGTGAATTTTTGAGGGCAGTTGTCCTTTACTGTCCTGAGTCCTTGTGAATGTTAAGTGACCGTTAGCTGTGGTTTTAAAGCCGCTCTTGTGGGAAACGGCCACAAGGCGGCAGCATTTCTACATTTCCAACTCTGGGTTTTTGGGCAACAGAGGGTTCCTGGAAATCGTGTTTGTAAGCTGCAACTTAGAGCAGAATGTGCCACGGCAAACTCCCAAGAGCTTATATCTCCTTACTTCTTGTTTGTTTTTTACATTTAATTTTTATTTATTATCACAGCAAATTGGATAAAAATACGGTGTTTTTTCCAGGTGTACGGAATCTGGTTCATTATATCGATGTATTGATCTATTCACCTTTGGATCCTTTCCCGTGTAGGTTATTACAGAGTGTTGAGTACACCTCTTTTAGCATTCTATAGGTATTTTGTGATTATATATTTCATATGTATTACTACATGTCCGTTAACCCCCATATCCTAATTCGTACATTCCTTACACCTTTCCATTTGGTTAAACATAATTTGGTTTTCTGAATCTATGAGTGTCCTTCTCTTGGAAATTATTTCATGGGTATCAATTTTTAGGTAACACCTATAAGTGATGTAATAGGATATCTGTCTTTCGTTTTCTTTCTTACTTCAGGTAGGGTGATTATCTCTAGATCCTTGTATGGTGGTGCCAACAGCATTGTTCCATGCTTTTCCATGGCTAATATTCCATTGTGTACATGGACCACTTCTTCTTGGTGCATTTTTCTGTTGATGGACATTTTGGTTTCTTCCAGCTCTTGGCTATGTTACATGTTGCGGCAGTGAAGGATCGCCAGCCTGTGTCTTTTTGATTCAGGTCTACTCAGCGGATAGGCCCATCAGTGGGCCTACCAGATCACATAGTAGCTCAAGTTTTACCTTTAAACACACCTCCATTTTGTTCTCTGTACTGGCTCTTACCAGGTTACATCCCATCAGCAGCTAGAGGGTACACAGTTCTCTAAAACCCCTTCAGCATTTATACTATGTAGACTTTTTTGCTGATGATCCTTCTGACGGCTGTGAGGTGAATGTGTTTCTAGACTGGATTTGCATGGCTTTATTAATTCCTGACGTTGAGCGTTTCTCCATGCCTTTTTCTATAACAAAAAAAAGAGACAGAATATAAAATGTGCATAAAATATGCCTCTTGAAATTGTCGTTTTGAAATATGGATGTCTTTTGAGATTTTTGCTCGATTTACGACCGAAGGATTGTTTTGAGGACAGGTGTCATTTACAGGCCTGCAAATATTTTGACTGTCAAGTAACCATTACAGCTGCAGTTAGAGCTGCTGTTGTGTGAAACGGCCACAAGGCGGCAGCAGTTCTCATTAACCAAATCTGGTTACTAGGGAAACAGAGCCTCAATGGAAGTCCTGTTCTAGGTTGCAAATTAGAATGAAATGGGCAGGAAAAAGCCCCTTATGTTTATATCTCACTAAATATTGTTCTTTTTTTAAAATTTAATTTTCATTGTTTATCACAGCAAGTGTGATTACAATGTTTTGCTTGTCTTAGGTGTGCAAGATGTGGTTGTTTTCCACATATACATATCTCTTTTCTTCTTTGGATCCTTTTCCCATTTTAGGTTATGACACAATGTTGAGTAGTCTTCTCTTGGTATTTCGTAGGTCTTTGGTGATTATATACTTCTCCTGTGTTTGTATATCTCTGTTAACTCTGACATCCTAATGTATCCAATCCTCACACCTTTCCATTGGTGAACCATAAGTTTGTTTAATGAATCTGTGATTGCCTTTCTCTGTGGAAATATCTTCACTGGTATCAATTTTTAGGTAACACCTATAAGTGATATCACAGGATACGTGTCTTTCGCTTTCTGACTTACTACAAGTTGCGTGATTACTTCTAGACTCATCTATGGTGATGCAAATGGCATTGTGTCATTTTTTTCCTTGGCTAATATTCCATCTGTACGTGGACCAGTTTTTCTTTGTCCACTCACCTGTTGATGGACTTTTTGGTTGCTTCCATGTCTTGGTTATTGTAACACTGCTGAAATGCACATTTGCCTGCCTGTGTCTTTCAATTATGTCTTCTTCGGTTATAGGCCCAGGAGAGGGCCTGTTGGATCATATGGTAGCAAAATGTTTACCTTGTAAAGGCGTCTCCATTCTGTTCTCATTAGTGGCTCTTACCAGGTTATGTTCCACTTAAATTTGAGGGTATGCCCTTGTCCACAACCCTTTCAGCATTTATTGTTTGTAGTTTTTCTGCTGATGTTTATTCTGACAGGTGTGAGCTGACACCTCTTTGAGGTTGGATTTGCATGCATCTCATAATCCCTTGAAATTGAACTTTCAGGCATGTCCTCTTTTTTTTCAAGCTGTGAGTAACGCTTACCTCTTCAAATGGTTTTCTTGAAGTATGTGTCACATTTTGAAATATTTTGGCCATTACCTCCCTGAAGACATTCTGAGGGCAGGTTTCATTTACAGCCCTCCAGTACTTGTGCATATGAAGTGACCATTAGCACAGGTTTTAAAGCTGCTGTTGCAGGTATCGGCCATTGGGCGGCAGCATTTCTCCTTCCCCCATTCAGGGAACTACGGAAAGAGTCCTTCGTGCCAGTGGTGTTCCTCAGTTGTATATTAGAGAGGAATGTGCCCGGACAAACCCCCAAAAGCTGATGTCTCCTTACTTACGTTTGGTTTCTAAATTGAAATTATATATTTTTTTTATTGGAGTAATATTCCATTGTGTACATGGACCACTTCTTCTTTGTGCCTTCCTCTGTTGACAGACATTTTTGTTGCTTCCAAGTGTTGGCTGTGGTAAATATTGCTGGAGTGCAGGATTGCCACCCTGTGTCTTTTTGATTCTCATCCTCTCAGGTGATAGGCCCAGCAGTGGGTATGCTTGATTGAATGGTAGCTCAATATTTACCATATCAAGGCACCTCCTTTGTGGTTTCATTACTGGTTCTTACCATGTCCCACTGAGAAACGAGGGTGCACATTTCTCCACAACCCCTTCAGCATTTGTTGTTTGCAGAATTTTTGCTGATGGCCATTATGACTGGTGTGAGCTGATAGGTTTTTTAATTTGGATTTGCATGTCTTTAATAATTCCTAATGTTCAGCATTTTTCCATGCTTTGTTTTCTTTCTGTTAAACAAAAACAGAAAAAAACTGTGAGTACAATAAACCACTTGAAGTGGTCTTCTGGGAAGGCTGCCCTGTTTTGAATTTTTCGTCAATTTTTGACCCCAGGATTTTTTTGAGAACAGGTGACATTTACAGGCTTGTAATGAGTGTGAATATTTAGTGACCACTACTACTGGCTTTAAAGGTGCTGTTGGGGGAAACGGCCACAAGGTGGCAGCATTTCTCCGTTCCCAAAACTGGTTTCTAGGGCAGCACAGCCTTTCTGGAAGTTGTGTTCCCAGGTTGTAAATTAGAATGGAATGTGCTAGGAAAAAAACCCGTAAGTTAATATTCCCTTATTTCTTGTTCGATTTTTTAGTCTTTTTAAATCGAGGTAATATTTAGAATATTGTTTGTCCTAGGTGTATACAATCTGGTTCATTTGTACATTACATACACACACACACACACACACACACATATGTAATATATTCATGTACAGATACTCTTCCCATGTAAATTATTGCAGAGTGCTCCATTGACCTCCCTTGCTATATGGTCGGTCTCTTTGATAAATGTATTTAGTAGGTATTTGTACACATATGGTAACCCTAATCTTAATTTTCCATACCACCCACCTTTCCATTTACATAAGAATAGTTTGTTTTCTAAGTCTGTGAGTTTCTTTCTCTGTGAAAATGCTATCATTTTTGTCAGTTGTTAGATAACGCCTATAAGTGATATCATACTATATGTCTTTTTCTTTCTGACTTACGGCATGTTCTGAGATTATATCTAGGCTCATAAATGGTGCCTCAACGAGCAGTGTTTCACTGTTTTCCATGGCTAATATTCCATTATGTACATGGACCACTTCTTCTTTATCCATTCATCCATTGATGGACATTTTGGTTGCTTCCGTGTCTTGGCTATTGTGAAAAATCCTGCAGTGAAGCTGTTGCAGCCTGTGCCTTCTCGACTCTGGTATTTTCAGGTGAGAGGTTCAGCGGTTGACCTGCTGAATGGAATGCTGGCTCAATTTTTACTTTTAAACACAGCTCCTTTCTGTTCTCACTATTGGCTCTTACCACTTTACATCTCACCAGCGGCTAGAGGGTACACAGTTCTCTAAAACCCCTTCAGCATTTATTGTTTGTAGACCTTTGGCTGATGGTAGTTGACGTGTGTGTGTTGAAATCTTTTTGTAGGCTAGATTTGCATGAGTTTAAAAATTTATGTTGTTGAGCTTTTATCCATTTTCCTTGTTTTTAGAAAACTAATGAGTAAAATTTACCTCTTCCTACTATCTCCTTGAAAATTTTTCCAGTTGTGAATTTTTGAGGGCAGTTGTCCTTTACTGTCCTGAGTCCTTGTGAATGTTAAGTGACCGTTAGCTGTGGTTTTAAAGCCGCTCTTGTGGGAAACGGCCACAAGGCGGCAGCATTTCTACATTTCCAACTCTGGGTTTTTGGGCAACAGAGGGTTCCTGGAAATCGTGTTTGTAAGCTGCAACTTAGAGCAGAATGTGCCACGGCAAACTCCCAAGAGCTTATATCTCCTTACTTCTTGTTTGTTTTTTACATTTAATTTTTATTTATTATCACAGCAAATTGGATAAAAATACGGTGTTTTTTCCAGGTGTACGGAATCTGGTTCATTATATCGATGTATTGATCTATTCACCTTTGGATCCTTTCCCGTGTAGGTTATTACAGAGTGTTGAGTACACCTCTTTTAGCATTCTATAGGTATTTTGTGATTATATATTTCATATGTATTACTACATGTCCGTTAACCCCCATATCCTAATTCGTACATTCCTTACACCTTTCCATTTGGTTAAACATAATTTGGTTTTCTGAATCTATGAGTGTCCTTCTCTTGGAAATTATTTCATGGGTATCAATTTTTAGGTAACACCTATAAGTGATGTAATAGGATATCTGTCTTTCGTTTTCTTTCTTACTTCAGGTAGGGTGATTATCTCTAGATCCTTGTATGGTGGTGCCAACAGCATTGTTCCATGCTTTTCCATGGCTAATATTCCATTGTGTACATGGACCACTTCTTCTTGGTGCATTTTTCTGTTGATGGACATTTTGGTTTCTTCCAGCTCTTGGCTATGTTACATGTTGCGGCAGTGAAGGATCGCCAGCCTGTGTCTTTTTGATTCAGGTCTACTCAGCGGATAGGCCCATCAGTGGGCCTACCAGATCACATAGTAGCTCAAGTTTTACCTTTAAACACACCTCCATTTTGTTCTCTGTACTGGCTCTTACCAGGTTACATCCCATCAGCAGCTAGAGGGTACACAGTTCTCTAAAACCCCTTCAGCATTTATACTATGTAGACTTTTTTGCTGATGATCCTTCTGACGGCTGTGAGGTGAATGTGTTTCTAGACTGGATTTGCATGGCTTTATTAATTCCTGACGTTGAGCATTTCTCCATGCCTTTTTCTATAACAAAAAAAGAGACAGAATATAAAATGTGCATAAAATATGCCTCTTGAAATTGTCGTTTTGAAATATGGATGTCTTTTGAGATTTTTGCTCGATTTACGACCGAAGGATTGTTTTGAGGACAGGTGTCATTTACAGGCCTGCAAATATTTTGACTGTCAAGTAACCATTACAGCTGCAGTTAGAGCTGCTGTTGTGTGAAACGGCCACAAGGCGGCAGCAGTTCTCATTAACCAAATCTGGTTACTAGGGAAACAGAGCCTCAATGGAAGTCCTGTTCTAGGTTGCAAATTAGAATGAAATGGGCAGGAAAAAGCCCCTTATGTTTATATCTCACTAAATATTGTTCTTTTTTTAAAATTTAATTTTCATTGTTTATCACAGCAAGTGTGATTACAATGTTTTGCTTGTCTTAGGTGTGCAAGATGTGGTTGTTTTCCACATATACATATCTCTTTTCTTCTTTGGATCCTTTTCCCATTTTAGGTTATGACACAATGTTGAGTAGTCTTCTCTTGGTATTTCGTAGGTCTTTGGTGATTATATACTTCTCCTGTGTTTGTATATCTCTGTTAACTCTGACATCCTAATGTATCCAATCCTCACACCTTTCCATTGGTGAACCATAAGTTTGTTTAATGAATCTGTGATTGCCTTTCTCTGTGGAAATATCTTCACTGGTATCAATTTTTAGGTAACACCTATAAGTGATATCACAGGATACGTGTCTTTCGCTTTCTGACTTACTACAAGTTGCGTGATTACTTCTAGACTCATCTATGGTGATGCAAATGGCATTGTGTCATTTTTTTCCTTGGCTAATATTCCATCTGTACGTGGACCAGTTTTTCTTTGTCCACTCACCTGTTGATGGACTTTTTGGTTGCTTCCATGTCTTGGTTATTGTAACACTGCTGAAATGCACATTTGCCTGCCTGTGTCTTTCAATTATGTCTTCTTCGGTTATAGGCCCAGGAGAGGGCCTGTTGGATCATATGGTAGCAAAATGTTTACCTTGTAAAGGCGTCTCCATTCTGTTCTCATTAGTGGCTCTTACCAGGTTATGTTCCACTTAAATTTGAGGGTATGCCCTTGTCCACAACCCTTTCAGCATTTATTGTTTGTAGTTTTTCTGCTGATGTTTATTCTGACAGGTGTGAGCTGACACCTCTTTGAGGTTGGATTTGCATGCATCTCATAATCCCTTGAAATTGAACTTTCAGGCATGTCCTCTTTTTTTTCAAGCTGTGAGTAACGCTTACCTCTTCAAATGGTTTTCTTGAAGTATGTGTCACATTTTGAAATATTTTGGCCATTACCTCCCTGAAGACATTCTGAGGGCAGGTTTCATTTACAGCCCTCCAGTACTTGTGCATATGAAGTGACCATTAGCACAGGTTTTAAAGCTGCTGTTGCAGGTATCGGCCATTGGGCGGCAGCATTTCTCCTTCCCCCATTCAGGGAACTACGGAAAGAGTCCTTCGTGCCAGTGGTGTTCCTCAGTTGTATATTAGAGAGGAATGTGCCCGGACAAACCCCCAAAAGCTGATGTCTCCTTACTTACGTTTGGTTTCTAAATTGAAATTATATATTTTTTTTATTGGAGTAATATTCCATTGTGTACATGGACCACTTCTTCTTTGTGCCTTCCTCTGTTGACAGACATTTTTGTTGCTTCCAAGTGTTGGCTGTGGTAAATATTGCTGGAGTGCAGGATTGCCACCCTGTGTCTTTTTGATTCTCATCCTCTCAGGTGATAGGCCCAGCAGTGGGTATGCTTGATTGAATGGTAGCTCAATATTTACCATATCAAGGCACCTCCTTTGTGGTTTCATTACTGGTTCTTACCATGTCCCACTGAGAAACGAGGGTGCACATTTCTCCACAACCCCTTCAGCATTTGTTGTTTGCAGAATTTTTGCTGATGGCCATTATGACTGGTGTGAGCTGATAGGTTTTTTAATTTGGATTTGCATGTCTTTAATAATTCCTAATGTTCAGCATTTTTCCATGCTTTGTTTTCTTTCTGTTAAACAAAAACAGAAAAAAACTGTGAGTACAATAAACCACTTGAAGTGGTCTTCTGGGAAGGCTGCCCTGTTTTGAATTTTTCGTCAATTTTTGACCCCAGGATTTTTTTGAGAACAGGTGACATTTACAGGCTTGTAATGAGTGTGAATATTTAGTGACCACTACTACTGGCTTTAAAGGTGCTGTTGGGGGAAACGGCCACAAGGTGGCAGCATTTCTCCGTTCCCAAAACTGGTTTCTAGGGCAGCACAGCCTTTCTGGAAGTTGTGTTCCCAGGTTGTAAATTAGAATGGAATGTGCTAGGAAAAAAACCCGTAAGTTAATATTCCCTTATTTCTTGTTCGATTTTTTAGTCTTTTTAAATCGAGGTAATATTTAGAATATTGTTTGTCCTAGGTGTATACAATCTGGTTCATTTGTACATTACATACACACACACACACACACACACACACACACACATATGTAATATATTCATGTACAGATACTCTTCCCATGTAAATTATTGCAGAGTGCTCCATTGACCTCCCTTGCTATATGGTCGGTCTCTTTGATAAATGTATTTAGTAGGTATTTGTACACATATGGTAACCCTAATCTTAATTTTCCATACCACCCACCTTTCCATTTACATAAGAATAGTTTGTTTTCTAAGTCTGTGAGTTTCTTTCTCTGTGAAAATGCTATCATTTTTGTCAGTTGTTAGATAACGCCTATAAGTGATATCATACTATATGTCTTTTTCTTTCTGACTTACGGCATGTTCTGAGATTATATCTAGGCTCATAAATGGTGCCTCAACGAGCAGTGTTTCACTGTTTTCCATGGCTAATATTCCATTATGTACATGGACCACTTCTTCTTTATCCATTCATCCATTGATGGACATTTTGGTTGCTTCCGTGTCTTGGCTATTGTGAAAAATCCTGCAGTGAAGCTGTTGCAGCCTGTGCCTTCTCGACTCTGGTATTTTCAGGTGAGAGGTTCAGCGGTTGACCTGCTGAATGGAATGCTGGCTCAATTTTTACTTTTAAACACAGCTCCTTTCTGTTCTCACTATTGGCTCTTACCACTTTACATCTCACCAGCGGCTAGAGGGTACACAGTTCTCTAAAACCCCTTCAGCATTTATTGTTTGTAGACCTTTGGCTGATGGTAGTTGACGTGTGTGTGTTGAAATCTTTTTGTAGGCTAGATTTGCATGAGTTTAAAAATTTATGTTGTTGAGCTTTTATCCATTTTCCTTGTTTTTAGAAAACTAATGAGTAAAATTTACCTCTTCCTACTATCTCCTTGAAAATTTTGCCAGTTGTGAATTTTTGAGGGCAGTTGTCCTTTACTGTCCTGAGTCCTTGTGAATGTTAAGTGACCGTTAGCTGTGGTTTTAAAGCCGCTCTTGTGGGAAACGGCCACAAGGCGGCAGCATTTCTACATTTCCAACTCTGGGTTTTTGGGCAACAGAGGGTTCCTGGAAATCGTGTTTGTAAGCTGCAACTTAGAGCAGAATGTGCCACGGCAAACTCCCAAGAGCTTATATCTCCTTACTTCTTGTTTGTTTTTTACATTTAATTTTTATTTATTATCACAGCAAATTGGATAAAAATACGGTGTTTTTTCCAGGTGTACGGAATCTGGTTCATTATATCGATGTATTGATCTATTCACCTTTGGATCCTTTCCCGTGTAGGTTATTACAGAGTGTTGAGTACACCTCTTTTAGCATTCTATAGGTATTTTGTGATTATATATTTCATATGTATTACTACATGTCCGTTAACCCCCATATCCTAATTCGTACATTCCTTACACCTTTCCATTTGGTTAAACATAATTTGGTTTTCTGAATCTATGAGTGTCCTTCTCTTGGAAATTATTTCATGGGTATCAATTTTTAGGTAACACCTATAAGTGATGTAATAGGATATCTGTCTTTCGTTTTCTTTCTTACTTCAGGTAGGGTGATTATCTCTAGATCCTTGTATGGTGGTGCCAACAGCATTGTTCCATGCTTTTCCATGGCTAATATTCCATTGTGTACATGGACCACTTCTTCTTGGTGCATTTTTCTGTTGATGGACATTTTGGTTTCTTCCAGCTCTTGGCTATGTTACATGTTGCGGCAGTGAAGGATCGCCAGCCTGTGTCTTTTTGATTCAGGTCTACTCAGCGGATAGGCCCATCAGTGGGCCTACCAGATCACATAGTAGCTCAAGTTTTACCTTTAAACACACCTCCATTTTGTTCTCTGTACTGGCTCTTACCAGGTTACATCCCATCAGCAGCTAGAGGGTACACAGTTCTCTAAAACCCCTTCAGCATTTATACTATGTAGACTTTTTTGCTGATGATCCTTCTGACGGCTGTGAGGTGAATGTGTTTCTAGACTGGATTTGCATGGCTTTATTAATTCCTGACGTTGAGCGTTTCTCCATGCCTTTTTCTATAACAAAAAAAAGAGACAGAATATAAAATGTGCATAAAATATGCCTCTTGAAATTGTCGTTTTGAAATATGGATGTCTTTTGAGATTTTTGCTCGATTTACGACCGAAGGATTGTTTTGAGGACAGGTGTCATTTACAGGCCTGCAAATATTTTGACTGTCAAGTAACCATTACAGCTGCAGTTAGAGCTGCTGTTGTGTGAAACGGCCACAAGGCGGCAGCAGTTCTCATTAACCAAATCTGGTTACTAGGGAAACAGAGCCTCAATGGAAGTCCTGTTCTAGGTTGCAAATTAGAATGAAATGGGCAGGAAAAAGCCCCTTATGTTTATATCTCACTAAATATTGTTCTTTTTTTAAAATTTAATTTTCATTGTTTATCACAGCAAGTGTGATTACAATGTTTTGCTTGTCTTAGGTGTGCAAGATGTGGTTGTTTTCCACATATACATATCTCTTTTCTTCTTTGGATCCTTTTCCCATTTTAGGTTATGACACAATGTTGAGTAGTCTTCTCTTGGTATTTCGTAGGTCTTTGGTGATTATATACTTCTCCTGTGTTTGTATATCTCTGTTAACTCTGACATCCTAATGTATCCAATCCTCACACCTTTCCATTGGTGAACCATAAGTTTGTTTAATGAATCTGTGATTGCCTTTCTCTGTGGAAATATCTTCACTGGTATCAATTTTTAGGTAACACCTATAAGTGATATCACAGGATACGTGTCTTTCGCTTTCTGACTTACTACAAGTTGCGTGATTACTTCTAGACTCATCTATGGTGATGCAAATGGCATTGTGTCATTTTTTTCCTTGGCTAATATTCCATCTGTACGTGGACCAGTTTTTCTTTGTCCACTCACCTGTTGATGGACTTTTTGGTTGCTTCCATGTCTTGGTTATTGTAACACTGCTGAAATGCACATTTGCCTGCCTGTGTCTTTCAATTATGTCTTCTTCGGTTATAGGCCCAGGAGAGGGCCTGTTGGATCATATGGTAGCAAAATGTTTACCTTGTAAAGGCGTCTCCATTCTGTTCTCATTAGTGGCTCTTACCAGGTTATGTTCCACTTAAATTTGAGGGTATGCCCTTGTCCACAACCCTTTCAGCATTTATTGTTTGTAGTTTTTCTGCTGATGTTTATTCTGACAGGTGTGAGCTGACACCTCTTTGAGGTTGGATTTGCATGCATCTCATAATCCCTTGAAATTGAACTTTCAGGCATGTCCTCTTTTTTTTCAAGCTGTGAGTAACGCTTACCTCTTCAAATGGTTTTCTTGAAGTATGTGTCACATTTTGAAATATTTTGGCCATTACCTCCCTGAAGACATTCTGAGGGCAGGTTTCATTTACAGCCCTCCAGTACTTGTGCATATGAAGTGACCATTAGCACAGGTTTTAAAGCTGCTGTTGCAGGTATCGGCCATTGGGCGGCAGCATTTCTCCTTCCCCCATTCAGGGAACTACGGAAAGAGTCCTTCGTGCCAGTGGTGTTCCTCAGTTGTATATTAGAGAGGAATGTGCCCGGACAAACCCCCAAAAGCTGATGTCTCCTTACTTACGTTTGGTTTCTAAATTGAAATTATATATTTTTTTTATTGGAGTAATATTCCATTGTGTACATGGACCACTTCTTCTTTGTGCCTTCCTCTGTTGACAGACATTTTTGTTGCTTCCAAGTGTTGGCTGTGGTAAATATTGCTGGAGTGCAGGATTGCCACCCTGTGTCTTTTTGATTCTCATCCTCTCAGGTGATAGGCCCAGCAGTGGGTATGCTTGATTGAATGGTAGCTCAATATTTACCATATCAAGGCACCTCCTTTGTGGTTTCATTACTGGTTCTTACCATGTCCCACTGAGAAACGAGGGTGCACATTTCTCCACAACCCCTTCAGCATTTGTTGTTTGCAGAATTTTTGCTGATGGCCATTATGACTGGTGTGAGCTGATAGGTTTTTTAATTTGGATTTGCATGTCTTTAATAATTCCTAATGTTCAGCATTTTTCCATGCTTTGTTTTCTTTCTGTTAAACAAAAACAGAAAAAAACTGTGAGTACAATAAACCACTTGAAGTGGTCTTCTGGGAAGGCTGCCCTGTTTTGAATTTTTCGTCAATTTTTGACCCCAGGATTTTTTTGAGAACAGGTGACATTTACAGGCTTGTAATGAGTGTGAATATTTAGTGACCACTACTACTGGCTTTAAAGGTGCTGTTGGGGGAAACGGCCACAAGGTGGCAGCATTTCTCCGTTCCCAAAACTGGTTTCTAGGGCAGCACAGCCTTTCTGGAAGTTGTGTTCCCAGGTTGTAAATTAGAATGGAATGTGCTAGGAAAAAAACCCGTAAGTTAATATTCCCTTATTTCTTGTTCGATTTTTTAGTCTTTTTAAATCGAGGTAATATTTAGAATATTGTTTGTCCTAGGTGTATACAATCTGGTTCATTTGTACATTACATACACACACACACACACACACACACACACATATGTAATATATTCATGTACAGATACTTTTCCCATGTAAATTATTGCAGAGTGCTCCATTGACCTCCCTTGCTATATGGTCGGTCTCTTTGATAAATGTATTTAGTAGGTATTTGTACACATATGGTAACCCTAATCTTAATTTTCCATACCACCCACCTTTCCATTTACATAAGAATAGTTTGTTTTCTAAGTCTGTGAGTTTCTTTCTCTGTGAAAATGCTATCATTTTTGTCAGTTGTTAGATAACGCCTATAAGTGATATCATACTATATGTCTTTTTCTTTCTGACTTACGGCATGTTCTGAGATTATATCTAGGCTCATAAATGGTGCCTCAACGAGCAGTGTTTCACTGTTTTCCATGGCTAATATTCCATTATGTACATGGACCACTTCTTCTTTATCCATTCATCCATTGATGGACATTTTGGTTGCTTCCGTGTCTTGGCTATTGTGAAAAATCCTGCAGTGAAGCTGTTGCAGCCTGTGCCTTCTCGACTCTGGTATTTTCAGGTGAGAGGTTCAGCGGTTGACCTGCTGAATGGAATGCTGGCTCAATTTTTACTTTTAAACACAGCTCCTTTCTGTTCTCACTATTGGCTCTTACCACTTTACATCTCACCAGCGGCTAGAGGGTACACAGTTCTCTAAAACCCCTTCAGCATTTATTGTTTGTAGACCTTTGGCTGATGGTAGTTGACGTGTGTGTGTTGAAATCTTTTTGTAGGCTAGATTTGCATGAGTTTAAAAATTTATGTTGTTGAGCTTTTATCCATTTTCCTTGTTTTTAGAAAACTAATGAGTAAAATTTACCTCTTCCTACTATCTCCTTGAAAATTTTGCCAGTTGTGAATTTTTGAGGGCAGTTGTCCTTTACTGTCCTGAGTCCTTGTGAATGTTAAGTGACCGTTAGCTGTGGTTTTAAAGCCGCTCTTGTGGGAAACGGCCACAAGGCGGCAGCATTTCTACATTTCCAACTCTGGGTTTTTGGGCAACAGAGGGTTCCTGGAAATCGTGTTTGTAAGCTGCAACTTAGAGCAGAATGTGCCACGGCAAACTCCCAAGAGCTTATATCTCCTTACTTCTTGTTTGTTTTTTACATTTAATTTTTATTTATTATCACAGCAAATTGGATAAAAATACGGTGGTTTTTCCAGGTGTACGGAATCTGGTTCATTATATCGATGTATTGATCTATTCACCTTTGGATCCTTTCCCGTGTAGGTTATTACAGAGTGTTGAGTACACCTCTTTTAGCATTCTATAGGTATTTTGTGATTATATATTTCATATGTATTACTACATGTCCGTTAACCCCCATATCCTAATTCGTACATTCCTTACACCTTTCCATTTGGTTAAACATAATTTGGTTTTCTGAATCTATGAGTGTCCTTCTCTTGGAAATTATTTCATGGGTATCAATTTTTAGGTAACACCTATAAGTGATGTAATAGGATATCTGTCTTTCGTTTTCTTTCTTACTTCAGGTAGGGTGATTATCTCTAGATCCTTGTATGGTGGTGCCAACAGCATTGTTCCATGCTTTTCCATGGCTAATATTCCATTGTGTACATGGACCACTTCTTCTTGGTGCATTTTTCTGTTGATGGACATTTTGGTTTCTTCCAGCTCTTGGCTATGTTACATGTTGCGGCAGTGAAGGATCGCCAGCCTGTGTCTTTTTGATTCAGGTCTACTCAGCGGATAGGCCCATCAGTGGGCCTACCAGATCACATAGTAGCTCAAGTTTTACCTTTAAACACACCTCCATTTTGTTCTCTGTACTGGCTCTTACCAGGTTACATCCCATCAGCAGCTAGAGGGTACACAGTTCTCTAAAACCCCTTCAGCATTTATACTATGTAGACTTTTTTGCTGATGATCCTTCTGACGGCTGTGAGGTGAATGTGTTTCTAGACTGGATTTGCATGGCTTTATTAATTCCTGACGTTGAGCGTTTCTCCATGCCTTTTTCTATAACAAAAAAAAGAGACAGAATATAAAATGTGCATAAAATATGCCTCTTGAAATTGTCGTTTTGAAATATGGATGTCTTTTGAGATTTTTGCTCGATTTACGACCGAAGGATTGTTTTGAGGACAGGTGTCATTTACAGGCCTGCAAATATTTTGACTGTCAAGTAACCATTACAGCTGCAGTTAGAGCTGCTGTTGTGTGAAACGGCCACAAGGCGGCAGCAGTTCTCATTAACCAAATCTGGTTACTAGGGAAACAGAGCCTCAATGGAAGTCCTGTTCTAGGTTGCAAATTAGAATGAAATGGGCAGGAAAAAGCCCCTTATGTTTATATCTCACTAAATATTGTTCTTTTTTTAAAATTTAATTTTCATTGTTTATCACAGCAAGTGTGATTACAATGTTTTGCTTGTCTTAGGTGTGCAAGATGTGGTTGTTTTCCACATATACATATCTCTTTTCTTCTTTGGATCCTTTTCCCATTTTAGGTTATGACACAATGTTGAGTAGTCTTCTCTTGGTATTTCGTAGGTCTTTGGTGATTATATACTTCTCCTGTGTTTGTATATCTCTGTTAACTCTGACATCCTAATGTATCCAATCCTCACACCTTTCCATTGGTGAACCATAAGTTTGTTTAATGAATCTGTGATTGCCTTTCTCTGTGGAAATATCTTCACTGGTATCAATTTTTAGGTAACACCTATAAGTGATATCACAGGATACGTGTCTTTCGCTTTCTGACTTACTACAAGTTGCGTGATTACTTCTAGACTCATCTATGGTGATGCAAATGGCATTGTGTCATTTTTTTCCTTGGCTAATATTCCATCTGTACGTGGACCAGTTTTTCTTTGTCCACTCACCTGTTGATGGACTTTTTGGTTGCTTCCATGTCTTGGTTATTGTAACACTGCTGAAATGCACATTTGCCTGCCTGTGTCTTTCAATTATGTCTTCTTCGGTTATAGGCCCAGGAGAGGGCCTGTTGGATCATATGGTAGCAAAATGTTTACCTTGTAAAGGCGTCTCCATTCTGTTCTCATTAGTGGCTCTTACCAGGTTATGTTCCACTTAAATTTGAGGGTATGCCCTTGTCCACAACCCTTTCAGCATTTATTGTTTGTAGTTTTTCTGCTGATGTTTATTCTGACAGGTGTGAGCTGACACCTCTTTGAGGTTGGATTTGCATGCATCTCATAATCCCTTGAAATTGAACTTTCAGGCATGTCCTCTTTTTTTTCAAGCTGTGAGTAACGCTTACCTCTTCAAATGGTTTTCTTGAAGTATGTGTCACATTTTGAAATATTTTGGCCATTACCTCCCTGAAGACATTCTGAGGGCAGGTTTCATTTACAGCCCTCCAGTACTTGTGCATATGAAGTGACCATTAGCACAGGTTTTAAAGCTGCTGTTGCAGGTATCGGCCATTGGGCGGCAGCATTTCTCCTTCCCCCATTCAGGGAACTACGGAAAGAGTCCTTCGTGCCAGTGGTGTTCCTCAGTTGTATATTAGAGAGGAATGTGCCCGGACAAACCCCCAAAAGCTGATGTCTCCTTACTTACGTTTGGTTTCTAAATTGAAATTATATATTTTTTTTATTGGAGTAATATTCCATTGTGTACATGGACCACTTCTTCTTTGTGCCTTCCTCTGTTGACAGACATTTTTGTTGCTTCCAAGTGTTGGCTGTGGTAAATATTGCTGGAGTGCAGGATTGCCACCCTGTGTCTTTTTGATTCTCATCCTCTCAGGTGATAGGCCCAGCAGTGGGTATGCTTGATTGAATGGTAGCTCAATATTTACCATATCAAGGCACCTCCTTTGTGGTTTCATTACTGGTTCTTACCATGTCCCACTGAGAAACGAGGGTGCACATTTCTCCACAACCCCTTCAGCATTTGTTGTTTGCAGAATTTTTGCTGATGGCCATTATGACTGGTGTGAGCTGATAGGTTTTTTAATTTGGATTTGCATGTCTTTAATAATTCCTAATGTTCAGCATTTTTCCATGCTTTGTTTTCTTTCTGTTAAACAAAAACAGAAAAAAACTGTGAGTACAATAAACCACTTGAAGTGGTCTTCTGGGAAGGCTGCCCTGTTTTGAATTTTTCGTCAATTTTTGACCCCAGGATTTTTTTGAGAACAGGTGACATTTACAGGCTTGTAATGAGTGTGAATATTTAGTGACCACTACTACTGGCTTTAAAGGTGCTGTTGGGGGAAACGGCCACAAGGTGGCAGCATTTCTCCGTTCCCAAAACTGGTTTCTAGGGCAGCACAGCCTTTCTGGAAGTTGTGTTCCCAGGTTGTAAATTAGAATGGAATGTGCTAGGAAAAAAACCCGTAAGTTAATATTCCCTTATTTCTTGTTCGATTTTTTAGTCTTTTTAAATCGAGGTAATATTTAGAATATTGTTTGTCCTAGGTGTATACAATCTGGTTCATTTGTACATTACATACACACACACACACACACACACACACACACACATATGTAATATATTCATGTACAGATACTCTTCCCATGTAAATTATTGCAGAGTGCTCCATTGACCTCCCTTGCTATATGGTCGGTCTCTTTGATAAATGTATTTAGTAGGTATTTGTACACATATGGTAACCCTAATCTTAATTTTCCATACCACCCACCTTTCCATTTACATAAGAATAGTTTGTTTTCTAAGTCTGTGAGTTTCTTTCTCTGTGAAAATGCTATCATTTTTGTCAGTTGTTAGATAACGCCTATAAGTGATATCATACTATATGTCTTTTTCTTTCTGACTTACGGCATGTTCTGAGATTATATCTAGGCTCATAAATGGTGCCTCAACGAGCAGTGTTTCACTGTTTTCCATGGCTAATATTCCATTATGTACATGGACCACTTCTTCTTTATCCATTCATCCATTGATGGACATTTTGGTTGCTTCCGTGTCTTGGCTATTGTGAAAAATCCTGCAGTGAAGCTGTTGCAGCCTGTGCCTTCTCGACTCTGGTATTTTCAGGTGAGAGGTTCAGCGGTTGACCTGCTGAATGGAATGCTGGCTCAATTTTTACTTTTAAACACAGCTCCTTTCTGTTCTCACTATTGGCTCTTACCACTTTACATCTCACCAGCGGCTAGAGGGTACACAGTTCTCTAAAACCCCTTCAGCATTTATTGTTTGTAGACCTTTGGCTGATGGTAGTTGACGTGTGTGTGTTGAAATCTTTTTGTAGGCTAGATTTGCATGAGTTTAAAAATTTATGTTGTTGAGCTTTTATCCATTTTCCTTGTTTTTAGAAAACTAATGAGTAAAATTTACCTCTTCCTACTATCTCCTTGAAAATTTTGCCAGTTGTGAATTTTTGAGGGCAGTTGTCCTTTACTGTCCTGAGTCCTTGTGAATGTTAAGTGACCGTTAGCTGTGGTTTTAAAGCCGCTCTTGTGGGAAACGGCCACAAGGCGGCAGCATTTCTACATTTCCAACTCTGGGTTTTTGGGCAACAGAGGGTTCCTGGAAATCGTGTTTGTAAGCTGCAACTTAGAGCAGAATGTGCCACGGCAAACTCCCAAGAGCTTATATCTCCTTACTTCTTGTTTGTTTTTTACATTTAATTTTTATTTATTATCACAGCAAATTGGATAAAAATACGGTGTTTTTTCCAGGTGTACGGAATCTGGTTCATTATATCGATGTATTGATCTATTCACCTTTGGATCCTTTCCCGTGTAGGTTATTACAGAGTGTTGAGTACACCTCTTTTAGCATTCTATAGGTATTTTGTGATTATATATTTCATATGTATTACTACATGTCCGTTAACCCCCATATCCTAATTCGTACATTCCTTACACCTTTCCATTTGGTTAAACATAATTTGGTTTTCTGAATCTATGAGTGTCCTTCTCTTGGAAATTATTTCATGGGTATCAATTTTTAGGTAACACCTATAAGTGATGTAATAGGATATCTGTCTTTCGTTTTCTTTCTTACTTCAGGTAGGGTGATTATCTCTAGATCCTTGTATGGTGGTGCCAACAGCATTGTTCCATGCTTTTCCATGGCTAATATTCCATTGTGTACATGGACCACTTCTTCTTGGTGCATTTTTCTGTTGATGGACATTTTGGTTTCTTCCAGCTCTTGGCTATGTTACATGTTGCGGCAGTGAAGGATCGCCAGCCTGTGTCTTTTTGATTCAGGTCTACTCAGCGGATAGGCCCATCAGTGGGCCTACCAGATCACATAGTAGCTCAAGTTTTACCTTTAAACACACCTCCATTTTGTTCTCTGTACTGGCTCTTACCAGGTTACATCCCATCAGCAGCTAGAGGGTACACAGTTCTCTAAAACCCCTTCAGCATTTATACTATGTAGACTTTTTTGCTGATGATCCTTCTGACGGCTGTGAGGTGAATGTGTTTCTAGACTGGATTTGCATGGCTTTATTAATTCCTGACGTTGAGCGTTTCTCCATGCCTTTTTCTATAACAAAAAAAAGAGACAGAATATAAAATGTGCATAAAATATGCCTCTTGAAATTGTCGTTTTGAAATATGGATGTCTTTTGAGATTTTTGCTCGATTTACGACCGAAGGATTGTTTTGAGGACAGGTGTCATTTACAGGCCTGCAAATATTTTGACTGTCAAGTAACCATTACAGCTGCAGTTAGAGCTGCTGTTGTGTGAAACGGCCACAAGGCGGCAGCAGTTCTCATTAACCAAATCTGGTTACTAGGGAAACAGAGCCTCAATGGAAGTCCTGTTCTAGGTTGCAAATTAGAATGAAATGGGCAGGAAAAAGCCCCTTATGTTTATATCTCACTAAATATTGTTCTTTTTTTAAAATTTAATTTTCATTGTTTATCACAGCAAGTGTGATTACAATGTTTTGCTTGTCTTAGGTGTGCAAGATGTGGTTGTTTTCCACATATACATATCTCTTTTCTTCTTTGGATCCTTTTCCCATTTTAGGTTATGACACAATGTTGAGTAGTCTTCTCTTGGTATTTCGTAGGTCTTTGGTGATTATATACTTCTCCTGTGTTTGTATATCTCTGTTAACTCTGACATCCTAATGTATCCAATCCTCACACCTTTCCATTGGTGAACCATAAGTTTGTTTAATGAATCTGTGATTGCCTTTCTCTGTGGAAATATCTTCACTGGTATCAATTTTTAGGTAACACCTATAAGTGATATCACAGGATACGTGTCTTTCGCTTTCTGACTTACTACAAGTTGCGTGATTACTTCTAGACTCATCTATGGTGATGCAAATGGCATTGTGTCATTTTTTTCCTTGGCTAATATTCCATCTGTACGTGGACCAGTTTTTCTTTGTCCACTCACCTGTTGATGGACTTTTTGGTTGCTTCCATGTCTTGGTTATTGTAACACTGCTGAAATGCACATTTGCCTGCCTGTGTCTTTCAATTATGTCTTCTTCGGTTATAGGCCCAGGAGAGGGCCTGTTGGATCATATGGTAGCAAAATGTTTACCTTGTAAAGGCGTCTCCATTCTGTTCTCATTAGTGGCTCTTACCAGGTTATGTTCCACTTAAATTTGAGGGTATGCCCTTGTCCACAACCCTTTCAGCATTTATTGTTTGTAGTTTTTCTGCTGATGTTTATTCTGACAGGTGTGAGCTGACACCTCTTTGAGGTTGGATTTGCATGCATCTCATAATCCCTTGAAATTGAACTTTCAGGCATGTCCTCTTTTTTTTCAAGCTGTGAGTAACGCTTACCTCTTCAAATGGTTTTCTTGAAGTATGTGTCACATTTTGAAATATTTTGGCCATTACCTCCCTGAAGACATTCTGAGGGCAGGTTTCATTTACAGCCCTCCAGTACTTGTGCATATGAAGTGACCATTAGCACAGGTTTTAAAGCTGCTGTTGCAGGTATCGGCCATTGGGCGGCAGCATTTCTCCTTCCCCCATTCAGGGAACTACGGAAAGAGTCCTTCGTGCCAGTGGTGTTCCTCAGTTGTATATTAGAGAGGAATGTGCCCGGACAAACCCCCAAAAGCTGATGTCTCCTTACTTACGTTTGGTTTCTAAATTGAAATTATATATTTTTTTTATTGGAGTAATATTCCATTGTGTACATGGACCACTTCTTCTTTGTGCCTTCCTCTGTTGACAGACATTTTTGTTGCTTCCAAGTGTTGGCTGTGGTAAATATTGCTGGAGTGCAGGATTGCCACCCTGTGTCTTTTTGATTCTCATCCTCTCAGGTGATAGGCCCAGCAGTGGGTATGCTTGATTGAATGGTAGCTCAATATTTACCATATCAAGGCACCTCCTTTGTGGTTTCATTACTGGTTCTTACCATGTCCCACTGAGAAACGAGGGTGCACATTTCTCCACAACCCCTTCAGCATTTGTTGTTTGCAGAATTTTTGCTGATGGCCATTATGACTGGTGTGAGCTGATAGGTTTTTTAATTTGGATTTGCATGTCTTTAATAATTCCTAATGTTCAGCATTTTTCCATGCTTTGTTTTCTTTCTGTTAAACAAAAACAGAAAAAAACTGTGAGTACAATAAACCACTTGAAGTGGTCTTCTGGGAAGGCTGCCCTGTTTTGAATTTTTCGTCAATTTTTGACCCCAGGATTTTTTTGAGAACAGGTGACATTTACAGGCTTGTAATGAGTGTGAATATTTAGTGACCACTACTACTGGCTTTAAAGGTGCTGTTGGGGGAAACGGCCACAAGGTGGCAGCATTTCTCCGTTCCCAAAACTGGTTTCTAGGGCAGCACAGCCTTTCTGGAAGTTGTGTTCCCAGGTTGTAAATTAGAATGGAATGTGCTAGGAAAAAAACCCGTAAGTTAATATTCCCTTATTTCTTGTTCGATTTTTTAGTCTTTTTAAATCGAGGTAATATTTAGAATATTGTTTGTCCTAGGTGTATACAATCTGGTTCATTTGTACATTACATACACACACACACACACACACACACACACACACATATGTAATATATTCATGTACAGATACTCTTCCCATGTAAATTATTGCAGAGTGCTCCATTGACCTCCCTTGCTATATGGTCAGTCTCTTTGATAAATGTATTTAGTAGGTATTTGTACACATATGGTAACCCTAATCTTAATTTTCCATACCACCCACCTTTCCATTTACATAAGAATAGTTTGTTTTCTAAGTCTGTGAGTTTCTTTCTCTGTGAAAATGCTATCATTTTTGTCAGTTGTTAGATAACGCCTATAAGTGATATCATACTATATGTCTTTTTCTTTCTGACTTACGGCATGTTCTGAGATTATATCTAGGCTCATAAATGGTGCCTCAACGAGCAGTGTTTCACTGTTTTCCATGGCTAATATTCCATTATGTACATGGACCACTTCTTCTTTATCCATTCATCCATTGATGGACATTTTGGTTGCTTCCGTGTCTTGGCTATTGTGAAAAATCCTGCAGTGAAGCTGTTGCAGCCTGTGCCTTCTCGACTCTGGTATTTTCAGGTGAGAGGTTCAGCGGTTGACCTGCTGAATGGAATGCTGGCTCAATTTTTACTTTTAAACACAGCTCCTTTCTGTTCTCACTATTGGCTCTTACCACTTTACATCTCACCAGCGGCTAGAGGGTACACAGTTCTCTAAAACCCCTTCAGCATTTATTGTTTGTAGACCTTTGGCTGATGGTAGTTGACGTGTGTGTGTTGAAATCTTTTTGTAGGCTAGATTTGCATGAGTTTAAAAATTTATGTTGTTGAGCTTTTATCCATTTTCCTTGTTTTTAGAAAACTAATGAGTAAAATTTACCTCTTCCTACTATCTCCTTGAAAATTTTGCCAGTTGTGAATTTTTGAGGGCAGTTGTCCTTTACTGTCCTGAGTCCTTGTGAATGTTAAGTGACCGTTAGCTGTGGTTTTAAAGCCGCTCTTGTGGGAAACGGCCACAAGGCGGCAGCATTTCTACATTTCCAACTCTGGGTTTTTGGGCAACAGAGGGTTCCTGGAAATCGTGTTTGTAAGCTGCAACTTAGAGCAGAATGTGCCACGGCAAACTCCCAAGAGCTTATATCTCCTTACTTCTTGTTTGTTTTTTACATTTAATTTTTATTTATTATCACAGCAAATTGGATAAAAATACGGCGTTTTTTCCAGGTGTACGGAATCTGGTTCATTATATCGATGTATTGATCTATTCACCTTTGGATCCTTTCCCGTGTAGGTTATTACAGAGTGTTGAGTACACCTCTTTTAGCATTCTATAGGTATTTTGTGATTATATATTTCATATGTATTACTACATGTCCGTTAACCCCCATATCCTAATTCGTACATTCCTTACACCTTTCCATTTGGTTAAACATAATTTGGTTTTCTGAATCTATGAGTGTCCTTCTCTTGGAAATTATTTCATGGGTATCAATTTTTAGGTAACACCTATAAGTGATGTAATAGGATATCTGTCTTTCGTTTTCTTTCTTACTTCAGGTAGGGTGATTATCTCTAGATCCTTGTATGGTGGTGCCAACAGCATTGTTCCATGCTTTTCCATGGCTAATATTCCATTGTGTACATGGACCACTTCTTCTTGGTGCATTTTTCTGTTGATGGACATTTTGGTTTCTTCCAGCTCTTGGCTATGTTACATGTTGCGGCAGTGAAGGATCGCCAGCCTGTGTCTTTTTGATTCAGGTCTACTCAGCGGATAGGCCCATCAGTGGGCCTACCAGATCACATAGTAGCTCAAGTTTTACCTTTAAACACACCTCCATTTTGTTCTCTGTACTGGCTCTTACCAGGTTACATCCCATCAGCAGCTAGAGGGTACACAGTTCTCTAAAACCCCTTCAGCATTTATACTATGTAGACTTTTTTGCTGATGATCCTTCTGACGGCTGTGAGGTGAATGTGTTTCTAGACTGGATTTGCATGGCTTTATTAATTCCTGACGTTGAGCATTTCTCCATGCCTTTTTCTATAACAAAAAAAGAGACAGAATATAAAATGTGCATAAAATATGCCTCTTGAAATTGTCGTTTTGAAATATGGATGTCTTTTGAGATTTTTGCTCGATTTACGACCGAAGGATTGTTTTGAGGACAGGTGTCATTTACAGGCCTGCAAATATTTTGACTGTCAAGTAACCATTACAGCTGCAGTTAGAGCTGCTGTTGTGTGAAACGGCCACAAGGCGGCAGCAGTTCTCATTAACCAAATCTGGTTACTAGGGAAACAGAGCCTCAATGGAAGTCCTGTTCTAGGTTGCAAATTAGAATGAAATGGGCAGGAAAAAGCCCCTTATGTTTATATCTCACTAAATATTGTTCTTTTTTTAAAATTTAATTTTCATTGTTTATCACAGCAAGTGTGATTACAATGTTTTGCTTGTCTTAGGTGTGCAAGATGTGGTTGTTTTCCACATATACATATCTCTTTTCTTCTTTGGATCCTTTTCCCATTTTAGGTTATGACACAATGTTGAGTAGTCTTCTCTTGGTATTTCGTAGGTCTTTGGTGATTATATACTTCTCCTGTGTTTGTATATCTCTGTTAACTCTGACATCCTAATGTATCCAATCCTCACACCTTTCCATTGGTGAACCATAAGTTTGTTTAATGAATCTGTGATTGCCTTTCTCTGTGGAAATATCTTCACTGGTATCAATTTTTAGGTAACACCTATAAGTGATATCACAGGATACGTGTCTTTCGCTTTCTGACTTACTACAAGTTGCGTGATTACTTCTAGACTCATCTATGGTGATGCAAATGGCATTGTGTCATTTTTTTCCTTGGCTAATATTCCATCTGTACGTGGACCAGTTTTTCTTTGTCCACTCACCTGTTGATGGACTTTTTGGTTGCTTCCATGTCTTGGTTATTGTAACACTGCTGAAATGCACATTTGCCTGCCTGTGTCTTTCAATTATGTCTTCTTCGGTTATAGGCCCAGGAGAGGGCCTGTTGGATCATATGGTAGCAAAATGTTTACCTTGTAAAGGCGTCTCCATTCTGTTCTCATTAGTGGCTCTTACCAGGTTATGTTCCACTTAAATTTGAGGGTATGCCCTTGTCCACAACCCTTTCAGCATTTATTGTTTGTAGTTTTTCTGCTGATGTTTATTCTGACAGGTGTGAGCTGACACCTCTTTGAGGTTGGATTTGCATGCATCTCATAATCCCTTGAAATTGAACTTTCAGGCATGTCCTCTTTTTTTTCAAGCTGTGAGTAACGCTTACCTCTTCAAATGGTTTTCTTGAAGTATGTGTCACATTTTGAAATATTTTGGCCATTACCTCCCTGAAGACATTCTGAGGGCAGGTTTCATTTACAGCCCTCCAGTACTTGTGCATATGAAGTGACCATTAGCACAGGTTTTAAAGCTGCTGTTGCAGGTATCGGCCATTGGGCGGCAGCATTTCTCCTTCCCCCATTCAGGGAACTACGGAAAGAGTCCTTCGTGCCAGTGGTGTTCCTCAGTTGTATATTAGAGAGGAATGTGCCCGGACAAACCCCCAAAAGCTGATGTCTCCTTACTTACGTTTGGTTTCTAAATTGAAATTATATATTTTTTTTATTGGAGTAATATTCCATTGTGTACATGGACCACTTCTTCTTTGTGCCTTCCTCTGTTGACAGACATTTTTGTTGCTTCCAAGTGTTGGCTGTGGTAAATATTGCTGGAGTGCAGGATTGCCACCCTGTGTCTTTTTGATTCTCATCCTCTCAGGTGATAGGCCCAGCAGTGGGTATGCTTGATTGAATGGTAGCTCAATATTTACCATATCAAGGCACCTCCTTTGTGGTTTCATTACTGGTTCTTACCATGTCCCACTGAGAAACGAGGGTGCACATTTCTCCACAACCCCTTCAGCATTTGTTGTTTGCAGAATTTTTGCTGATGGCCATTATGACTGGTGTGAGCTGATAGGTTTTTTAATTTGGATTTGCATGTCTTTAATAATTCCTAATGTTCAGCATTTTTCCATGCTTTGTTTTCTTTCTGTTAAACAAAAACAGAAAAAAACTGTGAGTACAATAAACCACTTGAAGTGGTCTTCTGGGAAGGCTGCCCTGTTTTGAATTTTTCGTCAATTTTTGACCCCAGGATTTTTTTGAGAACAGGTGACATTTACAGGCTTGTAATGAGTGTGAATATTTAGTGACCACTACTACTGGCTTTAAAGGTGCTGTTGGGGGAAACGGCCACAAGGTGGCAGCATTTCTCCGTTCCCAAAACTGGTTTCTAGGGCAGCACAGCCTTTCTGGAAGTTGTGTTCCCAGGTTGTAAATTAGAATGGAATGTGCTAGGAAAAAAACCCGTAAGTTAATATTCCCTTATTTCTTGTTCGATTTTTTAGTCTTTTTAAATCGAGGTAATATTTAGAATATTGTTTGTCCTAGGTGTATACAATCTGGTTCATTTGTACATTACATACACACACACACACACACACACACACACACACATATGTAATATATTCATGTACAGATACTCTTCCCATGTAAATTATTGCAGAGTGCTCCATTGACCTCCCTTGCTATATGGTCGGTCTCTTTGATAAATGTATTTAGTAGGTATTTGTACACATATGGTAACCCTAATCTTAATTTTCCATACCACCCACCTTTCCATTTACATAAGAATAGTTTGTTTTCTAAGTCTGTGAGTTTCTTTCTCTGTGAAAATGCTATCATTTTTGTCAGTTGTTAGATAACGCCTATAAGTGATATCATACTATATGTCTTTTTCTTTCTGACTTACGGCATGTTCTGAGATTATATCTAGGCTCATAAATGGTGCCTCAACGAGCAGTGTTTCACTGTTTTCCATGGCTAATATTCCATTATGTACATGGACCACTTCTTCTTTATCCATTCATCCATTGATGGACATTTTGGTTGCTTCCGTGTCTTGGCTATTGTGAAAAATCCTGCAGTGAAGCTGTTGCAGCCTGTGCCTTCTCGACTCTGGTATTTTCAGGTGAGAGGTTCAGCGGTTGACCTGCTGAATGGAATGCTGGCTCAATTTTTACTTTTAAACACAGCTCCTTTCTGTTCTCACTATTGGCTCTTACCACTTTACATCTCACCAGCGGCTAGAGGGTACACAGTTCTCTAAAACCCCTTCAGCATTTATTGTTTGTAGACCTTTGGCTGATGGTAGTTGACGTGTGTGTGTTGAAATCTTTTTGTAGGCTAGATTTGCATGAGTTTAAAAATTTATGTTGTTGAGCTTTTATCCATTTTCCTTGTTTTTAGAAAACTAATGAGTAAAATTTACCTCTTCCTACTATCTCCTTGAAAATTTTGCCAGTTGTGAATTTTTGAGGGCAGTTGTCCTTTACTGTCCTGAGTCCTTGTGAATGTTAAGTGACCGTTAGCTGTGGTTTTAAAGCCGCTCTTGTGGGAAACGGCCACAAGGCGGCAGCATTTCTACATTTCCAACTCTGGGTTTTTGGGCAACAGAGGGTTCCTGGAAATCGTGTTTGTAAGCTGCAACTTAGAGCAGAATGTGCCACGGCAAACTCCCAAGAGCTTATATCTCCTTACTTCTTGTTTGTTTTTTACATTTAATTTTTATTTATTATCACAGCAAATTGGATAAAAATACGGCGTTTTTTCCAGGTGTACGGAATCTGGTTCATTATATCGATGTATTGATCTATTCACCTTTGGATCCTTTCCCGTGTAGGTTATTACAGAGTGTTGAGTACACCTCTTTTAGCATTCTATAGGTATTTTGTGATTATATATTTCATATGTATTACTACATGTCCGTTAACCCCCATATCCTAATTCGTACATTCCTTACACCTTTCCATTTGGTTAAACATAATTTGGTTTTCTGAATCTATGAGTGTCCTTCTCTTGGAAATTATTTCATGGGTATCAATTTTTAGGTAACACCTATAAGTGATGTAATAGGATATCTGTCTTTCGTTTTCTTTCTTACTTCAGGTAGGGTGATTATCTCTAGATCCTTGTATGGTGGTGCCAACAGCATTGTTCCATGCTTTTCCATGGCTAATATTCCATTGTGTACATGGACCACTTCTTCTTGGTGCATTTTTCTGTTGATGGACATTTTGGTTTCTTCCAGCTCTTGGCTATGTTACATGTTGCGGCAGTGAAGGATCGCCAGCCTGTGTCTTTTTGATTCAGGTCTACTCAGCGGATAGGCCCATCAGTGGGCCTACCAGATCACATAGTAGCTCAAGTTTTACCTTTAAACACACCTCCATTTTGTTCTCTGTACTGGCTCTTACCAGGTTACATCCCATCAGCAGCTAGAGGGTACACAGTTCTCTAAAACCCCTTCAGCATTTATACTATGTAGACTTTTTTGCTGATGATCCTTCTGACGGCTGTGAGGTGAATGTGTTTCTAGACTGGATTTGCATGGCTTTATTAATTCCTGACGTTGAGCGTTTCTCCATGCCTTTTTCTATAACAAAAAAAAGAGACAGAATATAAAATGTGCATAAAATATGCCTCTTGAAATTGTCGTTTTGAAATATGGATGTCTTTTGAGATTTTTGCTCGATTTACGACCGAAGGATTGTTTTGAGGACAGGTGTCATTTACAGGCCTGCAAATATTTTGACTGTCAAGTAACCATTACAGCTGCAGTTAGAGCTGCTGTTGTGTGAAACGGCCACAAGGCGGCAGCAGTTCTCATTAACCAAATCTGGTTACTAGGGAAACAGAGCCTCAATGGAAGTCCTGTTCTAGGTTGCAAATTAGAATGAAATGGGCAGGAAAAAGCCCCTTATGTTTATATCTCACTAAATATTGTTCTTTTTTTAAAATTTAATTTTCATTGTTTATCACAGCAAGTGTGATTACAATGTTTTGCTTGTCTTAGGTGTGCAAGATGTGGTTGTTTTCCACATATACATATCTCTTTTCTTCTTTGGATCCTTTTCCCATTTTAGGTTATGACACAATGTTGAGTAGTCTTCTCTTGGTATTTCGTAGGTCTTTGGTGATTATATACTTCTCCTGTGTTTGTATATCTCTGATTAACTCTGACATCCTAATGTATCCAATCCTCACACCTTTCCATTGGTGAACCATAAGTTTGTTTAATGAATCTGTGATTGCCTTTCTCTGTGGAAATATCTTCACTGGTATCAATTTTTAGGTAACACCTATAAGTGATATCACAGGATACGTGTCTTTCGCTTTCTGACTTACTACAAGTTGCGTGATTACTTCTAGACTCATCTATGGTGATGCAAATGGCATTGTGTCATTTTTTTCCTTGGCTAATATTCCATCTGTACGTGGACCAGTTTTTCTTTGTCCACTCACCTGTTGATGGACTTTTTGGTTGCTTCCATGTCTTGGTTATTGTAACACTGCTGAAATGCACATTTGCCTGCCTGTGTCTTTCAATTATGTCTTCTTCGGTTATAGGCCCAGGAGAGGGCCTGTTGGATCATATGGTAGCAAAATGTTTACCTTGTAAAGGCGTCTCCATTCTGTTCTCATTAGTGGCTCTTACCAGGTTATGTTCCACTTAAATTTGAGGGTATGCCCTTGTCCACAACCCTTTCAGCATTTATTGTTTGTAGTTTTTCTGCTGATGTTTATTCTGACAGGTGTGAGCTGACACCTCTTTGAGGTTGGATTTGCATGCATCTCATAATCCCTTGAAATTGAACTTTCAGGCATGTCCTCTTTTTTTTCAAGCTGTGAGTAACGCTTACCTCTTCAAATGGTTTTCTTGAAGTATGTGTCACATTTTGAAATATTTTGGCCATTACCTCCCTGAAGACATTCTGAGGGCAGGTTTCATTTACAGCCCTCCAGTACTTGTGCATATGAAGTGACCATTAGCACAGGTTTTAAAGCTGCTGTTGCAGGTATCGGCCATTGGGCGGCAGCATTTCTCCTTCCCCCATTCAGGGAACTACGGAAAGAGTCCTTCGTGCCAGTGGTGTTCCTCAGTTGTATATTAGAGAGGAATGTGCCCGGACAAACCCCCAAAAGCTGATGTCTCCTTACTTACGTTTGGTTTCTAAATTGAAATTATATATTTTTTTTATTGGAGTAATATTCCATTGTGTACATGGACCACTTCTTCTTTGTGCCTTCCTCTGTTGACAGACATTTTTGTTGCTTCCAAGTGTTGGCTGTGGTAAATATTGCTGGAGTGCAGGATTGCCACCCTGTGTCTTTTTGATTCTCATCCTCTCAGGTGATAGGCCCAGCAGTGGGTATGCTTGATTGAATGGTAGCTCAATATTTACCATATCAAGGCACCTCCTTTGTGGTTTCATTACTGGTTCTTACCATGTCCCACTGAGAAACGAGGGTGCACATTTCTCCACAACCCCTTCAGCATTTGTTGTTTGCAGAATTTTTGCTGATGGCCATTATGACTGGTGTGAGCTGATAGGTTTTTTAATTTGGATTTGCATGTCTTTAATAATTCCTAATGTTCAGCATTTTTCCATGCTTTGTTTTCTTTCTGTTAAACAAAAACAGAAAAAAACTGTGAGTACAATAAACCACTTGAAGTGGTCTTCTGGGAAGGCTGCCCTGTTTTGAATTTTTCGTCAATTTTTGACCCCAGGATTTTTTTGAGAACAGGTGACATTTACAGGCTTGTAATGAGTGTGAATATTTAGTGACCACTACTACTGGCTTTAAAGGTGCTGTTGGGGGAAACGGCCACAAGGTGGCAGCATTTCTCCGTTCCCAAAACTGGTTTCTAGGGCAGCACAGCCTTTCTGGAAGTTGTGTTCCCAGGTTGTAAATTAGAATGGAATGTGCTAGGAAAAAAACCCGTAAGTTAATATTCCCTTATTTCTTGTTCGATTTTTTAGTCTTTTTAAATCGAGGTAATATTTAGAATATTGTTTGTCCTAGGTGTATACAATCTGGTTCATTTGTACATTACATACACACACACACACACACACACACACACACACACACATATGTAATATATTCATGTACAGATACTCTTCCCATGTAAATTATTGCAGAGTGCTCCATTGACCTCCCTTGCTATATGGTCGGTCTCTTTGATAAATGTATTTAGTAGGTATTTGTACACATATGGTAACCCTAATCTTAATTTTCCATACCACCCACCTTTCCATTTACATAAGAATAGTTTGTTTTCTAAGTCTGTGAGTTTCTTTCTCTGTGAAAATGCTATCATTTTTGTCAGTTGTTAGATAACGCCTATAAGTGATATCATACTATATGTCTTTTTCTTTCTGACTTACGGCATGTTCTGAGATTATATCTAGGCTCATAAATGGTGCCTCAACGAGCAGTGTTTCACTGTTTTCCATGGCTAATATTCCATTATGTACATGGACCACTTCTTCTTTATCCATTCATCCATTGATGGACATTTTGGTTGCTTCCGTGTCTTGGCTATTGTGAAAAATCCTGCAGTGAAGCTGTTGCAGCCTGTGCCTTCTCGACTCTGGTATTTTCAGGTGAGAGGTTCAGCGGTTGACCTGCTGAATGGAATGCTGGCTCAATTTTTACTTTTAAACACAGCTCCTTTCTGTTCTCACTATTGGCTCTTACCACTTTACATCTCACCAGCGGCTAGAGGGTACACAGTTCTCTAAAACCCCTTCAGCATTTATTGTTTGTAGACCTTTGGCTGATGGTAGTTGACGTGTGTGTGTTGAAATCTTTTTGTAGGCTAGATTTGCATGAGTTTAAAAATTTATGTTGTTGAGCTTTTATCCATTTTCCTTGTTTTTAGAAAACTAATGAGTAAAATTTACCTCTTCCTACTATCTCCTTGAAAATTTTGCCAGTTGTGAATTTTTGAGGGCAGTTGTCCTTTACTGTCCTGAGTCCTTGTGAATGTTAAGTGACCGTTAGCTGTGGTTTTAAAGCCGCTCTTGTGGGAAACGGCCACAAGGCGGCAGCATTTCTACATTTCCAACTCTGGGTTTTTGGGCAACAGAGGGTTCCTGGAAATCGTGTTTGTAAGCTGCAACTTAGAGCAGAATGTGCCACGGCAAACTCCCAAGAGCTTATATCTCCTTACTTCTTGTTTGTTTTTTACATTTAATTTTTATTTATTATCACAGCAAATTGGATAAAAATACGGCGTTTTTTCCAGGTGTACGGAATCTGGTTCATTATATCGATGTATTGATCTATTCACCTTTGGATCCTTTCCCGTGTAGGTTATTACAGAGTGTTGAGTACACCTCTTTTAGCATTCTATAGGTATTTTGTGATTATATATTTCATATGTATTACTACATGTCCGTTAACCCCCATATCCTAATTCGTACATTCCTTACACCTTTCCATTTGGTTAAACATAATTTGGTTTTCTGAATCTATGAGTGTCCTTCTCTTGGAAATTATTTCATGGGTATCAATTTTTAGGTAACACCTATAAGTGATGTAATAGGATATCTGTCTTTCGTTTTCTTTCTTACTTCAGGTAGGGTGATTATCTCTAGATCCTTGTATGGTGGTGCCAACAGCATTGTTCCATGCTTTTCCATGGCTAATATTCCATTGTGTACATGGACCACTTCTTCTTGGTGCATTTTTCTGTTGATGGACATTTTGGTTTCTTCCAGCTCTTGGCTATGTTACATGTTGCGGCAGTGAAGGATCGCCAGCCTGTGTCTTTTTGATTCAGGTCTACTCAGCGGATAGGCCCATCAGTGGGCCTACCAGATCACATAGTAGCTCAAGTTTTACCTTTAAACACACCTCCATTTTGTTCTCTGTACTGGCTCTTACCAGGTTACATCCCATCAGCAGCTAGAGGGTACACAGTTCTCTAAAACCCCTTCAGCATTTATACTATGTAGACTTTTTTGCTGATGATCCTTCTGACGGCTGTGAGGTGAATGTGTTTCTAGACTGGATTTGCATGGCTTTATTAATTCCTGACGTTGAGCGTTTCTCCATGCCTTTTTCTATAACAAAAAAAAGAGACAGAATATAAAATGTGCATAAAATATGCCTCTTGAAATTGTCGTTTTGAAATATGGATGTCTTTTGAGATTTTTGCTCGATTTACGACCGAAGGATTGTTTTGAGGACAGGTGTCATTTACAGGCCTGCAAATATTTTGACTGTCAAGTAACCATTACAGCTGCAGTTAGAGCTGCTGTTGTGTGAAACGGCCACAAGGCGGCAGCAGTTCTCATTAACCAAATCTGGTTACTAGGGAAACAGAGCCTCAATGGAAGTCCTGTTCTAGGTTGCAAATTAGAATGAAATGGGCAGGAAAAAGCCCCTTATGTTTATATCTCACTAAATATTGTTCTTTTTTTAAAATTTAATTTTCATTGTTTATCACAGCAAGTGTGATTACAATGTTTTGCTTGTCTTAGGTGTGCAAGATGTGGTTGTTTTCCACATATACATATCTCTTTTCTTCTTTGGATCCTTTTCCCATTTTAGGTTATGACACAATGTTGAGTAGTCTTCTCTTGGTATTTCGTAGGTCTTTGGTGATTATATACTTCTCCTGTGTTTGTATATCTCTGATTAACTCTGACATCCTAATGTATCCAATCCTCACACCTTTCCATTGGTGAACCATAAGTTTGTTTAATGAATCTGTGATTGCCTTTCTCTGTGGAAATATCTTCACTGGTATCAATTTTTAGGTAACACCTATAAGTGATATCACAGGATACGTGTCTTTCGCTTTCTGACTTACTACAAGTTGCGTGATTACTTCTAGACTCATCTATGGTGATGCAAATGGCATTGTGTCATTTTTTTCCTTGGCTAATATTCCATCTGTACGTGGACCAGTTTTTCTTTGTCCACTCACCTGTTGATGGACTTTTTGGTTGCTTCCATGTCTTGGTTATTGTAACACTGCTGAAATGCACATTTGCCTGCCTGTGTCTTTCAATTATGTCTTCTTCGGTTATAGGCCCAGGAGAGGGCCTGTTGGATCATATGGTAGCAAAATGTTTACCTTGTAAAGGCGTCTCCATTCTGTTCTCATTAGTGGCTCTTACCAGGTTATGTTCCACTTAAATTTGAGGGTATGCCCTTGTCCACAACCCTTTCAGCATTTATTGTTTGTAGTTTTTCTGCTGATGTTTATTCTGACAGGTGTGAGCTGACACCTCTTTGAGGTTGGATTTGCATGCATCTCATAATCCCTTGAAATTGAACTTTCAGGCATGTCCTCTTTTTTTTCAAGCTGTGAGTAACGCTTACCTCTTCAAATGGTTTTCTTGAAGTATGTGTCACATTTTGAAATATTTTGGCCATTACCTCCCTGAAGACATTCTGAGGGCAGGTTTCATTTACAGCCCTCCAGTACTTGTGCATATGAAGTGACCATTAGCACAGGTTTTAAAGCTGCTGTTGCAGGTATCGGCCATTGGGCGGCAGCATTTCTCCTTCCCCCATTCAGGGAACTACGGAAAGAGTCCTTCGTGCCAGTGGTGTTCCTCAGTTGTATATTAGAGAGGAATGTGCCCGGACAAACCCCCAAAAGCTGATGTCTCCTTACTTACGTTTGGTTTCTAAATTGAAATTATATATTTTTTTTATTGGAGTAATATTCCATTGTGTACATGGACCACTTCTTCTTTGTGCCTTCCTCTGTTGACAGACATTTTTGTTGCTTCCAAGTGTTGGCTGTGGTAAATATTGCTGGAGTGCAGGATTGCCACCCTGTGTCTTTTTGATTCTCATCCTCTCAGGTGATAGGCCCAGCAGTGGGTATGCTTGATTGAATGGTAGCTCAATATTTACCATATCAAGGCACCTCCTTTGTGGTTTCATTACTGGTTCTTACCATGTCCCACTGAGAAACGAGGGTGCACATTTCTCCACAACCCCTTCAGCATTTGTTGTTTGCAGAATTTTTGCTGATGGCCATTATGACTGGTGTGAGCTGATAGGTTTTTTAATTTGGATTTGCATGTCTTTAATAATTCCTAATGTTCAGCATTTTTCCATGCTTTGTTTTCTTTCTGTTAAACAAAAACAGAAAAAAACTGTGAGTACAATAAACCACTTGAAGTGGTCTTCTGGGAAGGCTGCCCTGTTTTGAATTTTTCGTCAATTTTTGACCCCAGGATTTTTTTGAGAACAGGTGACATTTACAGGCTTGTAATGAGTGTGAATATTTAGTGACCACTACTACTGGCTTTAAAGGTGCTGTTGGGGGAAACGGCCACAAGGTGGCAGCATTTCTCCGTTCCCAAAACTGGTTTCTAGGGCAGCACAGCCTTTCTGGAAGTTGTGTTCCCAGGTTGTAAATTAGAATGGAATGTGCTAGGAAAAAAACCCGTAAGTTAATATTCCCTTATTTCTTGTTCGATTTTTTAGTCTTTTTAAATCGAGGTAATATTTAGAATATTGTTTGTCCTAGGTGTATACAATCTGGTTCATTTGTACATTACATACACACACACACACACACACACACACACACACACATATGTAATATATTCATGTACAGATACTCTTCCCATGTAAATTATTGCAGAGTGCTCCATTGACCTCCCTTGCTATATGGTCGGTCTCTTTGATAAATGTATTTAGTAGGTATTTGTACACATATGGTAACCCTAATCTTAATTTTCCATACCACCCACCTTTCCATTTACATAAGAATAGTTTGTTTTCTAAGTCTGTGAGTTTCTTTCTCTGTGAAAATGCTATCATTTTTGTCAGTTGTTAGATAACGCCTATAAGTGATATCATACTATATGTCTTTTTCTTTCTGACTTACGGCATGTTCTGAGATTATATCTAGGCTCATAAATGGTGCCTCAACGAGCAGTGTTTCACTGTTTTCCATGGCTAATATTCCATTATGTACATGGACCACTTCTTCTTTATCCATTCATCCATTGATGGACATTTTGGTTGCTTCCGTGTCTTGGCTATTGTGAAAAATCCTGCAGTGAAGCTGTTGCAGCCTGTGCCTTCTCGACTCTGGTATTTTCAGGTGAGAGGTTCAGCGGTTGACCTGCTGAATGGAATGCTGGCTCAATTTTTACTTTTAAACACAGCTCCTTTCTGTTCTCACTATTGGCTCTTACCACTTTACATCTCACCAGCGGCTAGAGGGTACACAGTTCTCTAAAACCCCTTCAGCATTTATTGTTTGTAGACCTTTGGCTGATGGTAGTTGACGTGTGTGTGTTGAAATCTTTTTGTAGGCTAGATTTGCATGAGTTTAAAAATTTATGTTGTTGAGCTTTTATCCATTTTCCTTGTTTTTAGAAAACTAATGAGTAAAATTTACCTCTTCCTACTATCTCCTTGAAAATTTTGCCAGTTGTGAATTTTTGAGGGCAGTTGTCCTTTACTGTCCTGAGTCCTTGTGAATGTTAAGTGACCGTTAGCTGTGGTTTTAAAGCCGCTCTTGTGGGAAACGGCCACAAGGCGGCAGCATTTCTACATTTCCAACTCTGGGTTTTTGGGCAACAGAGGGTTCCTGGAAATCGTGTTTGTAAGCTGCAACTTAGAGCAGAATGTGCCACGGCAAACTCCCAAGAGCTTATATCTCCTTACTTCTTGTTTGTTTTTTACATTTAATTTTTATTTATTATCACAGCAAATTGGATAAAAATACGGTGTTTTTTCCAGGTGTACGGAATCTGGTTCATTATATCGATGTATTGATCTATTCACCTTTGGATCCTTTCCCGTGTAGGTTATTACAGAGTGTTGAGTACACCTCTTTTAGCATTCTATAGGTATTTTGTGATTATATATTTCATATGTATTACTACATGTCCGTTAACCCCCATATCCTAATTCGTACATTCCTTACACCTTTCCATTTGGTTAAACATAATTTGGTTTTCTGAATCTATGAGTGTCCTTCTCTTGGAAATTATTTCATGGGTATCAATTTTTAGGTAACACCTATAAGTGATGTAATAGGATATCTGTCTTTCGTTTTCTTTCTTACTTCAGGTAGGGTGATTATCTCTAGATCCTTGTATGGTGGTGCCAACAGCATTGTTCCATGCTTTTCCATGGCTAATATTCCATTGTGTACATGGACCACTTCTTCTTGGTGCATTTTTCTGTTGATGGACATTTTGGTTTCTTCCAGCTCTTGGCTATGTTACATGTTGCGGCAGTGAAGGATCGCCAGCCTGTGTCTTTTTGATTCAGGTCTACTCAGCGGATAGGCCCATCAGTGGGCCTACCAGATCACATAGTAGCTCAAGTTTTACCTTTAAACACACCTCCATTTTGTTCTCTGTACTGGCTCTTACCAGGTTACATCCCATCAGCAGCTAGAGGGTACACAGTTCTCTAAAACCCCTTCAGCATTTATACTATGTAGACTTTTTTGCTGATGATCCTTCTGACGGCTGTGAGGTGAATGTGTTTCTAGACTGGATTTGCATGGCTTTATTAATTCCTGACGTTGAGCGTTTCTCCATGCCTTTTTCTATAACAAAAAAAAGAGACAGAATATAAAATGTGCATAAAATATGCCTCTTGAAATTGTCGTTTTGAAATATGGATGTCTTTTGAGATTTTTGCTCGATTTACGACCGAAGGATTGTTTTGAGGACAGGTGTCATTTACAGGCCTGCAAATATTTTGACTGTCAAGTAACCATTACAGCTGCAGTTAGAGCTGCTGTTGTGTGAAACGGCCACAAGGCGGCAGCAGTTCTCATTAACCAAATCTGGTTACTAGGGAAACAGAGCCTCAATGGAAGTCCTGTTCTAGGTTGCAAATTAGAATGAAATGGGCAGGAAAAAGCCCCTTATGTTTATATCTCACTAAATATTGTTCTTTTTTTAAAATTTAATTTTCATTGTTTATCACAGCAAGTGTGATTACAATGTTTTGCTTGTCTTAGGTGTGCAAGATGTGGTTGTTTTCCACATATACATATCTCTTTTCTTCTTTGGATCCTTTTCCCATTTTAGGTTATGACACAATGTTGAGTAGTCTTCTCTTGGTATTTCGTAGGTCTTTGGTGATTATATACTTCTCCTGTGTTTGTATATCTCTGTTAACTCTGACATCCTAATGTATCCAATCCTCACACCTTTCCATTGGTGAACCATAAGTTTGTTTAATGAATCTGTGATTGCCTTTCTCTGTGGAAATATCTTCACTGGTATCAATTTTTAGGTAACACCTATAAGTGATATCACAGGATACGTGTCTTTCGCTTTCTGACTTACTACAAGTTGCGTGATTACTTCTAGACTCATCTATGGTGATGCAAATGGCATTGTGTCATTTTTTTCCTTGGCTAATATTCCATCTGTACGTGGACCAGTTTTTCTTTGTCCACTCACCTGTTGATGGACTTTTTGGTTGCTTCCATGTCTTGGTTATTGTAACACTGCTGAAATGCACATTTGCCTGCCTGTGTCTTTCAATTATGTCTTCTTCGGTTATAGGCCCAGGAGAGGGCCTGTTGGATCATATGGTAGCAAAATGTTTACCTTGTAAAGGCGTCTCCATTCTGTTCTCATTAGTGGCTCTTACCAGGTTATGTTCCACTTAAATTTGAGGGTATGCCCTTGTCCACAACCCTTTCAGCATTTATTGTTTGTAGTTTTTCTGCTGATGTTTATTCTGACAGGTGTGAGCTGACACCTCTTTGAGGTTGGATTTGCATGCATCTCATAATCCCTTGAAATTGAACTTTCAGGCATGTCCTCTTTTTTTTCAAGCTGTGAGTAACGCTTACCTCTTCAAATGGTTTTCTTGAAGTATGTGTCACATTTTGAAATATTTTGGCCATTACCTCCCTGAAGACATTCTGAGGGCAGGTTTCATTTACAGCCCTCCAGTACTTGTGCATATGAAGTGACCATTAGCACAGGTTTTAAAGCTGCTGTTGCAGGTATCGGCCATTGGGCGGCAGCATTTCTCCTTCCCCCATTCAGGGAACTACGGAAAGAGTCCTTCGTGCCAGTGGTGTTCCTCAGTTGTATATTAGAGAGGAATGTGCCCGGACAAACCCCCAAAAGCTGATGTCTCCTTACTTACGTTTGGTTTCTAAATTGAAATTATATATTTTTTTTATTGGAGTAATATTCCATTGTGTACATGGACCACTTCTTCTTTGTGCCTTCCTCTGTTGACAGACATTTTTGTTGCTTCCAAGTGTTGGCTGTGGTAAATATTGCTGGAGTGCAGGATTGCCACCCTGTGTCTTTTTGATTCTCATCCTCTCAGGTGATAGGCCCAGCAGTGGGTATGCTTGATTGAATGGTAGCTCAATATTTACCATATCAAGGCACCTCCTTTGTGGTTTCATTACTGGTTCTTACCATGTCCCACTGAGAAACGAGGGTGCACATTTCTCCACAACCCCTTCAGCATTTGTTGTTTGCAGAATTTTTGCTGATGGCCATTATGACTGGTGTGAGCTGATAGGTTTTTTAATTTGGATTTGCATGTCTTTAATAATTCCTAATGTTCAGCATTTTTCCATGCTTTGTTTTCTTTCTGTTAAACAAAAACAGAAAAAAACTGTGAGTACAATAAACCACTTGAAGTGGTCTTCTGGGAAGGCTGCCCTGTTTTGAATTTTTCGTCAATTTTTGACCCCAGGATTTTTTTGAGAACAGGTGACATTTACAGGCTTGTAATGAGTGTGAATATTTAGTGACCACTACTACTGGCTTTAAAGGTGCTGTTGGGGGAAACGGCCACAAGGTGGCAGCATTTCTCCGTTCCCAAAACTGGTTTCTAGGGCAGCACAGCCTTTCTGGAAGTTGTGTTCCCAGGTTGTAAATTAGAATGGAATGTGCTAGGAAAAAAACCCGTAAGTTAATATTCCCTTATTTCTTGTTCGATTTTTTAGTCTTTTTAAATCGAGGTAATATTTAGAATATTGTTTGTCCTAGGTGTATACAATCTGGTTCATTTGTACATTACATACACACACACACACACACACACACACACACACACATATGTAATATATTCATGTACAGATACTCTTCCCATGTAAATTATTGCAGAGTGCTCCATTGACCTCCCTTGCTATATGGTCGGTCTCTTTGATAAATGTATTTAGTAGGTATTTGTACACATATGGTAACCCTAATCTTAATTTTCCATACCACCCACCTTTCCATTTACATAAGAATAGTTTGTTTTCTAAGTCTGTGAGTTTCTTTCTCTGTGAAAATGCTATCATTTTTGTCAGTTGTTAGATAACGCCTATAAGTGATATCATACTATATGTCTTTTTCTTTCTGACTTATGGCATGTTCTGAGATTATATCTAGGCTCATAAATGGTGCCTCAACGAGCAGTGTTTCACTGTTTTCCATGGCTAATATTCCATTATGTACATGGACCACTTCTTCTTTATCCATTCATCCATTGATGGACATTTTGGTTGCTTCCGTGTCTTGGCTATTGTGAAAAATCCTGCAGTGAAGCTGTTGCAGCCTGTGCCTTCTCGACTCTGGTATTTTCAGGTGAGAGGTTCAGCGGTTGACCTGCTGAATGGAATGCTGGCTCAATTTTTACTTTTAAACACAGCTCCTTTCTGTTCTCACTATTGGCTCTTACCACTTTACATCTCACCAGCGGCTAGAGGGTACACAGTTCTCTAAAACCCCTTCAGCATTTATTGTTTGTAGACCTTTGGCTGATGGTAGTTGACGTGTGTGTGTTGAAATCTTTTTGTAGGCTAGATTTGCATGAGTTTAAAAATTTATGTTGTTGAGCTTTTATCCATTTTCCTTGTTTTTAGAAAACTAATGAGTAAAATTTACCTCTTCCTACTATCTCCTTGAAAATTTTGCCAGTTGTGAATTTTTGAGGGCAGTTGTCCTTTACTGTCCTGAGTCCTTGTGAATGTTAAGTGACCGTTAGCTGTGGTTTTAAAGCCGCTCTTGTGGGAAACGGCCACAAGGCGGCAGCATTTCTACATTTCCAACTCTGGGTTTTTGGGCAACAGAGGGTTCCTGGAAATCGTGTTTGTAAGCTGCAACTTAGAGCAGAATGTGCCACGGCAAACTCCCAAGAGCTTATATCTCCTTACTTCTTGTTTGTTTTTTACATTTAATTTTTATTTATTATCACAGCAAATTGGATAAAAATACGGTGTTTTTTCCAGGTGTACGGAATCTGGTTCATTATATCGATGTATTGATCTATTCACCTTTGGATCCTTTCCCGTGTAGGTTATTACAGAGTGTTGAGTACACCTCTTTTAGCATTCTATAGGTATTTTGTGATTATATATTTCATATGTATTACTACATGTCCGTTAACCCCCATATCCTAATTCGTACATTCCTTACACCTTTCCATTTGGTTAAACATAATTTGGTTTTCTGAATCTATGAGTGTCCTTCTCTTGGAAATTATTTCATGGGTATCAATTTTTAGGTAACACCTATAAGTGATGTAATAGGATATCTGTCTTTCGTTTTCTTTCTTACTTCAGGTAGGGTGATTATCTCTAGATCCTTGTATGGTGGTGCCAACAGCATTGTTCCATGCTTTTCCATGGCTAATATTCCATTGTGTACATGGACCACTTCTTCTTGGTGCATTTTTCTGTTGATGGACATTTTGGTTTCTTCCAGCTCTTGGCTATGTTACATGTTGCGGCAGTGAAGGATCGCCAGCCTGTGTCTTTTTGATTCAGGTCTACTCAGCGGATAGGCCCATCAGTGGGCCTACCAGATCACATAGTAGCTCAAGTTTTACCTTTAAACACACCTCCATTTTGTTCTCTGTACTGGCTCTTACCAGGTTACATCCCATCAGCAGCTAGAGGGTACACAGTTCTCTAAAACCCCTTCAGCATTTATACTATGTAGACTTTTTTGCTGATGATCCTTCTGACGGCTGTGAGGTGAATGTGTTTCTAGACTGGATTTGCATGGCTTTATTAATTCCTGACGTTGAGCGTTTCTCCATGCCTTTTTCTATAACAAAAAAAAGAGACAGAATATAAAATGTGCATAAAATATGCCTCTTGAAATTGTCGTTTTGAAATATGGATGTCTTTTGAGATTTTTGCTCGATTTACGACCGAAGGATTGTTTTGAGGACAGGTGTCATTTACAGGCCTGCAAATATTTTGACTGTCAAGTAACCATTACAGCTGCAGTTAGAGCTGCTGTTGTGTGAAACGGCCACAAGGCGGCAGCAGTTCTCATTAACCAAATCTGGTTACTAGGGAAACAGAGCCTCAATGGAAGTCCTGTTCTAGGTTGCAAATTAGAATGAAATGGGCAGGAAAAAGCCCCTTATGTTTATATCTCACTAAATATTGTTCTTTTTTTAAAATTTAATTTTCATTGTTTATCACAGCAAGTGTGATTACAATGTTTTGCTTGTCTTAGGTGTGCAAGATGTGGTTGTTTTCCACATATACATATCTCTTTTCTTCTTTGGATCCTTTTCCCATTTTAGGTTATGACACAATGTTGAGTAGTCTTCTCTTGGTATTTCGTAGGTCTTTGGTGATTATATACTTCTCCTGTGTTTGTATATCTCTGTTAACTCTGACATCCTAATGTATCCAATCCTCACACCTTTCCATTGGTGAACCATAAGTTTGTTTAATGAATCTGTGATTGCCTTTCTCTGTGGAAATATCTTCACTGGTATCAATTTTTAGGTAACACCTATAAGTGATATCACAGGATACGTGTCTTTCGCTTTCTGACTTACTACAAGTTGCGTGATTACTTCTAGACTCATCTATGGTGATGCAAATGGCATTGTGTCATTTTTTTCCTTGGCTAATATTCCATCTGTACGTGGACCAGTTTTTCTTTGTCCACTCACCTGTTGATGGACTTTTTGGTTGCTTCCATGTCTTGGTTATTGTAACACTGCTGAAATGCACATTTGCCTGCCTGTGTCTTTCAATTATGTCTTCTTCGGTTATAGGCCCAGGAGAGGGCCTGTTGGATCATATGGTAGCAAAATGTTTACCTTGTAAAGGCGTCTCCATTCTGTTCTCATTAGTGGCTCTTACCAGGTTATGTTCCACTTAAATTTGAGGGTATGCCCTTGTCCACAACCCTTTCAGCATTTATTGTTTGTAGTTTTTCTGCTGATGTTTATTCTGACAGGTGTGAGCTGACACCTCTTTGAGGTTGGATTTGCATGCATCTCATAATCCCTTGAAATTGAACTTTCAGGCATGTCCTCTTTTTTTTCAAGCTGTGAGTAACGCTTACCTCTTCAAATGGTTTTCTTGAAGTATGTGTCACATTTTGAAATATTTTGGCCATTACCTCCCTGAAGACATTCTGAGGGCAGGTTTCATTTACAGCCCTCCAGTACTTGTGCATATGAAGTGACCATTAGCACAGGTTTTAAAGCTGCTGTTGCAGGTATCGGCCATTGGGCGGCAGCATTTCTCCTTCCCCCATTCAGGGAACTACGGAAAGAGTCCTTCGTGCCAGTGGTGTTCCTCAGTTGTATATTAGAGAGGAATGTGCCCGGACAAACCCCCAAAAGCTGATGTCTCCTTACTTACGTTTGGTTTCTAAATTGAAATTATATATTTTTTTTATTGGAGTAATATTCCATTGTGTACATGGACCACTTCTTCTTTGTGCCTTCCTCTGTTGACAGACATTTTTGTTGCTTCCAAGTGTTGGCTGTGGTAAATATTGCTGGAGTGCAGGATTGCCACCCTGTGTCTTTTTGATTCTCATCCTCTCAGGTGATAGGCCCAGCAGTGGGTATGCTTGATTGAATGGTAGCTCAATATTTACCATATCAAGGCACCTCCTTTGTGGTTTCATTACTGGTTCTTACCATGTCCCACTGAGAAACGAGGGTGCACATTTCTCCACAACCCCTTCAGCATTTGTTGTTTGCAGAATTTTTGCTGATGGCCATTATGACTGGTGTGAGCTGATAGGTTTTTTAATTTGGATTTGCATGTCTTTAATAATTCCTAATGTTCAGCATTTTTCCATGCTTTGTTTTCTTTCTGTTAAACAAAAACAGAAAAAAACTGTGAGTACAATAAACCACTTGAAGTGGTCTTCTGGGAAGGCTGCCCTGTTTTGAATTTTTCGTCAATTTTTGACCCCAGGATTTTTTTGAGAACAGGTGACATTTACAGGCTTGTAATGAGTGTGAATATTTAGTGACCACTACTACTGGCTTTAAAGGTGCTGTTGGGGGAAACGGCCACAAGGTGGCAGCATTTCTCCGTTCCCAAAACTGGTTTCTAGGGCAGCACAGCCTTTCTGGAAGTTGTGTTCCCAGGTTGTAAATTAGAATGGAATGTGCTAGGAAAAAAACCCGTAAGTTAATATTCCCTTATTTCTTGTTCGATTTTTTAGTCTTTTTAAATCGAGGTAATATTTAGAATATTGTTTGTCCTAGGTGTATACAATCTGGTTCATTTGTACATTACATACACACACACACACACACACACACACACACACACACATATGTAATATATTCATGTACAGATACTCTTCCCATGTAAATTATTGCAGAGTGCTCCATTGACCTCCCTTGCTATATGGTCGGTCTCTTTGATAAATGTATTTAGTAGGTATTTGTACACATATGGTAACCCTAATCTTAATTTTCCATACCACCCACCTTTCCATTTACATAAGAATAGTTTGTTTTCTAAGTCTGTGAGTTTCTTTCTCTGTGAAAATGCTATCATTTTTGTCAGTTGTTAGATAACGCCTATAAGTGATATCATACTATATGTCTTTTTCTTTCTGACTTACGGCATGTTCTGAGATTATATCTAGGCTCATAAATGGTGCCTCAACGAGCAGTGTTTCACTGTTTTCCATGGCTAATATTCCATTATGTACATGGACCACTTCTTCTTTATCCATTCATCCATTGATGGACATTTTGGTTGCTTCCGTGTCTTGGCTATTGTGAAAAATCCTGCAGTGAAGCTGTTGCAGCCTGTGCCTTCTCGACTCTGGTATTTTCAGGTGAGAGGTTCAGCGGTTGACCTGCTGAATGGAATGCTGGCTCAATTTTTACTTTTAAACACAGCTCCTTTCTGTTCTCACTATTGGCTCTTACCACTTTACATCTCACCAGCGGCTAGAGGGTACACAGTTCTCTAAAACCCCTTCAGCATTTATTGTTTGTAGACCTTTGGCTGATGGTAGTTGACGTGTGTGTGTTGAAATCTTTTTGTAGGCTAGATTTGCATGAGTTTAAAAATTTATGTTGTTGAGCTTTTATCCATTTTCCTTGTTTTTAGAAAACTAATGAGTAAAATTTACCTCTTCCTACTATCTCCTTGAAAATTTTGCCAGTTGTGAATTTTTGAGGGCAGTTGTCCTTTACTGTCCTGAGTCCTTGTGAATGTTAAGTGACCGTTAGCTGTGGTTTTAAAGCCGCTCTTGTGGGAAACGGCCACAAGGCGGCAGCATTTCTACATTTCCAACTCTGGGTTTTTGGGCAACAGAGGGTTCCTGGAAATCGTGTTTGTAAGCTGCAACTTAGAGCAGAATGTGCCACGGCAAACTCCCAAGAGCTTATATCTCCTTACTTCTTGTTTGTTTTTTACATTTAATTTTTATTTATTATCACAGCAAATTGGATAAAAATACGGTGTTTTTTCCAGGTGTACGGAATCTGGTTCATTATATCGATGTATTGATCTATTCACCTTTGGATCCTTTCCCGTGTAGGTTATTACAGAGTGTTGAGTACACCTCTTTTAGCATTCTATAGGTATTTTGTGATTATATATTTCATATGTATTACTACATGTCCGTTAACCCCCATATCCTAATTCGTACATTCCTTACACCTTTCCATTTGGTTAAACATAATTTGGTTTTCTGAATCTATGAGTGTCCTTCTCTTGGAAATTATTTCATGGGTATCAATTTTTAGGTAACACCTATAAGTGATGTAATAGGATATCTGTCTTTCGTTTTCTTTCTTACTTCAGGTAGGGTGATTATCTCTAGATCCTTGTATGGTGGTGCCAACAGCATTGTTCCATGCTTTTCCATGGCTAATATTCCATTGTGTACATGGACCACTTCTTCTTGGTGCATTTTTCTGTTGATGGACATTTTGGTTTCTTCCAGCTCTTGGCTATGTTACATGTTGCGGCAGTGAAGGATCGCCAGCCTGTGTCTTTTTGATTCAGGTCTACTCAGCGGATAGGCCCATCAGTGGGCCTACCAGATCACATAGTAGCTCAAGTTTTACCTTTAAACACACCTCCATTTTGTTCTCTGTACTGGCTCTTACCAGGTTACATCCCATCAGCAGCTAGAGGGTACACAGTTCTCTAAAACCCCTTCAGCATTTATACTATGTAGACTTTTTTGCTGATGATCCTTCTGACGGCTGTGAGGTGAATGTGTTTCTAGACTGGATTTGCATGGCTTTATTAATTCCTGACGTTGAGCGTTTCTCCATGCCTTTTTCTATAACAAAAAAAAGAGACAGAATATAAAATGTGCATAAAATATGCCTCTTGAAATTGTCGTTTTGAAATATGGATGTCTTTTGAGATTTTTGCTCGATTTACGACCGAAGGATTGTTTTGAGGACAGGTGTCATTTACAGGCCTGCAAATATTTTGACTGTCAAGTAACCATTACAGCTGCAGTTAGAGCTGCTGTTGTGTGAAACGGCCACAAGGCGGCAGCAGTTCTCATTAACCAAATCTGGTTACTAGGGAAACAGAGCCTCAATGGAAGTCCTGTTCTAGGTTGCAAATTAGAATGAAATGGGCAGGAAAAAGCCCCTTATGTTTATATCTCACTAAATATTGTTCTTTTTTTAAAATTTAATTTTCATTGTTTATCACAGCAAGTGTGATTACAATGTTTTGCTTGTCTTAGGTGTGCAAGATGTGGTTGTTTTCCACATATACATATCTCTTTTCTTCTTTGGATCCTTTTCCCATTTTAGGTTATGACACAATGTTGAGTAGTCTTCTCTTGGTATTTCGTAGGTCTTTGGTGATTATATACTTCTCCTGTGTTTGTATATCTCTGTTAACTCTGACATCCTAATGTATCCAATCCTCACACCTTTCCATTGGTGAACCATAAGTTTGTTTAATGAATCTGTGATTGCCTTTCTCTGTGGAAATATCTTCACTGGTATCAATTTTTAGGTAACACCTATAAGTGATATCACAGGATACGTGTCTTTCGCTTTCTGACTTACTACAAGTTGCGTGATTACTTCTAGACTCATCTATGGTGATGCAAATGGCATTGTGTCATTTTTTTCCTTGGCTAATATTCCATCTGTACGTGGACCAGTTTTTCTTTGTCCACTCACCTGTTGATGGACTTTTTGGTTGCTTCCATGTCTTGGTTATTGTAACACTGCTGAAATGCACATTTGCCTGCCTGTGTCTTTCAATTATGTCTTCTTCGGTTATAGGCCCAGGAGAGGGCCTGTTGGATCATATGGTAGCAAAATGTTTACCTTGTAAAGGCGTCTCCATTCTGTTCTCATTAGTGGCTCTTACCAGGTTATGTTCCACTTAAATTTGAGGGTATGCCCTTGTCCACAACCCTTTCAGCATTTATTGTTTGTAGTTTTTCTGCTGATGTTTATTCTGACAGGTGTGAGCTGACACCTCTTTGAGGTTGGATTTGCATGCATCTCATAATCCCTTGAAATTGAACTTTCAGGCATGTCCTCTTTTTTTTCAAGCTGTGAGTAACGCTTACCTCTTCAAATGGTTTTCTTGAAGTATGTGTCACATTTTGAAATATTTTGGCCATTACCTCCCTGAAGACATTCTGAGGGCAGGTTTCATTTACAGCCCTCCAGTACTTGTGCATATGAAGTGACCATTAGCACAGGTTTTAAAGCTGCTGTTGCAGGTATCGGCCATTGGGCGGCAGCATTTCTCCTTCCCCCATTCAGGGAACTACGGAAAGAGTCCTTCGTGCCAGTGGTGTTCCTCAGTTGTATATTAGAGAGGAATGTGCCCGGACAAACCCCCAAAAGCTGATGTCTCCTTACTTACGTTTGGTTTCTAAATTGAAATTATATATTTTTTTTATTGGAGTAATATTCCATTGTGTACATGGACCACTTCTTCTTTGTGCCTTCCTCTGTTGACAGACATTTTTGTTGCTTCCAAGTGTTGGCTGTGGTAAATATTGCTGGAGTGCAGGATTGCCACCCTGTGTCTTTTTGATTCTCATCCTCTCAGGTGATAGGCCCAGCAGTGGGTATGCTTGATTGAATGGTAGCTCAATATTTACCATATCAAGGCACCTCCTTTGTGGTTTCATTACTGGTTCTTACCATGTCCCACTGAGAAACGAGGGTGCACATTTCTCCACAACCCCTTCAGCATTTGTTGTTTGCAGAATTTTTGCTGATGGCCATTATGACTGGTGTGAGCTGATAGGTTTTTTAATTTGGATTTGCATGTCTTTAATAATTCCTAATGTTCAGCATTTTTCCATGCTTTGTTTTCTTTCTGTTAAACAAAAACAGAAAAAAACTGTGAGTACAATAAACCACTTGAAGTGGTCTTCTGGGAAGGCTGCCCTGTTTTGAATTTTTCGTCAATTTTTGACCCCAGGATTTTTTTGAGAACAGGTGACATTTACAGGCTTGTAATGAGTGTGAATATTTAGTGACCACTACTACTGGCTTTAAAGGTGCTGTTGGGGGAAACGGCCACAAGGTGGCAGCATTTCTCCGTTCCCAAAACTGGTTTCTAGGGCAGCACAGCCTTTCTGGAAGTTGTGTTCCCAGGTTGTAAATTAGAATGGAATGTGCTAGGAAAAAAACCCGTAAGTTAATATTCCCTTATTTCTTGTTCGATTTTTTAGTCTTTTTAAATCGAGGTAATATTTAGAATATTGTTTGTCCTAGGTGTATACAATCTGGTTCATTTGTACATTACATACACACACACACACACACACACACACACACACATATGTAATATATTCATGTACAGATACTCTTCCCATGTAAATTATTGCAGAGTGCTCCATTGACCTCCCTTGCTATATGGTCGGTCTCTTTGATAAATGTATTTAGTAGGTATTTGTACACATATGGTAACCCTAATCTTAATTTTCCATACCACCCACCTTTCCATTTACATAAGAATAGTTTGTTTTCTAAGTCTGTGAGTTTCTTTCTCTGTGAAAATGCTATCATTTTTGTCAGTTGTTAGATAACGCCTATAAGTGATATCATACTATATGTCTTTTTCTTTCTGACTTACGGCATGTTCTGAGATTATATCTAGGCTCATAAATGGTGCCTCAACGAGCAGTGTTTCACTGTTTTCCATGGCTAATATTCCATTATGTACATGGACCACTTCTTCTTTATCCATTCATCCATTGATGGACATTTTGGTTGCTTCCGTGTCTTGGCTATTGTGAAAAATCCTGCAGTGAAGCTGTTGCAGCCTGTGCCTTCTCGACTCTGGTATTTTCAGGTGAGAGGTTCAGCGGTTGACCTGCTGAATGGAATGCTGGCTCAATTTTTACTTTTAAACACAGCTCCTTTCTGTTCTCACTATTGGCTCTTACCACTTTACATCTCACCAGCGGCTAGAGGGTACACAGTTCTCTAAAACCCCTTCAGCATTTATTGTTTGTAGACCTTTGGCTGATGGTAGTTGACGTGTGTGTGTTGAAATCTTTTTGTAGGCTAGATTTGCATGAGTTTAAAAATTTATGTTGTTGAGCTTTTATCCATTTTCCTTGTTTTTAGAAAACTAATGAGTAAAATTTACCTCTTCCTACTATCTCCTTGAAAATTTTGCCAGTTGTGAATTTTTGAGGGCAGTTGTCCTTTACTGTCCTGAGTCCTTGTGAATGTTAAGTGACCGTTAGCTGTGGTTTTAAAGCCGCTCTTGTGGGAAACGGCCACAAGGCGGCAGCATTTCTACATTTCCAACTCTGGGTTTTTGGGCAACAGAGGGTTCCTGGAAATCGTGTTTGTAAGCTGCAACTTAGAGCAGAATGTGCCACGGCAAACTCCCAAGAGCTTATATCTCCTTACTTCTTGTTTGTTTTTTACATTTAATTTTTATTTATTATCACAGCAAATTGGATAAAAATACGGTGTTTTTTCCAGGTGTACGGAATCTGGTTCATTATATCGATGTATTGATCTATTCACCTTTGGATCCTTTCCCGTGTAGGTTATTACAGAGTGTTGAGTACACCTCTTTTAGCATTCTATAGGTATTTTGTGATTATATATTTCATATGTATTACTACATGTCCGTTAACCCCCATATCCTAATTCGTACATTCCTTACACCTTTCCATTTGGTTAAACATAATTTGGTTTTCTGAATCTATGAGTGTCCTTCTCTTGGAAATTATTTCATGGGTATCAATTTTTAGGTAACACCTATAAGTGATGTAATAGGATATCTGTCTTTCGTTTTCTTTCTTACTTCAGGTAGGGTGATTATCTCTAGATCCTTGTATGGTGGTGCCAACAGCATTGTTCCATGCTTTTCCATGGCTAATATTCCATTGTGTACATGGACCACTTCTTCTTGGTGCATTTTTCTGTTGATGGACATTTTGGTTTCTTCCAGCTCTTGGCTATGTTACATGTTGCGGCAGTGAAGGATCGCCAGCCTGTGTCTTTTTGATTCAGGTCTACTCAGCGGATAGGCCCATCAGTGGGCCTACCAGATCACATAGTAGCTCAAGTTTTACCTTTAAACACACCTCCATTTTGTTCTCTGTACTGGCTCTTACCAGGTTACATCCCATCAGCAGCTAGAGGGTACACAGTTCTCTAAAACCCCTTCAGCATTTATACTATGTAGACTTTTTTGCTGATGATCCTTCTGACGGCTGTGAGGTGAATGTGTTTCTAGACTGGATTTGCATGGCTTTATTAATTCCTGACGTTGAGCGTTTCTCCATGCCTTTTTCTATAACAAAAAAAAGAGACAGAATATAAAATGTGCATAAAATATGCCTCTTGAAATTGTCGTTTTGAAATATGGATGTCTTTTGAGATTTTTGCTCGATTTACGACCGAAGGATTGTTTTGAGGACAGGTGTCATTTACAGGCCTGCAAATATTTTGACTGTCAAGTAACCATTACAGCTGCAGTTAGAGCTGCTGTTGTGTGAAACGGCCACAAGGCGGCAGCAGTTCTCATTAACCAAATCTGGTTACTAGGGAAACAGAGCCTCAATGGAAGTCCTGTTCTAGGTTGCAAATTAGAATGAAATGGGCAGGAAAAAGCCCCTTATGTTTATATCTCACTAAATATTGTTCTTTTTTTAAAATTTAATTTTCATTGTTTATCACAGCAAGTGTGATTACAATGTTTTGCTTGTCTTAGGTGTGCAAGATGTGGTTGTTTTCCACATATACATATCTCTTTTCTTCTTTGGATCCTTTTCCCATTTTAGGTTATGACACAATGTTGAGTAGTCTTCTCTTGGTATTTCGTAGGTCTTTGGTGATTATATACTTCTCCTGTGTTTGTATATCTCTGTTAACTCTGACATCCTAATGTATCCAATCCTCACACCTTTCCATTGGTGAACCATAAGTTTGTTTAATGAATCTGTGATTGCCTTTCTCTGTGGAAATATCTTCACTGGTATCAATTTTTAGGTAACACCTATAAGTGATATCACAGGATACGTGTCTTTCGCTTTCTGACTTACTACAAGTTGCGTGATTACTTCTAGACTCATCTATGGTGATGCAAATGGCATTGTGTCATTTTTTTCCTTGGCTAATATTCCATCTGTACGTGGACCAGTTTTTCTTTGTCCACTCACCTGTTGATGGACTTTTTGGTTGCTTCCATGTCTTGGTTATTGTAACACTGCTGAAATGCACATTTGCCTGCCTGTGTCTTTCAATTATGTCTTCTTCGGTTATAGGCCCAGGAGAGGGCCTGTTGGATCATATGGTAGCAAAATGTTTACCTTGTAAAGGCGTCTCCATTCTGTTCTCATTAGTGGCTCTTACCAGGTTATGTTCCACTTAAATTTGAGGGTATGCCCTTGTCCACAACCCTTTCAGCATTTATTGTTTGTAGTTTTTCTGCTGATGTTTATTCTGACAGGTGTGAGCTGACACCTCTTTGAGGTTGGATTTGCATGCATCTCATAATCCCTTGAAATTGAACTTTCAGGCATGTCCTCTTTTTTTTCAAGCTGTGAGTAACGCTTACCTCTTCAAATGGTTTTCTTGAAGTATGTGTCACATTTTGAAATATTTTGGCCATTACCTCCCTGAAGACATTCTGAGGGCAGGTTTCATTTACAGCCCTCCAGTACTTGTGCATATGAAGTGACCATTAGCACAGGTTTTAAAGCTGCTGTTGCAGGTATCGGCCATTGGGCGGCAGCATTTCTCCTTCCCCCATTCAGGGAACTACGGAAAGAGTCCTTCGTGCCAGTGGTGTTCCTCAGTTGTATATTAGAGAGGAATGTGCCCGGACAAACCCCCAAAAGCTGATGTCTCCTTACTTACGTTTGGTTTCTAAATTGAAATTATATATTTTTTTTATTGGAGTAATATTCCATTGTGTACATGGACCACTTCTTCTTTGTGCCTTCCTCTGTTGACAGACATTTTTGTTGCTTCCAAGTGTTGGCTGTGGTAAATATTGCTGGAGTGCAGGATTGCCACCCTGTGTCTTTTTGATTCTCATCCTCTCAGGTGATAGGCCCAGCAGTGGGTATGCTTGATTGAATGGTAGCTCAATATTTACCATATCAAGGCACCTCCTTTGTGGTTTCATTACTGGTTCTTACCATGTCCCACTGAGAAACGAGGGTGCACATTTCTCCACAACCCCTTCAGCATTTGTTGTTTGCAGAATTTTTGCTGATGGCCATTATGACTGGTGTGAGCTGATAGGTTTTTTAATTTGGATTTGCATGTCTTTAATAATTCCTAATGTTCAGCATTTTTCCATGCTTTGTTTTCTTTCTGTTAAACAAAAACAGAAAAAAACTGTGAGTACAATAAACCACTTGAAGTGGTCTTCTGGGAAGGCTGCCCTGTTTTGAATTTTTCGTCAATTTTTGACCCCAGGATTTTTTTGAGAACAGGTGACATTTACAGGCTTGTAATGAGTGTGAATATTTAGTGACCACTACTACTGGCTTTAAAGGTGCTGTTGGGGGAAACGGCCACAAGGTGGCAGCATTTCTCCGTTCCCAAAACTGGTTTCTAGGGCAGCACAGCCTTTCTGGAAGTTGTGTTCCCAGGTTGTAAATTAGAATGGAATGTGCTAGGAAAAAAACCCGTAAGTTAATATTCCCTTATTTCTTGTTCGATTTTTTAGTCTTTTTAAATCGAGGTAATATTTAGAATATTGTTTGTCCTAGGTGTATACAATCTGGTTCATTTGTACATTACATACACACACACACACACACACACACACACACACATATGTAATATATTCATGTACAGATACTCTTCCCATGTAAATTATTGCAGAGTGCTCCATTGACCTCCCTTGCTATATGGTCGGTCTCTTTGATAAATGTATTTAGTAGGTATTTGTACACATATGGTAACCCTAATCTTAATTTTCCATACCACCCACCTTTCCATTTACATAAGAATAGTTTGTTTTCTAAGTCTGTGAGTTTCTTTCTCTGTGAAAATGCTATCATTTTTGTCAGTTGTTAGATAACGCCTATAAGTGATATCATACTATATGTCTTTTTCTTTCTGACTTACGGCATGTTCTGAGATTATATCTAGGCTCATAAATGGTGCCTCAACGAGCAGTGTTTCACTGTTTTCCATGGCTAATATTCCATTATGTACATGGACCACTTCTTCTTTATCCATTCATCCATTGATGGACATTTTGGTTGCTTCCGTGTCTTGGCTATTGTGAAAAATCCTGCAGTGAAGCTGTTGCAGCCTGTGCCTTCTCGACTCTGGTATTTTCAGGTGAGAGGTTCAGCGGTTGACCTGCTGAATGGAATGCTGGCTCAATTTTTACTTTTAAACACAGCTCCTTTCTGTTCTCACTATTGGCTCTTACCACTTTACATCTCACCAGCGGCTAGAGGGTACACAGTTCTCTAAAACCCCTTCAGCATTTATTGTTTGTAGACCTTTGGCTGATGGTAGTTGACGTGTGTGTGTTGAAATCTTTTTGTAGGCTAGATTTGCATGAGTTTAAAAATTTATGTTGTTGAGCTTTTATCCATTTTCCTTGTTTTTAGAAAACTAATGAGTAAAATTTACCTCTTCCTACTATCTCCTTGAAAATTTTGCCAGTTGTGAATTTTTGAGGGCAGTTGTCCTTTACTGTCCTGAGTCCTTGTGAATGTTAAGTGACCGTTAGCTGTGGTTTTAAAGCCGCTCTTGTGGGAAACGGCCACAAGGCGGCAGCATTTCTACATTTCCAACTCTGGGTTTTTGGGCAACAGAGGGTTCCTGGAAATCGTGTTTGTAAGCTGCAACTTAGAGCAGAATGTGCCACGGCAAACTCCCAAGAGCTTATATCTCCTTACTTCTTGTTTGTTTTTTACATTTAATTTTTATTTATTATCACAGCAAATTGGATAAAAATACGGCGTTTTTTCCAGGTGTACGGAATCTGGTTCATTATATCGATGTATTGATCTATTCACCTTTGGATCCTTTCCCGTGTAGGTTATTACAGAGTGTTGAGTACACCTCTTTTAGCATTCTATAGGTATTTTGTGATTATATATTTCATATGTATTACTACATGTCCGTTAACCCCCATATCCTAATTCGTACATTCCTTACACCTTTCCATTTGGTTAAACATAATTTGGTTTTCTGAATCTATGAGTGTCCTTCTCTTGGAAATTATTTCATGGGTATCAATTTTTAGGTAACACCTATAAGTGATGTAATAGGATATCTGTCTTTCGTTTTCTTTCTTACTTCAGGTAGGGTGATTATCTCTAGATCCTTGTATGGTGGTGCCAACAGCATTGTTCCATGCTTTTCCATGGCTAATATTCCATTGTGTACATGGACCACTTCTTCTTGGTGCATTTTTCTGTTGATGGACATTTTGGTTTCTTCCAGCTCTTGGCTATGTTACATGTTGCGGCAGTGAAGGATCGCCAGCCTGTGTCTTTTTGATTCAGGTCTACTCAGCGGATAGGCCCATCAGTGGGCCTACCAGATCACATAGTAGCTCAAGTTTTACCTTTAAACACACCTCCATTTTGTTCTCTGTACTGGCTCTTACCAGGTTACATCCCATCAGCAGCTAGAGGGTACACAGTTCTCTAAAACCCCTTCAGCATTTATACTATGTAGACTTTTTTGCTGATGATCCTTCTGACGGCTGTGAGGTGAATGTGTTTCTAGACTGGATTTGCATGGCTTTATTAATTCCTGACGTTGAGCGTTTCTCCATGCCTTTTTCTATAACAAAAAAAAGAGACAGAATATAAAATGTGCATAAAATATGCCTCTTGAAATTGTCGTTTTGAAATATGGATGTCTTTTGAGATTTTTGCTCGATTTACGACCGAAGGATTGTTTTGAGGACAGGTGTCATTTACAGGCCTGCAAATATTTTGACTGTCAAGTAACCATTACAGCTGCAGTTAGAGCTGCTGTTGTGTGAAACGGCCACAAGGCGGCAGCAGTTCTCATTAACCAAATCTGGTTACTAGGGAAACAGAGCCTCAATGGAAGTCCTGTTCTAGGTTGCAAATTAGAATGAAATGGGCAGGAAAAAGCCCCTTATGTTTATATCTCACTAAATATTGTTCTTTTTTTAAAATTTAATTTTCATTGTTTATCACAGCAAGTGTGATTACAATGTTTTGCTTGTCTTAGGTGTGCAAGATGTGGTTGTTTTCCACATATACATATCTCTTTTCTTCTTTGGATCCTTTTCCCATTTTAGGTTATGACACAATGTTGAGTAGTCTTCTCTTGGTATTTCGTAGGTCTTTGGTGATTATATACTTCTCCTGTGTTTGTATATCTCTGATTAACTCTGACATCCTAATGTATCCAATCCTCACACCTTTCCATTGGTGAACCATAAGTTTGTTTAATGAATCTGTGATTGCCTTTCTCTGTGGAAATATCTTCACTGGTATCAATTTTTAAGTAACACCTATAAGTGATATCACAGGATACGTGTCTTTCGCTTTCTGACTTACTACAAGTTGCGTGATTACTTCTAGACTCATCTATGGTGATGCAAATGGCATTGTGTCATTTTTTTCCTTGGCTAATATTCCATCTGTACGTGGACCAGTTTTTCTTTGTCCACTCACCTGTTGATGGACTTTTTGGTTGCTTCCATGTCTTGGTTATTGTAACACTGCTGAAATGCACATTTGCCTGCCTGTGTCTTTCAATTATGTCTTCTTCGGTTATAGGCCCAGGAGAGGGCCTGTTGGATCATATGGTAGCAAAATGTTTACCTTGTAAAGGCGTCTCCATTCTGTTCTCATTAGTGGCTCTTACCAGGTTATGTTCCACTTAAATTTGAGGGTATGCCCTTGTCCACAACCCTTTCAGCATTTATTGTTTGTAGTTTTTCTGCTGATGTTTATTCTGACAGGTGTGAGCTGACACCTCTTTGAGGTTGGATTTGCATGCATCTCATAATCCCTTGAAATTGAACTTTCAGGCATGTCCTCTTTTTTTTCAAGCTGTGAGTAACGCTTACCTCTTCAAATGGTTTTCTTGAAGTATGTGTCACATTTTGAAATATTTTGGCCATTACCTCCCTGAAGACATTCTGAGGGCAGGTTTCATTTACAGCCCTCCAGTACTTGTGCATATGAAGTGACCATTAGCACAGGTTTTAAAGCTGCTGTTGCAGGTATCGGCCATTGGGCGGCAGCATTTCTCCTTCCCCCATTCAGGGAACTACGGAAAGAGTCCTTCGTGCCAGTGGTGTTCCTCAGTTGTATATTAGAGAGGAATGTGCCCGGACAAACCCCCAAAAGCTGATGTCTCCTTACTTACGTTTGGTTTCTAAATTGAAATTATATATTTTTTTTATTGGAGTAATATTCCATTGTGTACATGGACCACTTCTTCTTTGTGCCTTCCTCTGTTGACAGACATTTTTGTTGCTTCCAAGTGTTGGCTGTGGTAAATATTGCTGGAGTGCAGGATTGCCACCCTGTGTCTTTTTGATTCTCATCCTCTCAGGTGATAGGCCCAGCAGTGGGTATGCTTGATTGAATGGTAGCTCAATATTTACCATATCAAGGCACCTCCTTTGTGGTTTCATTACTGGTTCTTACCATGTCCCACTGAGAAACGAGGGTGCACATTTCTCCACAACCCCTTCAGCATTTGTTGTTTGCAGAATTTTTGCTGATGGCCATTATGACTGGTGTGAGCTGATAGGTTTTTTAATTTGGATTTGCATGTCTTTAATAATTCCTAATGTTCAGCATTTTTCCATGCTTTGTTTTCTTTCTGTTAAACAAAAACAGAAAAAAACTGTGAGTACAATAAACCACTTGAAGTGGTCTTCTGGGAAGGCTGCCCTGTTTTGAATTTTTCGTCAATTTTTGACCCCAGGATTTTTTTGAGAACAGGTGACATTTACAGGCTTGTAATGAGTGTGAATATTTAGTGACCACTACTACTGGCTTTAAAGGTGCTGTTGGGGGAAACGGCCACAAGGTGGCAGCATTTCTCCGTTCCCAAAACTGGTTTCTAGGGCAGCACAGCCTTTCTGGAAGTTGTGTTCCCAGGTTGTAAATTAGAATGGAATGTGCTAGGAAAAAAACCCGTAAGTTAATATTCCCTTATTTCTTGTTCGATTTTTTAGTCTTTTTAAATCGAGGTAATATTTAGAATATTGTTTGTCCTAGGTGTATACAATCTGGTTCATTTGTACATTACATACACACACACACACACACACACACACACACACACATATGTAATATATTCATGTACAGATACTCTTCCCATGTAAATTATTGCAGAGTGCTCCATTGACCTCCCTTGCTATATGGTCGGTCTCTTTGATAAATGTATTTAGTAGGTATTTGTACACATATGGTAACCCTAATCTTAATTTTCCATACCACCCACCTTTCCATTTACATAAGAATAGTTTGTTTTCTAAGTCTGTGAGTTTCTTTCTCTGTGAAAATGCTATCATTTTTGTCAGTTGTTAGATAACGCCTATAAGTGATATCATACTATATGTCTTTTTCTTTCTGACTTACGGCATGTTCTGAGATTATATCTAGGCTCATAAATGGTGCCTCAACGAGCAGTGTTTCACTGTTTTCCATGGCTAATATTCCATTATGTACATGGACCACTTCTTCTTTATCCATTCATCCATTGATGGACATTTTGGTTGCTTCCGTGTCTTGGCTATTGTGAAAAATCCTGCAGTGAAGCTGTTGCAGCCTGTGCCTTCTCGACTCTGGTATTTTCAGGTGAGAGGTTCAGCGGTTGACCTGCTGAATGGAATGCTGGCTCAATTTTTACTTTTAAACACAGCTCCTTTCTGTTCTCACTATTGGCTCTTACCACTTTACATCTCACCAGCGGCTAGAGGGTACACAGTTCTCTAAAACCCCTTCAGCATTTATTGTTTGTAGACCTTTGGCTGATGGTAGTTGACGTGTGTGTGTTGAAATCTTTTTGTAGGCTAGATTTGCATGAGTTTAAAAATTTATGTTGTTGAGCTTTTATCCATTTTCCTTGTTTTTAGAAAACTAATGAGTAAAATTTACCTCTTCCTACTATCTCCTTGAAAATTTTGCCAGTTGTGAATTTTTGAGGGCAGTTGTCCTTTACTGTCCTGAGTCCTTGTGAATGTTAAGTGACCGTTAGCTGTGGTTTTAAAGCCGCTCTTGTGGGAAACGGCCACAAGGCGGCAGCATTTCTACATTTCCAACTCTGGGTTTTTGGGCAACAGAGGGTTCCTGGAAATCGTGTTTGTAAGCTGCAACTTAGAGCAGAATGTGCCACGGCAAACTCCCAAGAGCTTATATCTCCTTACTTCTTGTTTGTTTTTTACATTTAATTTTTATTTATTATCACAGCAAATTGGATAAAAATACGGCGTTTTTTCCAGGTGTACGGAATCTGGTTCATTATATCGATGTATTGATCTATTCACCTTTGGATCCTTTCCCGTGTAGGTTATTACAGAGTGTTGAGTACACCTCTTTTAGCATTCTATAGGTATTTTGTGATTATATATTTCATATGTATTACTACATGTCCGTTAACCCCCATATCCTAATTCGTACATTCCTTACACCTTTCCATTTGGTTAAACATAATTTGGTTTTCTGAATCTATGAGTGTCCTTCTCTTGGAAATTATTTCATGGGTATCAATTTTTAGGTAACACCTATAAGTGATGTAATAGGATATCTGTCTTTCGTTTTCTTTCTTACTTCAGGTAGGGTGATTATCTCTAGATCCTTGTATGGTGGTGCCAACAGCATTGTTCCATGCTTTTCCATGGCTAATATTCCATTGTGTACATGGACCACTTCTTCTTGGTGCATTTTTCTGTTGATGGACATTTTGGTTTCTTCCAGCTCTTGGCTATGTTACATGTTGCGGCAGTGAAGGATCGCCAGCCTGTGTCTTTTTGATTCAGGTCTACTCAGCGGATAGGCCCATCAGTGGGCCTACCAGATCACATAGTAGCTCAAGTTTTACCTTTAAACACACCTCCATTTTGTTCTCTGTACTGGCTCTTACCAGGTTACATCCCATCAGCAGCTAGAGGGTACACAGTTCTCTAAAACCCCTTCAGCATTTATACTATGTAGACTTTTTTGCTGATGATCCTTCTGACGGCTGTGAGGTGAATGTGTTTCTAGACTGGATTTGCATGGCTTTATTAATTCCTGACGTTGAGCGTTTCTCCATGCCTTTTTCTATAACAAAAAAAAGAGACAGAATATAAAATGTGCATAAAATATGCCTCTTGAAATTGTCGTTTTGAAATATGGATGTCTTTTGAGATTTTTGCTCGATTTACGACCGAAGGATTGTTTTGAGGACAGGTGTCATTTACAGGCCTGCAAATATTTTGACTGTCAAGTAACCATTACAGCTGCAGTTAGAGCTGCTGTTGTGTGAAACGGCCACAAGGCGGCAGCAGTTCTCATTAACCAAATCTGGTTACTAGGGAAACAGAGCCTCAATGGAAGTCCTGTTCTAGGTTGCAAATTAGAATGAAATGGGCAGGAAAAAGCCCCTTATGTTTATATCTCACTAAATATTGTTCTTTTTTTAAAATTTAATTTTCATTGTTTATCACAGCAAGTGTGATTACAATGTTTTGCTTGTCTTAGGTGTGCAAGATGTGGTTGTTTTCCACATATACATATCTCTTTTCTTCTTTGGATCCTTTTCCCATTTTAGGTTATGACACAATGTTGAGTAGTCTTCTCTTGGTATTTCGTAGGTCTTTGGTGATTATATACTTCTCCTGTGTTTGTATATCTCTGATTAACTCTGACATCCTAATGTATCCAATCCTCACACCTTTCCATTGGTGAACCATAAGTTTGTTTAATGAATCTGTGATTGCCTTTCTCTGTGGAAATATCTTCACTGGTATCAATTTTTAGGTAACACCTATAAGTGATATCACAGGATACGTGTCTTTCGCTTTCTGACTTACTACAAGTTGCGTGATTACTTCTAGACTCATCTATGGTGATGCAAATGGCATTGTGTCATTTTTTTCCTTGGCTAATATTCCATCTGTACGTGGACCAGTTTTTCTTTGTCCACTCACCTGTTGATGGACTTTTTGGTTGCTTCCATGTCTTGGTTATTGTAACACTGCTGAAATGCACATTTGCCTGCCTGTGTCTTTCAATTATGTCTTCTTCGGTTATAGGCCCAGGAGAGGGCCTGTTGGATCATATGGTAGCAAAATGTTTACCTTGTAAAGGCGTCTCCATTCTGTTCTCATTAGTGGCTCTTACCAGGTTATGTTCCACTTAAATTTGAGGGTATGCCCTTGTCCACAACCCTTTCAGCATTTATTGTTTGTAGTTTTTCTGCTGATGTTTATTCTGACAGGTGTGAGCTGACACCTCTTTGAGGTTGGATTTGCATGCATCTCATAATCCCTTGAAATTGAACTTTCAGGCATGTCCTCTTTTTTTTCAAGCTGTGAGTAACGCTTACCTCTTCAAATGGTTTTCTTGAAGTATGTGTCACATTTTGAAATATTTTGGCCATTACCTCCCTGAAGACATTCTGAGGGCAGGTTTCATTTACAGCCCTCCAGTACTTGTGCATATGAAGTGACCATTAGCACAGGTTTTAAAGCTGCTGTTGCAGGTATCGGCCATTGGGCGGCAGCATTTCTCCTTCCCCCATTCAGGGAACTACGGAAAGAGTCCTTCGTGCCAGTGGTGTTCCTCAGTTGTATATTAGAGAGGAATGTGCCCGGACAAACCCCCAAAAGCTGATGTCTCCTTACTTACGTTTGGTTTCTAAATTGAAATTATATATTTTTTTTATTGGAGTAATATTCCATTGTGTACATGGACCACTTCTTCTTTGTGCCTTCCTCTGTTGACAGACATTTTTGTTGCTTCCAAGTGTTGGCTGTGGTAAATATTGCTGGAGTGCAGGATTGCCACCCTGTGTCTTTTTGATTCTCATCCTCTCAGGTGATAGGCCCAGCAGTGGGTATGCTTGATTGAATGGTAGCTCAATATTTACCATATCAAGGCACCTCCTTTGTGGTTTCATTACTGGTTCTTACCATGTCCCACTGAGAAACGAGGGTGCACATTTCTCCACAACCCCTTCAGCATTTGTTGTTTGCAGAATTTTTGCTGATGGCCATTATGACTGGTGTGAGCTGATAGGTTTTTTAATTTGGATTTGCATGTCTTTAATAATTCCTAATGTTCAGCATTTTTCCATGCTTTGTTTTCTTTCTGTTAAACAAAAACAGAAAAAAACTGTGAGTACAATAAACCACTTGAAGTGGTCTTCTGGGAAGGCTGCCCTGTTTTGAATTTTTCGTCAATTTTTGACCCCAGGATTTTTTTGAGAACAGGTGACATTTACAGGCTTGTAATGAGTGTGAATATTTAGTGACCACTACTACTGGCTTTAAAGGTGCTGTTGGGGGAAACGGCCACAAGGTGGCAGCATTTCTCCGTTCCCAAAACTGGTTTCTAGGGCAGCACAGCCTTTCTGGAAGTTGTGTTCCCAGGTTGTAAATTAGAATGGAATGTGCTAGGAAAAAAACCCGTAAGTTAATATTCCCTTATTTCTTGTTCGATTTTTTAGTCTTTTTAAATCGAGGTAATATTTAGAATATTGTTTGTCCTAGGTGTATACAATCTGGTTCATTTGTACATTACATACACACACACACACACACACACACACACACACACACATATGTAATATATTCATGTACAGATACTCTTCCCATGTAAATTATTGCAGAGTGCTCCATTGACCTCCCTTGCTATATGGTCGGTCTCTTTGATAAATGTATTTAGTAGGTATTTGTACACATATGGTAACCCTAATCTTAATTTTCCATACCACCCACCTTTCCATTTACATAAGAATAGTTTGTTTTCTAAGTCTGTGAGTTTCTTTCTCTGTGAAAATGCTATCATTTTTGTCAGTTGTTAGATAACGCCTATAAGTGATATCATACTATATGTCTTTTTCTTTCTGACTTACGGCATGTTCTGAGATTATATCTAGGCTCATAAATGGTGCCTCAACGAGCAGTGTTTCACTGTTTTCCATGGCTAATATTCCATTATGTACATGGACCACTTCTTCTTTATCCATTCATCCATTGATGGACATTTTGGTTGCTTCCGTGTCTTGGCTATTGTGAAAAATCCTGCAGTGAAGCTGTTGCAGCCTGTGCCTTCTCGACTCTGGTATTTTCAGGTGAGAGGTTCAGCGGTTGACCTGCTGAATGGAATGCTGGCTCAATTTTTACTTTTAAACACAGCTCCTTTCTGTTCTCACTATTGGCTCTTACCACTTTACATCTCACCAGCGGCTAGAGGGTACACAGTTCTCTAAAACCCCTTCAGCATTTATTGTTTGTAGACCTTTGGCTGATGGTAGTTGACGTGTGTGTGTTGAAATCTTTTTGTAGGCTAGATTTGCATGAGTTTAAAAATTTATGTTGTTGAGCTTTTATCCATTTTCCTTGTTTTTAGAAAACTAATGAGTAAAATTTACCTCTTCCTACTATCTCCTTGAAAATTTTGCCAGTTGTGAATTTTTGAGGGCAGTTGTCCTTTACTGTCCTGAGTCCTTGTGAATGTTAAGTGACCGTTAGCTGTGGTTTTAAAGCCGCTCTTGTGGGAAACGGCCACAAGGCGGCAGCATTTCTACATTTCCAACTCTGGGTTTTGGGGCAACAGAGGGTTCCTGGAAATCGTGTTTGTAAGCTGCAACTTAGAGCAGAATGTGCCACGGCAAACTCCCAAGAGCTTATATCTCCTTACTTCTTGTTTGTTTTTTACATTTAATTTTTATTTATTATCACAGCAAATTGGATAAAAATACGGTGTTTTTTCCAGGTGTACGGAATCTGATTCATTATATCGATGTATTGATCTATTCACCTTTGGATCCTTTCCCGTGTAGGTTATTACAGAGTGTTGAGTACACCTCTTTTAGCATTCCATAGGTATTTTGTGATTATATATTTCATATGTATTACTACATGTCCGTTAACCCCCATATCCTAATTCGTACATTCCTTACACCTTTCCATTTGGTTAAACATAATTTGGTTTTCTGAATCTATGAGTGTCCTTCTCTTGGAAATTATTTCATGGGTATCAATTTTTAGGTAACACCTATAAGTGATGTAATAGGATATCTGTCTTTCGTTTTCTTTCTTACTTCAGGTAGGGTGATTATCTCTAGATCCTTGTATGGTGGTGCCAACAGCATTGTTCCATGCTTTTCCATGGCTAATATTCCATTGTGTACATGGACCACTTCTTCTTGGTGCATTTTTCTGTTGATGGACATTTTGGTTTCTTCCAGCTCTTGGCTATGTTACATGTTGCGGCAGTGAAGGATCGCCAGCCTGTGTCTTTTTGATTCAGGTCTACTCAGCGGATAGGCCCATCAGTGGGCCTACCAGATCACATAGTAGCTCAAGTTTTACCTTTAAACACACCTCCATTTTGTTCTCTGTACTGGCTCTTACCAGGTTACATCCCATCAGCAGCTAGAGGGTACACAGTTCTCTAAAACCCCTTCAGCATTTATACTATGTAGACTTTTTTGCTGATGATCCTTCTGACGGCTGTGAGGTGAATGTGTTTCTAGACTGGATTTGCATGGCTTTATTAATTCCTGACGTTGAGCGTTTCTCCATGCCTTTTTCTATAACAAAAAAAAGAGACAGAATATAAAATGTGCATAAAATATGCCTCTTGAAATTGTCGTTTTGAAATATGGATGTCTTTTGAGATTTTTGCTCGATTTACGACCGAAGGATTGTTTTGAGGACAGGTGTCATTTACAGGCCTGCAAATATTTTGACTGTCAAGTAACCATTACAGCTGCAGTTAGAGCTGCTGTTGTGTGAAACGGCCACAAGGCGGCAACAGTTCTCATTAACCAAATCTGGTTACTAGGGAAACAGAGCCTCAATGGAAGTCCTGTTCTAGGTTGCAAATTAGAATGAAATGGGCAGGAAAAAGCCCCTTATGTTTATATCTCACTAAATATTGTTCTTTTTTTAAAATTTAATTTTCATTGTTTATCACAGCAAGTGTGATTACAATGTTTTGCTTGTCTTAGGTGTGCAAGATGTGGTTGTTTTCCACATATACATATCTCTTTTCTTCTTTGGATCCTTTTCCCATTTTAGGTTATGACACAATGTTGAGTAGTCTTCTCTTGGTATTTCGTAGGTCTTTGGTGATTATATACTTCTCCTGTGTTTGTATATCTCTGTTAACTCTGACATCCTAATGTATCCAATCCTCACACCTTTCCATTGGTGAACCATAAGTTTGTTTAATGAATCTGTGATTGCCTTTCTCTGTGGAAATATCTTCACTGGTATCAATTTTTAGGTAACACCTATAAGTGATATCACAGGATACGTGTCTTTCGCTTTCTGACTTACTACAAGTTGCGTGATTACTTCTAGACTCATCTATGGTGATGCAAATGGCATTGTGTCATTTTTTTCCTTGGCTAATATTCCATCTGTACGTGGACCAGTTTTTCTTTGTCCACTCACCTGTTGATGGACTTTTTGGTTGCTTCCATGTCTTGGTTATTGTAACACTGCTGAAATGCACATTTGCCTGCCTGTGTCTTTCAATTATGTCTTCTTCGGTTATAGGCCCAGGAGAGGGCCTGTTGGATCATATGGTAGCAAAATGTTTACCTTGTAAAGGCGTCTCCATTCTGTTCTCATTAGTGGCTCTTACCAGGTTATGTTCCACTTAAATTTGAGGGTATGCCCTTGTCCACAACCCTTTCAGCATTTATTGTTTGTAGTTTTTCTGCTGATGTTTATTCTGACAGGTGTGAGCTGACACCTCTTTGAGGTTGGATTTGCATGCATCTCATAATCCCTTGAAATTGAACTTTCAGGCATGTCCTCTTTTTTTTCAAGCTGTGAGTAACGCTTACCTCTTCAAATGGTTTTCTTGAAGTATGTGTCACATTTTGAAATATTTTGGCCATTACCTCCCTGAAGACATTCTGAGGGCAGGTTTCATTTACAGCCCTCCAGTACTTGTGCATATGAAGTGACCATTAGCACAGGTTTTAAAGCTGCTGTTGCAGGTATCGGCCATTGGGCGGCAGCATTTCTCCTTCCCCCATTCAGGGAACTACGGAAAGAGTCCTTCGTGCCAGTGGTGTTCCTCAGTTGTATATTAGAGAGGAATGTGCCCGGACAAACCCCCAAAAGCTGATGTCTCCTTACTTACGTTTGGTTTCTAAATTGAAATTATATATTTTTTTTATTGGAGTAATATTCCATTGTGTACATGGACCACTTCTTCTTTGTGCCTTCCTCTGTTGACAGACATTTTTGTTGCTTCCAAGTGTTGGCTGTGGTAAATATTGCTGGAGTGCAGGATTGCCACCCTGTGTCTTTTTGATTCTCATCCTCTCAGGTGATAGGCCCAGCAGTGGGTATGCTTGATTGAATGGTAGCTCAATATTTACCATATCAAGGCACCTCCTTTGTGGTTTCATTACTGGTTCTTACCATGTCCCACTGAGAAACGAGGGTGCACATTTCTCCACAACCCCTTCAGCATTTGTTGTTTGCAGAATTTTTGCTGATGGCCATTATGACTGGTGTGAGCTGATAGGTTTTTTAATTTGGATTTGCATGTCTTTAATAATTCCTAATGTTCAGCATTTTTCCATGCTTTGTTTTCTTTCTGTTAAACAAAAACAGAAAAAAACTGTGAGTACAATAAACCACTTGAAGTGGTCTTCTGGGAAGGCTGCCCTGTTTTGAATTTTTCGTCAATTTTTGACCCCAGGATTTTTTTGAGAACAGGTGACATTTACAGGCTTGTAATGAGTGTGAATATTTAGTAACCACTACTACTGGCTTTAAAGGTGCTGTTGGGGGAAACGGCCACAAGGTGGCAGCATTTCTCCGTTCCCAAAACTGGTTTCTAGGGCAGCACAGCCTTTCTGGAAGTTGTGTTCCCAGGTTGTAAATTAGAATGGAATGTGCTAGGAAAAAAACCCGTAAGTTAATATTCCCTTATTTCTTGTTCGATTTTTTAGTCTTTTTAAATCGAGGTAATATTTAGAATATTGTTTGTCCTAGGTGTATACAATCTGGTTCATTTGTACATTACATATATATATATACACACACACACACACACACTCATATGTAATATATTCATGTACAGATACTCTTCCCATGTAAATTATTGCAGAGTGCTCCATTGACCTCCCTTGCTATATGGTCGGTCTCTTTGATAAATGTATTTAGTAGGTATTTGTACACATATGGTAACCCTAATCTTAATTTTCCATACCACCCACCTTTCCATTTACATAAGAATAGTTTGTTTTCTAAGTCTGTGAGTTTCTTTCTCTGTGAAAATGCTATCATTTTTGTCAGTTGTTAGATAACGCCTATAAGTGATATCATACTATATGTCTTTTTCTTTCTGACTTACGGCATGTTCTGAGATTATATCTAGGCTCATAAATGGTGCCTCAACGAGCAGTGTTTCACTGTTTTCCATGGCTAATTTTCCATTATGTACATGGACCACTTCTTCTTTATCCATTCATCCATTGATGGACATTTTGGTTGCTTCCGTGTCTTGGCTATTGTGAAAAATCCTGCAGTGAAGCTGTTGCAGCCTGTGCCTTCTCGACTCTGGTATTTTCAGGTGAGAGGTTCAGCGGTTGACCTGCTGAATGGAATGCTGGCTCAATTTTTACTTTTAAACACAGCTCCTTTCTGTTCTCACTATTGGCTCTTACCACTTTACATCTCACCAGCGGCTAGAGGGTACACAGTTCTCTAAAACCCCTTCAGCATTTATTGTTTGTAGACCTTTGGCTGATGGTAGTTGACGTGTGTGTGTTGAAATCTTTTTGTAGGCTAGATTTGCATGAGTTTAAAAATTTATGTTGTTGAGCTTTTATCCATTTTCCTTGTTTTTAGAAAACTAATGAGTAAAATTTACCTCTTCCTACTATCTCCTTGAAAATTTTGCCAGTTGTGAATTTTTGAGGGCAGTTGTCCTTTACTGTCCTGAGTCCTTGTGAATGTTAAGTGACCGTTAGCTGTGGTTTTAAAGCCGCTCTTGTGGAAACCGGCCACAAGGCGGCAGCATTTCTACATTTCCAACTCTGGGTTTTGGGGCAACAGAGGGTTCCTGGAAATCGTGTTTGTAAGCTGCAACTTAGAGCAGAATGTGCCACGGCAAACTCCCAAGAGCTTATATCTCCTTACTTCTTGTTTGTTTTTTACATTTAATTTTTATTTATTATCACAGCAAATTGGATAAAAATACGGCGTTTTTTCCAGGTGTACGGAATCTGGTTCATTATATCGATGTATTGATCTATTCACCTTTGGATCCTTTCCCGTGTAGGTTATTACAGAGTGTTGAGTACACCTCTTTTAGCATTCTATAGGTATTTTGTGATTATATATTTCATATGTATTACTACATGTCCGTTAACCCCCATATCCTAATTCGTACATTCCTTACACCTTTCCATTTGGTTAAACATAATTTGGTTTTCTGAATCTATGAGTGTCCTTCTCTTGGAAATTATTTCATGGGTATCAATTTTTAGGTAACACCTATAAGTGATGTAATAGGATATCTGTCTTTCGTTTTCTTTCTTACTTCAGGTAGGGTGATTATCTCTAGATCCTTGTATGGTGGTGCCAACAGCATTGTTCCATGCTTTTCCATGACTAATATTCCATTGTGTACATGGACCACTTCTTCTTGGTGCATTTTTCTGTTGATGGACATTTTGGTTTCTTCCAGCTCTTGGCTATGTTACATGTTGCGGCAGTGAAGGATCGCCAGCCTGTGTCTTTTTGATTCAGGTCTACTCAGCGGATAGGCCCATCAGTGGGCCTACCAGATCACATAGTAGCTCAAGTTTTACCTTTAAACACACCTCCATTTTGTTCTCTGTACTGGCTCTTACCAGGTTACATCCCATCAGCAGCTAGAGGGTACACAGTTCTCTAAAACCCCTTCAGCATTTATACTATGTAGACTTTTTTGCTGATGATCCTTCTGACGGCTGTGAGGTGAATGTGTTTCTAGACTGGATTTGCATGGCTTTATTAATTCCTGACGTTGAGCGTTTCTCCATGCCTTTTTCTATAACAAAAAAAAGAGACAGAATATAAAATGTGCATAAAATATGCCTCTTGAAATTGTCGTTTTGAAATATGGATGTCTTTTGAGATTTTTGCTCGATTTACGACCGAAGGATTGTTTTGAGGACAGGTGTCATTTACAGGCCTGCAAATATTTTGACTGTCAAGTAACCATTACAGCTGCAGTTAGAGCTGCTGTTGTGTGAAACGGCCACAAGGCGGCAGCAGTTCTCATTAACCAAATCTGGTTACTAGGGAAACAGAGCCTCAATGGAAGTCCTGTTCTAGGTTGCAAATTAGAATGAAATGGGCAGGAAAAAGCCCCTTATGTTTATATCTCACTAAATATTGTTCTTTTTTTAAAATTTAATTTTCATTGTTTATCACAGCAAGTGTGATTACAATGTTTTGCTTGTCTTAGGTGTGCAAGATGTGGTTGTTTTCCACATATACATATCTCTTTTCTTCTTTGGATCCTTTTCCCATTTTAGGTTATGACACAATGTTGAGTAGTCTTCTCTTGGTATTTCGTAGGTCTTTGGTGATTATATACTTCTCCTGTGTTTGTATATCTCTGTTAACTCTGACATCCTAATGTATCCAATCCTCACACCTTTCCATTGGTGAACCATAAGTTTGTTTAATGAATCTGTGATTGCCTTTCTCTGTGGAAATATCTTCACTGGTATCAATTTTTAGGTAACACCTATAAGTGATATCACAGGATACGTGTCTTTCGCTTTCTGACTTACTACAAGTTGCGTGATTACTTCTAGACTCATCTATGGTGATGCAAATGGCATTGTGTCATTTTTTTCCTTGGCTAATATTCCATCTGTACGTGGACCAGTTTTTCTTTGTCCACTCACCTGTTGATGGACTTTTTGGTTGCTTCCATGTCTTGGTTATTGTAACACTGCTGAAATGCACATTTGCCTGCCTGTGTCTTTCAATTATGTCTTCTTCGGTTATAGGCCCAGGAGAGGGCCTGTTGGATCATATGGTAGCAAAATGTTTACCTTGTAAAGGCGTCTCCATTCTGTTCTCATTAGTGGCTCTTACCAGGTTATGTTCCACTTAAATTTGAGGGTATGCCCTTGTCCACAACCCTTTCAGCATTTATTGTTTGTAGTTTTTCTGCTGATGTTTATTCTGACAGGTGTGAGCTGACACCTCTTTGAGGTTGGATTTGCATGCATCTCATAATCCCTTGAAATTGAACTTTCAGGCATGTCCTCTTTTTTTTCAAGCTGTGAGTAACGCTTACCTCTTCAAATGGTTTTCTTGAAGTATGTGTCACATTTTGAAATATTTTGGCCATTACCTCCCTGAAGACATTCTGAGGGCAGGTTTCATTTACAGCCCTCCAGTACTTGTGCATATGAAGTGACCATTAGCACAGGTTTTAAAGCTGCTGTTGCAGGTATCGGCCATTGGGCGGCAGCATTTCTCCTTCCCCCATTCAGGGAACTACGGAAAGAGTCCTTCGTGCCAGTGGTGTTCCTCAGTTGTATATTAGAGAGGAATGTGCCCGGACAAACCCCCAAAAGCTGATGTCTCCTTACTTACGTTTGGTTTCTAAATTGAAATTATATATTTTTTTTATTGGAGTAATATTCCATTGTGTACATGGACCACTTCTTCTTTGTGCCTTCCTCTGTTGACAGACATTTTTGTTGCTTCCAAGTGTTGGCTGTGGTAAATATTGCTGGAGTGCAGGATTGCCACCCTGTGTCTTTTTGATTCTCATCCTCTCAGGTGATAGGCCCAGCAGTGGGTATGCTTGATTGAATGGTAGCTCAATATTTACCATATCAAGGCACCTCCTTTGTGGTTTCATTACTGGTTCTTACCATGTCCCACTGAGAAACGAGGGTGCACATTTCTCCACAACCCCTTCAGCATTTGTTGTTTGCAGAATTTTTGCTGATGGCCATTATGACTGGTGTGAGCTGATAGGTTTTTTAATTTGGATTTGCATGTCTTTAATAATTCCTAATGTTCAGCATTTTTCCATGCTTTGTTTTCTTTCTGTTAAACAAAAACAGAAAAAAACTGTGAGTACAATAAACCACTTGAAGTGGTCTTCTGGGAAGGCTGCCCTGTTTTGAATTTTTCGTCAATTTTTGACCCCAGGATTTTTTTGAGAACAGGTGACATTTACAGGCTTGTAATGAGTGTGAATATTTAGTAACCACTACTACTGGCTTTAAAGGTGCTGTTGGGGGAAACGGCCACAAGGTGGCAGCATTTCTCCGTTCCCAAAACTGGTTTCTAGGGCAGCACAGCCTTTCTGGAAGTTGTGTTCCCAGGTTGTAAATTAGAATGGAATGTGCTAGGAAAAAAACCCGTAAGTTAATATTCCCTTATTTCTTGTTCGATTTTTTAGTCTTTTTAAATCGAGGTAATATTTAGAATATTGTTTGTCCTAGGTGTATACAATCTGGTTCATTTGTACATTACATACACACACACACACACACACACACACACATATGTAATATATTCATGTACAGATACTCTTCCCATGTAAATTATTGCAGAGTGCTCCATTGACCTCCCTTGCTATATGGTCGGTCTCTTTGATAAATGTATTTAGTAGGTATTTGTACACATATGGTAACCCTAATCTTAATTTTCCATACCACCCACCTTTCCATTTACATAAGAATAGTTTGTTTTCTAAGTCTGTGAGTTTCTTTCTCTGTGAAAATGCTATCATTTTTGTCAGTTGTTAGATAACGCCTATAAGTGATATCATACTATATGTCTTTTTCTTTCTGACTTACGGCATGTTCTGAGATTATATCTAGGCTCATAAATGGTGCCTCAACGAGCAGTGTTTCACTGTTTTCCATGGCTAATATTCCATTATGTACATGGACCACTTCTTCTTTATCCATTCATCCATTGATGGACATTTTGGTTGCTTCCGTGTCTTGGCTATTGTGAAAAATCCTGCAGTGAAGCTGTTGCAGCCTGTGCCTTCTCGACTCTGGTATTTTCAGGTGAGAGGTTCAGCGGTTGACCTGCTGAATGGAATGCTGGCTCAATTTTTACTTTTAAACACAGCTCCTTTCTGTTCTCACTATTGGCTCTTACCACTTTACATCTCACCAGCGGCTAGAGGGTACACAGTTCTCTAAAACCCCTTCAGCATTTATTGTTTGTAGACCTTTGGCTGATGGTAGTTGACGTGTGTGTGTTGAAATCTTTTTGTAGGCTAGATTTGCATGAGTTTAAAAATTTATGTTGTTGAGCTTTTATCCATTTTCCTTGTTTTTAGAAAACTAATGAGTAAAATTTACCTCTTCCTACTATCTCCTTGAAAATTTTGCCAGTTGTGAATTTTTGAGGGCAGTTGTCCTTTACTGTCCTGAGTCCTTGTGAATGTTAAGTGACCGTTAGCTGTGGTTTTAAAGCCGCTCTTGTGGGAAACGGCCACAAGGCGGCAGCATTTCTACATTTCCAACTCTGGGTTTTTGGGCAACAGAGGGTTCCTGGAAATCGTGTTTGTAAGCTGCAACTTAGAGCAGAATGTGCCACGGCAAACTCCCAAGAGCTTATATCTCCTTACTTCTTGTTTGTTTTTTACATTTAATTTTTATTTATTATCACAGCAAATTGGATAAAAATACGGCGTTTTTTCCAGGTGTACGGAATCTGGTTCATTATATCGATGTATTGATCTATTCACCTTTGGATCCTTTCCCGTGTAGGTTATTACAGAGTGTTGAGTACACCTCTTTTAGCATTCTATAGGTATTTTGTGATTATATATTTCATATGTATTACTACATGTCCGTTAACCCCCATATCCTAATTCGTACATTCCTTACACCTTTCCATTTGGTTAAACATAATTTGGTTTTCTGAATCTATGAGTGTCCTTCTCTTGGAAATTATTTCATGGGTATCAATTTTTAGGTAACACCTATAAGTGATGTAATAGGATATCTGTCTTTCGTTTTCTTTCTTACTTCAGGTAGGGTGATTATCTCTAGATCCTTGTATGGTGGTGCCAACAGCATTGTTCCATGCTTTTCCATGGCTAATATTCCATTGTGTACATGGACCACTTCTTCTTGGTGCATTTTTCTGTTGATGGACATTTTGGTTTCTTCCAGCTCTTGGCTATGTTACATGTTGCGGCAGTGAAGGATCGCCAGCCTGTGTCTTTTTGATTCAGGTCTACTCAGCGGATAGGCCCATCAGTGGGCCTACCAGATCACATAGTAGCTCAAGTTTTACCTTTAAACACACCTCCATTTTGTTCTCTGTACTGGCTCTTACCAGGTTACATCCCATCAGCAGCTAGAGGGTACACAGTTCTCTAAAACCCCTTCAGCATTTATACTATGTAGACTTTTTTGCTGATGATCCTTCTGACGGCTGTGAGGTGAATGTGTTTCTAGACTGGATTTGCATGGCTTTATTAATTCCTGACGTTGAGCGTTTCTCCATGCCTTTTTCTATAACAAAAAAAAGAGACAGAATATAAAATGTGCATAAAATATGCCTCTTGAAATTGTCGTTTTGAAATATGGATGTCTTTTGAGATTTTTGCTCGATTTACGACCGAAGGATTGTTTTGAGGACAGGTGTCATTTACAGGCCTGCAAATATTTTGACTGTCAAGTAACCATTACAGCTGCAGTTAGAGCTGCTGTTGTGTGAAACGGCCACAAGGCGGCAGCAGTTCTCATTAACCAAATCTGGTTACTAGGGAAACAGAGCCTCAATGGAAGTCCTGTTCTAGGTTGCAAATTAGAATGAAATGGGCAGGAAAAAGCCCCTTATGTTTATATCTCACTAAATATTGTTCTTTTTTTAAAATTTAATTTTCATTGTTTATCACAGCAAGTGTGGTTACAATGTTTTGCTTGTCTTAGGTGTGCAAGATGTGGTTGTTTTCCACATATACATATCTCTTTTCTTCTTTGGATCCTTTTCCCATTTTAGGTTATGACACAATGTTGAGTAGTCTTCTCTTGGTATTTCGTAGGTCTTTGGTGATTATATACTTCTCCTGTGTTTGTATATCTCTGTTAACTCTGACATCCTAATGTATCCAATCCTCACACCTTTCCATTGGTGAACCATAAGTTTGTTTAATGAATCTGTGATTGCCTTTCTCTGTGGAAATATCTTCACTGGTATCAATTTTTAGGTAACACCTATAAGTGATATCACAGGATACGTGTCTTTCGCTTTCTGACTTACTACAAGTTGCGTGATTACTTCTAGACTCATCTATGGTGATGCAAATGGCATTGTGTCATTTTTTTCCTTGGCTAATATTCCATCTGTACGTGGACCAGTTTTTCTTTGTCCACTCACCTGTTGATGGACTTTTTGGTTGCTTCCATGTCTTGGTTATTGTAACACTGCTGAAATGCACATTTGCCTGCCTGTGTCTTTCAATTATGTCTTCTTCGGTTATAGGCCCAGGAGAGGGCCTGTTGGATCATATGGTAGCAAAATGTTTACCTTGTAAAGGCGTCTCCATTCTGTTCTCATTAGTGGCTCTTACCAGGTTATGTTCCACTTAAATTTGAGGGTATGCCCTTGTCCACAACCCTTTCAGCATTTATTGTTTGTAGTTTTTCTGCTGATGTTTATTCTGACAGGTGTGAGCTGACACCTCTTTGAGGTTGGATTTGCATGCATCTCATAATCCCTTGAAATTGAACTTTCAGGCATGTCCTCTTTTCTTTCAAGCTGTGAGTAACGCTTACCTCTTCAAATGGTTTTCTTGAAGTATGTGTCACAGTTTGAAATATTTTGGCCATTACCTCCCTGAAGACATTCTGAGGGCAGGTTTCATTTACAGCCCTCCAGTACTTGTGCATATGAAGTGACCATTAGCACAGGTTTTAAAGCTGCTGTTGCAGGTATCGGCCATTGGGTGGCAGCATTTCTCCTTCCCCCATTCAGGGAACTACGGAAAGAGTCCTTCGTGCCAGTGGTGTTCCTCAGTTGTATATTAGAGAGGAATGTGCCCGGACAAACCCCCAAAAGCTGATGTCTCCTTACTTACGTTTGGTTTCTAAATTGAAATTATATATTTTTTTTATTGGAGTAATATTCCATTGTGTACATGGACCACTTCTTCTTTGTGCCTTCCTCTGTTGACAGACATTTTTGTTGCTTCCAAGTGTTGGCTGTGGTAAATATTGCTGGAGTGCAGGATTGCCACCCTGTGTCTTTTTGATTCTCATCCTCTCAGGTGATAGGCCCAGCAGTGGGTATGCTTGATTGAATGGTAGCTCAATATTTACCATATCAAGGCACCTCCTTTGTGGTTTCATTACTGGTTCTTACCATGTCCCACTGAGAAACGAGGGTGCACATTTCTCCACAACCCCTTCAGCATTTGTTGTTTGCAGAATTTTTGCTGATGGCCATTATGACTGGTGTGAGCTGATAGGTTTTTTAATTTGGATTTGCATGTCTTTAATAATTCCTAATGTTCAGCATTTTTCCATGCTTTGTTTTCTTTCTGTTAAACAAAAACAGAAAAAAACTGTGAGTACAATAAACCACTTGAAGTGGTCTTCTGGGAAGGCTGCCCTGTTTTGAATTTTTCGTCAATTTTTGACCCCAGGATTTTTTTGAGAACAGGTGACATTTACAGGCTTGTAATGAGTGTGAATATTTAGTAACCACTACTACTGGCTTTAAAGGTGCTGTTGGGGGAAACGGCCACAAGGTGGCAGCATTTCTCCGTTCCCAAAACTGGTTTCTAGGGCAGCACAGCCTTTCTGGAAGTTGTGTTCCCAGGTTGTAAATTAGAATGGAATGTGCTAGGGAAAAAACCCGTAAGTTAATATTCCCTTATTTCTTGTTCGATTTTTTAGTCTTTTTAAATCGAGGTAATATTTAGAATATTGTTTGTCCTAGGTGTATACAATCTGGTTCATTTGTACATTACATACACACACACACACACACACACACACATATGTAATATATTCATGTACAGATACTCTTCCCATGTAAATTATTGCAGAGTGCTCCATTGACCTCCCTTGCTATATGGTCGGTCTCTTTGATAAATGTATTTAGTAGGTATTTGTACACATATGGTAACCCTAATCTTAATTTTCCATACCACCCACCTTTCCATTTACATAAGAATAGTTTGTTTTCTAAGTCTGTGAGTTTCTTTCTCTGTGAAAATGCTATCATTTTTGTCAGTTGTTAGATAACGCCTATAAGTGATATCATACTATATGTCTTTTTCTTTCTGACTTACGGCATGTTCTGAGATTATATCTAGGCTCATAAATGGTGCCTCAACGAGCAGTGTTTCACTGTTTTCCATGGCTAATATTCCATTATGTACATGGACCACTTCTTCTTTATCCATTCATCCATTGATGGACATTTTGGTTGCTTCCGTGTCTTGGCTATTGTGAAAAATCCTGCAGTGAAGCTGTTGCAGCCTGTGCCTTCTCGACTCTGGTATTTTCAGGTGAGAGGTTCAGCGGTTGACCTGCTGAATGGAATGCTGGCTCAATTTTTACTTTTAAACACAGCTCCTTTCTGTTCTCACTATTGGCTCTTACCACTTTACATCTCACCAGCGGCTAGAGGGTACACAGTTCTCTAAAACCCCTTCAGCATTTATTGTTTGTAGACCTTTGGCTGATGGTAGTTGACGTGTGTGTGTTGAAATCTTTTTGTAGGCTAGATTTGCATGAGTTTAAAAATTTATGTTGTTGAGCTTTTATCCATTTTCCTTGTTTTTAGAAAACTAATGAGTAAAATTTACCTCTTCCTACTATCTCCTTGAAAATTTTGCCAGTTGTGAATTTTTGAGGGCAGTTGTCCTTTACTGTCCTGAGTCCTTGTGAATGTTAAGTGACCGTTAGCTGTGGTTTTAAAGCCGCTCTTGTGGGAAACGGCCACAAGGCGGCAGCATTTCTACATTTCCAACTCTGGGTTTTGGGGCAACAGAGGGTTCCTGGAAATCGTGTTTGTAAGCTGCAACTTAGAGCAGAATGTGCCACGGCAAACTCCCAAGAGCTTATATCTCCTTACTTCTTGTTTGTTTTTTACATTTAATTTTTATTTATTATCACAGCAAATTGGATAAAAATACGGTGTTTTTTCCAGGTGTACGGAATCTGGTTCATTATATCGATGTATTGATCTATTCACCTTTGGATCCTTTCCCGTGTAGGTTATTACAGAGTGTTGAGTACACCTCTTTTAGCATTCTATAGGTATTTTGTGATTATATATTTCATATGTATTACTACATGTCCGTTAACCCCCATATCCTAATTCGTACATTCCTTACACCTTTCCATTTGGTTAAACATAATTTGGTTTTCTGAATCTATGAGTGTCCTTCTCTTGGAAATTATTTCATGGGTATCAATTTTTAGGTAACACCTATAAGTGATGTAATAGGATATCTGTCTTTCGTTTTCTTTCTTACTTCAGGTAGGGTGATTATCTCTAGATCCTTGTATGGTGGTGCCAACAGCATTGTTCCATGCTTTTCCATGGCTAATATTCCATTGTGTACATGGACCACTTCTTCTTGGTGCATTTTTCTGTTGATGGACATTTTGGTTTCTTCCAGCTCTTGGCTATGTTACATGTTGCGGCAGTGAAGGATCGCCAGCCTGTGTCTTTTTGATTCAGGTCTACTCAGCGGATAGGCCCATCAGTGGGCCTACCAGATCACATAGTAGCTCAAGTTTTACCTTTAAACACACCTCCATTTTGTTCTCTGTACTGGCTCTTACCAGGTTACATCCCATCAGCAGCTAGAGGGTACACAGTTCTCTAAAACCCCTTCAGCATTTATACTATGTAGACTTTTTTGCTGATGATCCTTCTGACGGCTGTGAGGTGAATGTGTTTCTAGACTGGATTTGCATGGCTTTATTAATTCCTGACGTTGAGCGTTTCTCCATGCCTTTTTCTATAACAAAAAAAAGAGACAGAATATAAAATGTGCATAAAATATGCCTCTTGAAATTGTCGTTTTGAAATATGGATGTCTTTTGAGATTTTTGCTCGATTTACGACCGAAGGATTGTTTTGAGGACAGGTGTCATTTACAGGCCTGCAAATATTTTGACTGTCAAGTAACCATTACAGCTGCAGTTAGAGCTGCTGTTGTGTGAAACGGCCACAAGGCGGCAGCAGTTCTCATTAACCAAATCTGGTTACTAGGGAAACAGAGCCTCAATGGAAGTCCTGTTCTAGGTTGCAAATTAGAATGAAATGGGCAGGAAAAAGCCCCTTATGTTTATATCTCACTAAATATTGTTCTTTTTTTAAAATTTAATTTTCATTGTTTATCACAGCAAGTGTGGTTACAATGTTTTGCTTGTCTTAGGTGTGCAAGATGTGGTTGTTTTCCACATATACATATCTCTTTTCTTCTTTGGATCCTTTTCCCATTTTAGGTTATGACACAATGTTGAGTAGTCTTCTCTTGGTATTTCGTAGGTCTTTGGTGATTATATACTTCTCCTGTGTTTGTATATCTCTGTTAACTCTGACATCCTAATGTATCCAATCCTCACACCTTTCCATTGGTGAACCATAAGTTTGTTTAATGAATCTGTGATTGCCTTTCTCTGTGGAAATATCTTCACTGGTATCAATTTTTAGGTAACACCTATAAGTGATATCACAGGATACGTGTCTTTCGCTTTCTGACTTACTACAAGTTGCGTGATTACTTCTAGACTCATCTATGGTGATGCAAATGGCATTGTGTCATTTTTTTCCTTGGCTAATATTCCATCTGTACGTGGACCAGTTTTTCTTTGTCCACTCACCTGTTGATGGACTTTTTGGTTGCTTCCATGTCTTGGTTATTGTAACACTGCTGAAATGCACATTTGCCTGCCTGTGTCTTTCAATTATGTCTTCTTCGGTTATAGGCCCAGGAGAGGGCCTGTTGGATCATATGGTAGCAAAATGTTTACCTTGTAAAGGCGTCTCCATTCTGTTCTCATTAGTGGCTCTTACCAGGTTATGTTCCACTTAAATTTGAGGGTATGCCCTTGTCCACAACCCTTTCAGCATTTATTGTTTGTAGTTTTTCTGCTGATGTTTATTCTGACAGGTGTGAGCTGACACCTCTTTGAGGTTGGATTTGCATGCATCTCATAATCCCTTGAAATTGAACTTTCAGGCATGTCCTCTTTTCTTTCAAGCTGTGAGTAACGCTTACCTCTTCAAATGGTTTTCTTGAAGTATGTGTCACAGTTTGAAATATTTTGGCCATTACCTCCCTGAAGACATTCTGAGGGCAGGTTTCATTTACAGCCCTCCAGTACTTGTGCATATGAAGTGACCATTAGCACAGGTTTTAAAGCTGCTGTTGCAGGTATCGGCCATTGGGTGGCAGCATTTCTCCTTCCCCCATTCAGGGAACTACGGAAAGAGTCCTTCGTGCCAGTGGTGTTCCTCAGTTGTATATTAGAGAGGAATGTGCCCGGACAAACCCCCAAAAGCTGATGTCTCCTTACTTACGTTTGGTTTCTAAATTGAAATTATATATTTTTTTTATTGGAGTAATATTCCATTGTGTACATGGACCACTTCTTCTTTGTGCCTTCCTCTGTTGACAGACATTTTTGTTGCTTCCAAGTGTTGGCTGTGGTAAATATTGCTGGAGTGCAGGATTGCCACCCTGTGTCTTTTTGATTCTCATCCTCTCAGGTGATAGGCCCAGCAGTGGGTATGCTTGATTGAATGGTAGCTCAATATTTACCATATCAAGGCACCTCCTTTGTGGTTTCATTACTGGTTCTTACCATGTCCCACTGAGAAACGAGGGTGCACATTTCTCCACAACCCCTTCAGCATTTGTTGTTTGCAGAATTTTTGCTGATGGCCATTATGACTGGTGTGAGCTGATAGGTTTTTTAATTTGGATTTGCATGTCTTTAATAATTCCTAATGTTCAGCATTTTTCCATGCTTTGTTTTCTTTCTGTTAAACAAAAACAGAAAAAAACTGTGAGTACAATAAACCACTTGAAGTGGTCTTCTGGGAAGGCTGCCCTGTTTTGAATTTTTCGTCAATTTTTGACCCCAGGATTTTTTTGAGAACAGGTGACATTTACAGGCTTGTAATGAGTGTGAATATTTAGTAACCACTACTACTGGCTTTAAAGGTGCTGTTGGGGGAAACGGCCACAAGGTGGCAGCATTTCTCCGTTCCCAAAACTGGTTTCTAGGGCAGCACAGCCTTTCTGGAAGTTGTGTTCCCAGGTTGTAAATTAGAATGGAATGTGCTAGGGAAAAAACCCGTAAGTTAATATTCCCTTATTTCTTGTTCGATTTTTTAGTCTTTTTAAATCGAGGTAATATTTAGAATATTGTTTGTCCTAGGTGTATACAATCTGGTTCATTTGTACATTACATACACACACACACACACACACACACACATATGTAATATATTCATGTACAGATACTCTTCCCATGTAAATTATTGCAGAGTGCTCCATTGACCTCCCTTGCTATATGGTCGGTCTCTTTGATAAATGTATTTAGTAGGTATTTGTACACATATGGTAACCCTAATCTTAATTTTCCATACCACCCACCTTTCCATTTACATAAGAATAGTTTGTTTTCTAAGTCTGTGAGTTTCTTTCTCTGTGAAAATGCTATCATTTTTGTCAGTTGTTAGATAACGCCTATAAGTGATATCATACTATATGTCTTTTTCTTTCTGACTTACGGCATGTTCTGAGATTATATCTAGGCTCATAAATGGTGCCTCAACGAGCAGTGTTTCACTGTTTTCCATGGCTAATATTCCATTATGTACATGGACCACTTCTTCTTTATCCATTCATCCATTGATGGACATTTTGGTTGCTTCCGTGTCTTGGCTATTGTGAAAAATCCTGCAGTGAAGCTGTTGCAGCCTGTGCCTTCTCGACTCTGGTATTTTCAGGTGAGAGGTTCAGCGGTTGACCTGCTGAATGGAATGCTGGCTCAATTTTTACTTTTAAACACAGCTCCTTTCTGTTCTCACTATTGGCTCTTACCACTTTACATCTCACCAGCGGCTAGAGGGTACACAGTTCTCTAAAACCCCTTCAGCATTTATTGTTTGTAGACCTTTGGCTGATGGTAGTTGACGTGTGTGTGTTGAAATCTTTTTGTAGGCTAGATTTGCATGAGTTTAAAAATTTATGTTGTTGAGCTTTTATCCATTTTCCTTGTTTTTAGAAAACTAATGAGTAAAATTTACCTCTTCCTACTATCTCCTTGAAAATTTTGCCAGTTGTGAATTTTTGAGGGCAGTTGTCCTTTACTGTCCTGAGTCCTTGTGAATGTTAAGTGACCGTTAGCTGTGGTTTTAAAGCCGCTCTTGTGGGAAACGGCCACAAGGCGGCAGCATTTCTACATTTCCAACTCTGGGTTTTGGGGCAACAGAGGGTTCCTGGAAATCGTGTTTGTAAGCTGCAACTTAGAGCAGAATGTGCCACGGCAAACTCCCAAGAGCTTATATCTCCTTACTTCTTGTTTGTTTTTTACATTTAATTTTTATTTATTATCACAGCAAATTGGATAAAAATACGGTGTTTTTTCCAGGTGTACGGAATCTGGTTCATTATATCGATGTATTGATCTATTCACCTTTGGATCCTTTCCCGTGTAGGTTATTACAGAGTGTTGAGTACACCTCTTTTAGCATTCTATAGGTATTTTGTGATTATATATTTCATATGTATTACTACATGTCCGTTAACCCCCATATCCTAATTCGTACATTCCTTACACCTTTCCATTTGGTTAAACATAATTTGGTTTTCTGAATCTATGAGTGTCCTTCTCTTGGAAATTATTTCATGGGTATCAATTTTTAGGTAACACCTATAAGTGATGTAATAGGATATCTGTCTTTCGTTTTCTTTCTTACTTCAGGTAGGGTGATTATCTCTAGATCCTTGTATGGTGGTGCCAACAGCATTGTTCCATGCTTTTCCATGGCTAATATTCCATTGTGTACATGGACCACTTCTTCTTGGTGCATTTTTCTGTTGATGGACATTTTGGTTTCTTCCAGCTCTTGGCTATGTTACATGTTGCGGCAGTGAAGGATCGCCAGCCTGTGTCTTTTTGATTCAGGTCTACTCAGCGGATAGGCCCATCAGTGGGCCTACCAGATCACATAGTAGCTCAAGTTTTACCTTTAAACACACCTCCATTTTGTTCTCTGTACTGGCTCTTACCAGGTTACATCCCATCAGCAGCTAGAGGGTACACAGTTCTCTAAAACCCCTTCAGCATTTATACTATGTAGACTTTTTTGCTGATGATCCTTCTGACGGCTGTGAGGTGAATGTGTTTCTAGACTGGATTTGCATGGCTTTATTAATTCCTGACGTTGAGCGTTTCTCCATGCCTTTTTCTATAACAAAAAAAAGAGACAGAATATAAAATGTGCATAAAATATGCCTCTTGAAATTGTCGTTTTGAAATATGGATGTCTTTTGAGATTTTTGCTCGATTTACGACCGAAGGATTGTTTTGAGGACAGGTGTCATTTACAGGCCTGCAAATATTTTGACTGTCAAGTAACCATTACAGCTGCAGTTAGAGCTGCTGTTGTGTGAAACGGCCACAAGGCGGCAGCAGTTCTCATTAACCAAATCTGGTTACTAGGGAAACAGAGCCTCAATGGAAGTCCTGTTCTAGGTTGCAAATTAGAATGAAATGGGCAGGAAAAAGCCCCTTATGTTTATATCTCACTAAATATTGTTCTTTTTTTAAAATTTAATTTTCATTGTTTATCACAGCAAGTGTGGTTACAATGTTTTGCTTGTCTTAGGTGTGCAAGATGTGGTTGTTTTCCACATATACATATCTCTTTTCTTCTTTGGATCCTTTTCCCATTTTAGGTTATGACACAATGTTGAGTAGTCTTCTCTTGGTATTTCGTAGGTCTTTGGTGATTATATACTTCTCCTGTGTTTGTATATCTCTGTTAACTCTGACATCCTAATGTATCCAATCCTCACACCTTTCCATTGGTGAACCATAAGTTTGTTTAATGAATCTGTGATTGCCTTTCTCTGTGGAAATATCTTCACTGGTATCAATTTTTAGGTAACACCTATAAGTGATATCACAGGATACGTGTCTTTCGCTTTCTGACTTACTACAAGTTGCGTGATTACTTCTAGACTCATCTATGGTGATGCAAATGGCATTGTGTCATTTTTTTCCTTGGCTAATATTCCATCTGTACGTGGACCAGTTTTTCTTTGTCCACTCACCTGTTGATGGACTTTTTGGTTGCTTCCATGTCTTGGTTATTGTAACACTGCTGAAATGCACATTTGCCTGCCTGTGTCTTTCAATTATGTCTTCTTCGGTTATAGGCCCAGGAGAGGGCCTGTTGGATCATATGGTAGCAAAATGTTTACCTTGTAAAGGCGTCTCCATTCTGTTCTCATTAGTGGCTCTTACCAGGTTATGTTCCACTTAAATTTGAGGGTATGCCCTTGTCCACAACCCTTTCAGCATTTATTGTTTGTAGTTTTTCTGCTGATGTTTATTCTGACAGGTGTGAGCTGACACCTCTTTGAGGTTGGATTTGCATGCATCTCATAATCCCTTGAAATTGAACTTTCAGGCATGTCCTCTTTTTTTTCAAGCTGTGAGTAACGCTTACCTCTTCAAATGGTTTTCTTGAAGTATGTGTCACAGTTTGAAATATTTTGGCCATTACCTCCCTGAAGACATTCTGAGGGCAGGTTTCATTTACAGCCCTCCAGTACTTGTGCATATGAAGTGACCATTAGCACAGGTTTTAAAGCTGCTGTTGCAGGTATCGGCCATTGGGTGGCAGCATTTCTCCTTCCCCCATTCAGGGAACTACGGAAAGAGTCCTTCGTGCCAGTGGTGTTCCTCAGTTGTATATTAGAGAGGAATGTGCCCGGACAAACCCCCAAAAGCTGATGTCTCCTTACTTACGTTTGGTTTCTAAATTGAAATTATATATTTTTTTTATTGGAGTAATATTCCATTGTGTACATGGACCACTTCTTCTTTGTGCCTTCCTCTGTTGACAGACATTTTTGTTGCTTCCAAGTGTTGGCTGTGGTAAATATTGCTGGAGTGCAGGATTGCCACCCTGTGTCTTTTTGATTCTCATCCTCTCAGGTGATAGGCCCAGCAGTGGGTATGCTTGATTGAATGGTAGCTCAATATTTACCATATCAAGGCACCTCCTTTGTGGTTTCATTACTGGTTCTTACCATGTCCCACTGAGAAACGAGGGTGCACATTTCTCCACAACCCCTTCAGCATTTGTTGTTTGCAGAATTTTTGCTGATGGCCATTATGACTGGTGTGAGCTGATAGGTTTTTTAATTTGGATTTGCATGTCTTTAATAATTCCTAATGTTCAGCATTTTTCCATGCTTTGTTTTCTTTCTGTTAAACAAAAACAGAAAAAAACTGTGAGTACAATAAACCACTTGAAGTGGTCTTCTGGGAAGGCTGCCCTGTTTTGAATTTTTCGTCAATTTTTGACCCCAGGATTTTTTTGAGAACAGGTGACATTTACAGGCTTGTAATGAGTGTGAATATTTAGTAACCACTACTACTGGCTTTAAAGGTGCTGTTGGGGGAAACGGCCACAAGGTGGCAGCATTTCTCCGTTCCCAAAACTGGTTTCTAGGGCAGCACAGCCTTTCTGGAAGTTGTGTTCCCAGGTTGTAAATTAGAATGGAATGTGCTAGGGAAAAAACCCGTAAGTTAATATTCCCTTATTTCTTGTTCGATTTTTTAGTCTTTTTAAATCGAGGTAATATTTAGAATATTGTTTGTCCTAGGTGTATACAATCTGGTTCATTTGTACATTACATACACACACACACACACACACACACACATATGTAATATATTCATGTACAGATACTCTTCCCATGTAAATTATTGCAGAGTGCTCCATTGACCTCCCTTGCTATATGGTCGGTCTCTTTGATAAATGTATTTAGTAGGTATTTGTACACATATGGTAACCCTAATCTTAATTTTCCATACCACCCACCTTTCCATTTACATAAGAATAGTTTGTTTTCTAAGTCTGTGAGTTTCTTTCTCTGTGAAAATGCTATCATTTTTGTCAGTTGTTAGATAACGCCTATAAGTGATATCATACTATATGTCTTTTTCTTTCTGACTTACGGCATGTTCTGAGATTATATCTAGGCTCATAAATGGTGCCTCAACGAGCAGTGTTTCACTGTTTTCCATGGCTAATATTCCATTATGTACATGGACCACTTCTTCTTTATCCATTCATCCATTGATGGACATTTTGGTTGCTTCCGTGTCTTGGCTATTGTGAAAAATCCTGCAGTGAAGCTGTTGCAGCCTGTGCCTTCTCGACTCTGGTATTTTCAGGTGAGAGGTTCAGCGGTTGACCTGCTGAATGGAATGCTAGCTCAATTTTTACTTTTAAACACAGCTCCTTTCTGTTCTCACTATTGGCTCTTACCACTTTACATCTCACCAGCGGCTAGAGGGTACACAGTTCTCTAAAACCCCTTCAGCATTTATTGTTTGTAGACCTTTGGCTGATGGTAGTTGACGTGTGTGTGTTGAAATCTTTTTGTAGGCTAGATTTGCATGAGTTTAAAAATTTATGTTGTTGAGCTTTTATCCATTTTCCTTGTTTTTAGAAAACTAATGAGTAAAATTTACCTCTTCCTACTATCTCCTTGAAAATTTTGCCAGTTGTGAATTTTTGAGGGCAGTTGTCCTTTACTGTCCTGAGTCCTTGTGAATGTTAAGTGACCGTTAGCTGTGGTTTTAAAGCCGCTCTTGTGGGAAACGGCCACAAGGCGGCAGCATTTCTACATTTCCAACTCTGGGTTTTGGGGCAACAGAGGGTTCCTGGAAATCGTGTTTGTAAGCTGCAACTTAGAGCAGAATGTGCCACGGCAAACTCCCAAGAGCTTATATCTCCTTACTTCTTGTTTGTTTTTTACATTTAATTTTTATTTATTATCACAGCAAATTGGATAAAAATACGGTGTTTTTTCCAGGTGTACGGAATCTGGTTCATTATATCGATGTATTGATCTATTCACCTTTGGATCCTTTCCCGTGTAGGTTATTACAGAGTGTTGAGTACACCTCTTTTAGCATTCTATAGGTATTTTGTGATTATATATTTCATATGTATTACTACATGTCCGTTAACCCCCATATCCTAATTCGTACATTCCTTACACCTTTCCATTTGGTTAAACATAATTTGGTTTTCTGAATCTATGAGTGTCCTTCTCTTGGAAATTATTTCATGGGTATCAATTTTTAGGTAACACCTATAAGTGATGTAATAGGATATCTGTCTTTCGTTTTCTTTCTTACTTCAGGTAGGGTGATTATCTCTAGATCCTTGTATGGTGGTGCCAACAGCATTGTTCCATGCTTTTCCATGGCTAATATTCCATTGTGTACATGGACCACTTCTTCTTGGTGCATTTTTCTGTTGATGGACATTTTGGTTTCTTCCAGCTCTTGGCTATGTTACATGTTGCGGCAGTGAAGGATCGCCAGCCTGTGTCTTTTTGATTCAGGTCTACTCAGCGGATAGGCCCATCAGTGGGCCTACCAGATCACATAGTAGCTCAAGTTTTACCTTTAAACACACCTCCATTTTGTTCTCTGTACTGGCTCTTACCAGGTTACATCCCATCAGCAGCTAGAGGGTACACAGTTCTCTAAAACCCCTTCAGCATTTATACTATGTAGACTTTTTTGCTGATGATCCTTCTGACGGCTGTGAGGTGAATGTGTTTCTAGACTGGATTTGCATGGCTTTATTAATTCCTGACGTTGAGCGTTTCTCCATGCCTTTTTCTATAACAAAAAAAAGAGACAGAATATAAAATGTGCATAAAATATGCCTCTTGAAATTGTCGTTTTGAAATATGGATGTCTTTTGAGATTTTTGCTCGATTTACGACCGAAGGATTGTTTTGAGGACAGGTGTCATTTACAGGCCTGCAAATATTTTGACTGTCAAGTAACCATTACAGCTGCAGTTAGAGCTGCTGTTGTGTGAAACGGCCACAAGGCGGCAGCAGTTTTCATTAACCAAATCTGGTTACTAGGGAAACAGAGCCTCAATGGAAGTCCTGTTCTAGGTTGCAAATTAGAATGAAATGGGCAGGAAAAAGCCCCTTATGTTTATATCTCACTAAATATTGTTCTTTTTTTAAAATTTAATTTTCATTGTTTATCACAGCAAGTGTGATTACAATGTTTTGCTTGTCTTAGGTGTGCAAGATGTGGTTGTTTTCCACATATACATATCTCTTTTCTTCTTTGGATCCTTTTCCCATTTTAGGTTATGACACAATGTTGAGTAGTCTTCTCTTGGTATTTCGTAGGTCTTTGGTGATTATATACTTCTCCTGTGTTTGTATATCTCTGATTAACTCTGACATCCTAATGTATCCAATCCTCACACCTTTCCATTGGTGAACCATAAGTTTGTTTAATGAATCTGTGATTGCCTTTCTCTGTGGAAATATCTTCACTGGTATCAATTTTTAGGTAACACCTATAAGTGATATCACAGGATACGTGTCTTTCGCTTTCTGACTTACTACAAGTTGCGTGATTACTTCTAGACTCATCTATGGTGATGCAAATGGCATTGTGTCATTTTTTTCCTTGGCTAATATTCCATCTGTACGTGGACCAGTTTTTCTTTGTCCACTCACCTGTTGATGGACTTTTTGGTTGCTTCCATGTCTTGGTTATTGTAACACTGCTGAAATGCACATTTGCCTGCCTGTGTCTTTCAATTATGTCTTCTTCGGTTATAGGCCCAGGAGAGGGCCTGTTGGATCATATGGTAGCAAAATGTTTACCTTGTAAAGGCGTCTCCATTCTGTTCTCATTAGTGGCTCTTACCAGGTTATGTTCCACTTAAATTTGAGGGTATGCCCTTGTCCACAACCCTTTCAGCATTTATTGTTTGTAGTTTTTCTGCTGATGTTTATTCTGACAGGTGTGAGCTGACACCTCTTTGAGGTTGGATTTGCATGCATCTCATAATCCCTTGAAATTGAACTTTCAGGCATGTCCTCTTTTTTTTCAAGCTGTGAGTAACGCTTACCTCTTCAAATGGTTTTCTTGAAGTATGTGTCACATTTTGAAATATTTTGGCCATTACCTCCCTGAAGACATTCTGAGGGCAGGTTTCATTTACAGCCCTCCAGTACTTGTGCATATGAAGTGACCATTAGCACAGGTTTTAAAGCTGCTGTTGCAGGTATCGGCCATTGGGCGGCAGCATTTCTCCTTCCCCCATTCAGGGAACTACGGAAAGAGTCCTTCGTGCCAGTGGTGTTCCTCAGTTGTATATTAGAGAGGAATGTGCCCGGACAAACCCCCAAAAGCTGATGTCTCCTTACTTACGTTTGGTTTCTAAATTGAAATTATATATTTTTTTTATTGGAGTAATATTCCATTGTGTACATGGACCACTTCTTCTTTGTGCCTTCCTCTGTTGACAGACATTTTTGTTGCTTCCAAGTGTTGGCTGTGGTAAATATTGCTGGAGTGCAGGATTGCCACCCTGTGTCTTTTTGATTCTCATCCTCTCAGGTGATAGGCCCAGCAGTGGGTATGCTTGATTGAATGGTAGCTCAATATTTACCATATCAAGGCACCTCCTTTGTGGTTTCATTACTGGTTCTTACCATGTCCCACTGAGAAACGAGGGTGCACATTTCTCCACAACCCCTTCAGCATTTGTTGTTTGCAGAATTTTTGCTGATGGCCATTATGACTGGTGTGAGCTGATAGGTTTTTTAATTTGGATTTGCATGTCTTTAATAATTCCTAATGTTCAGCATTTTTCCATGCTTTGTTTTCTTTCTGTTAAACAAAAACAGAAAAAAACTGTGAGTACAATAAACCACTTGAAGTGGTCTTCTGGGAAGGCTGCCCTGTTTTGAATTTTTCGTCAATTTTTGACCCCAGGATTTTTTTGAGAACAGGTGACATTTACAGGCTTGTAATGAGTGTGAATATTTAGTTACCACTACTACTGGCTTTAAAGGTGCTGTTGGGGGAAACGGCCACAAGGTGGCAGCATTTCTCCGTTCCCAAAACTGGTTTCTAGGGCAGCACAGCCTTTCTGGAAGTTGTGTTCCCAGGTTGTAAATTAGAATGGAATGTGCTAGGAAAAAAACCCGTAAGTTAATATTCCCTTATTTCTTGTTCGATTTTTTAGTCTTTTTAAATCGAGGTAATATTTAGAATATTGTTTGTCCTAGGTGTATACAATCTGGTTCATTTGTACATTACATACACACACACACACACACACACACACACATATGTAATATATTCATGTACAGATACTCTTCCCATGTAAATTATTGCAGAGTGCTCCATTGACCTCCCTTGCTATATGGTCGGTCTCTTTGATAAATGTATTTAGTAGGTATTTGTACACATATGGTAACCCTAATCTTAATTTTCCATACCACCCACCTTTCCATTTACATAAGAATAGTTTGTTTTCTAAGTCTGTGAGTTTCTTTCTCTGTGAAAATGCTATCATTTTTGTCAGTTGTTAGATAACGCCTATAAGTGATATCATACTATATGTCTTTTTCTTTCTGACTTACGGCATGTTCTGAGATTATATCTAGGCTCATAAATGGTGCCTCAACGAGCAGTGTTTCACTGTTTTCCATGGCTAATATTCCATTATGTACATGGACCACTTCTTCTTTATCCATTCATCCATTGATGGACATTTTGGTTGCTTCCGTGTCTTGGCTATTGTGAAAAATCCTGCAGTGAAGCTGTTGCAGCCTGTGCCTTCTCGACTCTGGTATTTTCAGGTGAGAGGTTCAGCGGTTGACCTGCTGAATGGAATGCTGGCTCAATTTTTACTTTTAAACACAGCTCCTTTCTGTTCTCACTATTGGCTCTTACCACTTTACATCTCACCAGCGGCTAGAGGGTACACAGTTCTCTAAAACCCCTTCAGCATTTATTGTTTGTAGACCTTTGGCTGATGGTAGTTGACGTGTGTGTGTTGAAATCTTTTTGTAGGCTAGATTTGCATGAGTTTAAAAATTTATGTTGTTGAGCTTTTATCCATTTTCCTTGTTTTTAGAAAACTAATGAGTAAAATTTACCTCTTCCTACTATCTCCTTGAAAATTTTGCCAGTTGTGAATTTTTGAGGGCAGTTGTCCTTTACTGTCCTGAGTCCTTGTGAATGTTAAGTGACCGTTAGCTGTGGTTTTAAAGCCGCTCTTGTGGGAAACGGCCACAAGGCGGCAGCATTTCTACATTTCCAACTCTGGGTTTTTGGGCAACAGAGGGTTCCTGGAAATCGTGTTTGTAAGCTGCAACTTAGAGCAGAATGTGCCACGGCAAACTCCCAAGAGCTTATATCTCCTTACTTCTTGTTTGTTTTTTACATTTAATTTTTATTTATTATCACAGCAAATTGGATAAAAATACGGTGTTTTTTCCAGGTGTACGGAATCTGGTTCATTATATCGATGTATTGATCTATTCACCTTTGGATCCTTTCCCGTGTAGGTTATTACAGAGTGTTGAGTACACCTCTTTTAGCATTCTATAGGTATTTTGTGATTATATATTTCATATGTATTACTACATGTCCGTTAACCCCCATATCCTAATTCGTACATTCCTTACACCTTTCCATTTGGTTAAACATAATTTGGTTTTCTGAATCTATGAGTGTCCTTCTCTTGGAAATTATTTCATGGGTATCAATTTTTAGGTAACACCTATAAGTGATGTAATAGGATATCTGTCTTTCGTTTTCTTTCTTACTTCAGGTAGGGTGATTATCTCTAGATCCTTGTATGGTGGTGCCAACAGCATTGTTCCATGCTTTTCCATGGCTAATATTCCATTGTGTACATGGACCACTTCTTCTTGGTGCATTTTTCTGTTGATGGACATTTTGGTTTCTTCCAGCTCTTGGCTATGTTACATGTTGCGGCAGTGAAGGATCGCCAGCCTGTGTCTTTTTGATTCAGGTCTACTCAGCGGATAGGCCCATCAGTGGGCCTACCAGATCACATAGTAGCTCAAGTTTTACCTTTAAACACACCTCCATTTTGTTCTCTGTACTGGCTCTTACCAGGTTACATCCCATCAGCAGCTAGAGGGTACACAGTTCTCTAAAACCCCTTCAGCATTTATACTATGTAGACTTTTTTGCTGATGATCCTTCTGACGGCTGTGAGGTGAATGTGTTTCTAGACTGGATTTGCATGGCTTTATTAATTCCTGACGTTGAGCGTTTCTCCATGCCTTTTTCTATAACAAAAAAAAGAGACAGAATATAAAATGTGCATAAAATATGCCTCTTGAAATTGTCGTTTTGAAATATGGATGTCTTTTGAGATTTTTGCTCGATTTACGACCGAAGGATTGTTTTGAGGACAGGTGTCATTTACAGGCCTGCAAATATTTTGACTGTCAAGTAACCATTACAGCTGCAGTTAGAGCTGCTGTTGTGTGAAACGGCCACAAGGCGGCAACAGTTCTCATTAACCAAATCTGGTTACTAGGGAAACAGAGCCTCAATGGAAGTCCTGTTCTAGGTTGCAAATTAGAATGAAATGGGCAGGAAAAAGCCCCTTATGTTTATATCTCACTAAATATTGTTCTTTTTTTAAAATTTAATTTTCATTGTTTATCACAGCAAGTGTGATTACAATGTTTTGCTTGTCTTAGGTGTGCAAGATGTGGTTGTTTTCCACATATACATATCTCTTTTCTTCTTTGGATCCTTTTCCCATTTTAGGTTATGACACAATGTTGAGTAGTCTTCTCTTGGTATTTCGTAGGTCTTTGGTGATTATATACTTCTCCTGTGTTTGTATATCTCTGTTAACTCTGACATCCTAATGTATCCAATCCTCACACCTTTCCATTGGTGAACCATAAGTTTGTTTAATGAATCTGTGATTGCCTTTCTCTGTGGAAATATCTTCACTGGTATCAATTTTTAGGTAACACCTATAAGTGATATCACAGGATACGTGTCTTTCGCTTTCTGACTTACTACAAGTTGCGTGATTACTTCTAGACTCATCTATGGTGATGCAAATGGCATTGTGTCATTTTTTTCCTTGGCTAATATTCCATCTGTACGTGGACCAGTTTTTCTTTGTCCACTCACCTGTTGATGGACTTTTTGGTTGCTTCCATGTCTTGGTTATTGTAACACTGCTGAAATGCACATTTGCCTGCCTGTGTCTTTCAATTATGTCTTCTTCGGTTATAGGCCCAGGAGAGGGCCTGTTGGATCATATGGTAGCAAAATGTTTACCTTGTAAAGGCGTCTCCATTCTGTTCTCATTAGTGGCTCTTACCAGGTTATGTTCCACTTAAATTTGAGGGTATGCCCTTGTCCACAACCCTTTCAGCATTTATTGTTTGTAGTTTTTCTGCTGATGTTTATTCTGACAGGTGTGAGCTGACACCTCTTTGAGGTTGGATTTGCATGCATCTCATAATCCCTTGAAATTGAACTTTCAGGCATGTCCTCTTTTTTTTCAAGCTGTGAGTAACGCTTACCTCTTCAAATGGTTTTCTTGAAGTATGTGTCACATTTTGAAATATTTTGGCCATTACCTCCCTGAAGACATTCTGAGGGCAGGTTTCATTTACAGCCCTCCAGTACTTGTGCATATGAAGTGACCATTAGCACAGGTTTTAAAGCTGCTGTTGCAGGTATCGGCCATTGGGCGGCAGCATTTCTCCTTCCCCCATTCAGGGAACTACGGAAAGAGTCCTTCGTGCCAGTGGTGTTCCTCAGTTGTATATTAGAGAGGAATGTGCCCGGACAAACCCCCAAAAGCTGATGTCTCCTTACTTACGTTTGGTTTCTAAATTGAAATTATATATTTTTTTATTGGAGTAATATTCCATTGTGTACATGGACCACTTCTTCTTTGTGCCTTCCTCTGTTGACAGACATTTTTGTTGCTTCCAAGTGTTGGCTGTGGTAAATATTGCTGGAGTGCAGGATTGCCACCCTGTGTCTTTTTGATTCTCATCCTCTCAGGTGATAGGCCCAGCAGTGGGTATGCTTGATTGAATGGTAGCTCAATATTTACCATATCAAGGCACCTCCTTTGTGGTTTCATTACTGGTTCTTACCATGTCCCACTGAGAAACGAGGGTGCACATTTCTCCACAACCCCTTCAGCATTTGTTGTTTGCAGAATTTTTGCTGATGGCCATTATGACTGGTGTGAGCTGATAGGTTTTTTAATTTGGATTTGCATGTCTTTAATAATTCCTAATGTTCAGCATTTTTCCATGCTTTGTTTTCTTTCTGTTAAACAAAAACAGAAAAAAACTGTGAGTACAATAAACCACTTGAAGTGGTCTTCTGGGAAGGCTGCCCTGTTTTGAATTTTTCGTCAATTTTTGACCCCAGGATTTTTTTGAGAACAGGTGACATTTACAGGCTTGTAATGAGTGTGAATATTTAGTAACCACTACTACTGGCTTTAAAGGTGCTGTTGGGGGAAACGGCCACAAGGTGGCAGCATTTCTCCGTTCCCAAAACTGGTTTCTAGGGCAGCACAGCCTTTCTGGAAGTTGTGTTCCCAGGTTGTAAATTAGAATGGAATGTGCTAGGAAAAAAACCCGTAAGTTAATATTCCCTTATTTCTTGTTCGATTTTTTAGTCTTTTTAAATCGAGGTAATATTTAGAATATTGTTTGTCCTAGGTGTATACAATCTGGTTCATTTGTACATTACATACACACACACACACACACACACACACACACATATGTAATATATTCATGTACAGATACTCTTCCCATGTAAATTATTGCAGAGTGCTCCATTGACCTCCCTTGCTATATGGTCGGTCTCTTTGATAAATGTATTTAGTAGGTATTTGTACACATATGGTAACCCTAATCTTAATTTTCCATACCACCCACCTTTCCATTTACATAAGAATAGTTTGTTTTCTAAGTCTGTGAGTTTCTTTCTCTGTGAAAATGCTATCATTTTTGTCAGTTGTTAGATAACGCCTATAAGTGATATCATACTATATGTCTTTTTCTTTCTGACTTACGGCATGTTCTGAGATTATATCTAGGCTCATAAATGGTGCCTCAACGAGCAGTGTTTCACTGTTTTCCATGGCTAATTTTCCATTATGTACATGGACCACTTCTTCTTTATCCATTCATCCATTGATGGACATTTTGGTTGCTTCCGTGTCTTGGCTATTGTGAAAAATCCTGCAGTGAAGCTGTTGCAGCCTGTGCCTTCTCGACTCTGGTATTTTCAGGTGAGAGGTTCAGCGGTTGACCTGCTGAATGGAATGCTGGCTCAATTTTTACTTTTAAACACAGCTCCTTTCTGTTCTCACTATTGGCTCTTACCACTTTACATCTCACCAGCGGCTAGAGGGTACACAGTTCTCTAAAACCCCTTCAGCATTTATTGTTTGTAGACCTTTGGCTGATGGTAGTTGACGTGTGTGTGTTGAAATCTTTTTGTAGGCTAGATTTGCATGAGTTTAAAAATTTATGTTGTTGAGCTTTTATCCATTTTCCTTGTTTTTAGAAAACTAATGAGTAAAATTTACCTCTTCCTACTATCTCCTTGAAAATTTTGCCAGTTGTGAATTTTTGAGGGCAGTTGTCCTTTACTGTCCTGAGTCCTTGTGAATGTTAAGTGACCGTTAGCTGTGGTTTTAAAGCCGCTCTTGTGGGAAACGGCCACAAGGCGGCAGCATTTCTACATTTCCAACTCTGGGTTTTGGGGCAACAGAGGGTTCCTGGAAATCGTGTTTGTAAGCTGCAACTTAGAGCAGAATGTGCCACGGCAAACTCCCAAGAGCTTATATCTCCTTACTTCTTGTTTGTTTTTTACATTTAATTTTTATTTATTATCACAGCAAATTGGATAAAAATACGGCGTTTTTTCCAGGTGTACGGAATCTGGTTCATTATATCGATGTATTGATCTATTCACCTTTGGATCCTTTCCCGTGTAGGTTATTACAGAGTGTTGAGTACACCTCTTTTAGCATTCTATAGGTATTTTGTGATTATATATTTCATATGTATTACTACATGTCCGTTAACCCCCATATCCTAATTCGTACATTCCTTACACCTTTCCATTTGGTTAAACATAATTTGGTTTTCTGAATCTATGAGTGTCCTTCTCTTGGAAATTATTTCATGGGTATCAATTTTTAGGTAACACCTATAAGTGATGTAATAGGATATCTGTCTTTCGTTTTCTTTCTTACTTCAGGTAGGGTGATTATCTCTAGATCCTTGTATGGTGGTGCCAACAGCATTGTTCCATGCTTTTCCATGGCTAATATTCCATTGTGTACATGGACCACTTCTTCTTGGTGCATTTTTCTGTTGATGGACATTTTGGTTTCTTCCAGCTCTTGGCTATGTTACATGTTGCGGCAGTGAAGGATCGCCAGCCTGTGTCTTTTTGATTCAGGTCTACTCAGCGGATAGGCCCATCAGTGGGCCTACCAGATCACATAGTAGCTCAAGTTTTACCTTTAAACACACCTCCATTTTGTTCTCTGTACTGGCTCTTACCAGGTTACATCCCATCAGCAGCTAGAGGGTACACAGTTCTCTAAAACCCCTTCAGCATTTATACTATGTAGACTTTTTTGCTGATGATCCTTCTGACGGCTGTGAGGTGAATGTGTTTCTAGACTGGATTTGCATGGCTTTATTAATTCCTGACGTTGAGCGTTTCTCCATGCCTTTTTCTATAACAAAAAAAAGAGACAGAATATAAAATGTGCATAAAATATGCCTCTTGAAATTGTCGTTTTGAAATATGGATGTCTTTTGAGATTTTTGCTCGATTTACGACCGAAGGATTGTTTTGAGGACAGGTGTCATTTACAGGCCTGCAAATATTTTGACTGTCAAGTAACCATTACAGCTGCAGTTAGAGCTGCTGTTGTGTGAAACGGCCACAAGGCGGCAGCAGTTCTCATTAACCAAATCTGGTTACTAGGGAAACAGAGCCTCAATGGAAGTCCTGTTCTAGGTTGCAAATTAGAATGAAATGGGCAGGAAAAAGCCCCTTATGTTTATATCTCACTAAATATTGTTCTTTTTTTAAAATTTAATTTTCATTGTTTATCACAGCAAGTGTGATTACAATGTTTTGCTTGTCTTAGGTGTGCAAGATGTGGTTGTTTTCCACATATACATATCTCTTTTCTTCTTTGGATCCTTTTCCCATTTTAGGTTATGACACAATGTTGAGTAGTCTTCTCTTGGTATTTCGTAGGTCTTTGGTGATTATATACTTCTCCTGTGTTTGTATATCTCTGTTAACTCTGACATCCTAATGTATCCAATCCTCACACCTTTCCATTGGTGAACCATAAGTTTGTTTAATGAATCTGTGATTGCCTTTCTCTGTGGAAATATCTTCACTGGTATCAATTTTTAGGTAACACCTATAAGTGATATCACAGGATACGTGTCTTTCGCTTTCTGACTTACTACAAGTTGCGTGATTACTTCTAGACTCATCTATGGTGATGCAAATGGCATTGTGTCATTTTTTTCCTTGGCTAATATTCCATCTGTACGTGGACCAGTTTTTCTTTGTCCACTCACCTGTTGATGGACTTTTTGGTTGCTTCCATGTCTTGGTTATTGTAACACTGCTGAAATGCACATTTGCCTGCCTGTGTCTTTCAATTATGTCTTCTTCGGTTATAGGCCCAGGAGAGGGCCTGTTGGATCATATGGTAGCAAAATGTTTACCTTGTAAAGGCGTCTCCATTCTGTTCTCATTAGTGGCTCTTACCAGGTTATGTTCCACTTAAATTTGAGGGTATGCCCTTGTCCACAACCCTTTCAGCATTTATTGTTTGTAGTTTTTCTGCTGATGTTTATTCTGACAGGTGTGAGCTGACACCTCTTTGAGGTTGGATTTGCATGCATCTCATAATCCCTTGAAATTGAACTTTCAGGCATGTCCTCTTTTTTTTCAAGCTGTGAGTAACGCTTACCTCTTCAAATGGTTTTCTTGAAGTATGTGTCACATTTTGAAATATTTTGGCCATTACCTCCCTGAAGACATTCTGAGGGCAGGTTTCATTTACAGCCCTCCAGTACTTGTGCATATGAAGTGACCATTAGCACAGGTTTTAAAGCTGCTGTTGCAGGTATCGGCCATTGGGCGGCAGCATTTCTCCTTCCCCCATTCAGGGAACTACGGAAAGAGTCCTTCGTGCCAGTGGTGTTCCTCAGTTGTATATTAGAGAGGAATGTGCCCGGACAAACCCCCAAAAGCTGATGTCTCCTTACTTACGTTTGGTTTCTAAATTGAAATTATATATTTTTTTTATTGGAGTAATATTCCATTGTGTACATGGACCACTTCTTCTTTGTGCCTTCCTCTGTTGACAGACATTTTTGTTGCTTCCAAGTGTTGGCTGTGGTAAATATTGCTGGAGTGCAGGATTGCCACCCTGTGTCTTTTTGATTCTCATCCTCTCAGGTGATAGGCCCAGCAGTGGGTATGCTTGATTGAATGGTAGCTCAATATTTACCATATCAAGGCACCTCCTTTGTGGTTTCATTACTGGTTCTTACCATGTCCCACTGAGAAACGAGGGTGCACATTTCTCCACAACCCCTTCAGCATTTGTTGTTTGCAGAATTTTTGCTGATGGCCATTATGACTGGTGTGAGCTGATAGGTTTTTTAATTTGGATTTGCATGTCTTTAATAATTCCTAATGTTCAGCATTTTTCCATGCTTTGTTTTCTTTCTGTTAAACAAAAACAGAAAAAAACTGTGAGTACAATAAACCACTTGAAGTGGTCTTCTGGGAAGGCTGCCCTGTTTTGAATTTTTCGTCAATTTTTGACCCCAGGATTTTTTTGAGAACAGGTGACATTTACAGGCTTGTAATGAGTGTGAATATTTAGTGACCACTACTACTGGCTTTAAAGGTGCTGTTGGGGGAAACGGCCACAAGGTGGCAGCATTTCTCCGTTCCCAAAACTGGTTTCTAGGGCAGCACAGCCTTTCTGGAAGTTGTGTTCCCAGGTTGTAAATTAGAATGGAATGTGCTAGGAAAAAAACCCGTAAGTTAATATTCCCTTATTTCTTGTTCGATTTTTTAGTCTTTTTAAATCGAGGTAATATTTAGAATATTGTTTGTCCTAGGTGTATACAATCTGGTTCATTTGTACATTACATATATATATATATACACACACACACACACACTCATATGTAATATATTCATGTACAGATACTCTTCCCATGTAAATTATTGCAGAGTGCTCCATTGACCTCCCTTGCTATATGGTCGGTCTCTTTGATAAATGTATTTAGTAGGTATTTGTACACATATGGTAACCCTAATCTTAATTTTCCATACCACCCACCTTTCCATTTACATAAGAATAGTTTGTTTTCTAAGTCTGTGAGTTTCTTTCTCTGTGAAAATGCTATCATTTTTGTCAGTTGTTAGATAACGCCTATAATTGATATCATACTATATGTCTTTTTCTTTCTGACTTACGGCATGTTCTGAGATTATATCTAGGCTCATAAATGGTGCCTCAACGAGCAGTGTTTCACTGTTTTCCATGGCTAATTTTCCATTATGTACATGGACCACTTCTTCTTTATCCATTCATCCATTGATGGACATTTTGGTTGCTTCCGTGTCTTGGCTATTGTGAAAAATCCTGCAGTGAAGCTGTTGCAGCCTGTGCCTTCTCGACTCTGGTATTTTCAGGTGAGAGGTTCAGCGGTTGACCTGCTGAATGGAATGCTGGCTCAATTTTTACTTTTAAACACAGCTCCTTTCTGTTCTCACTATTGGCTCTTACCACTTTACATCTCACCAGCGGCTAGAGGGTACACAGTTCTCTAAAACCCCTTCAGCATTTATTGTTTGTAGACCTTTGGCTGATGGTAGTTGACGTGTGTGTGTTGAAATCTTTTTGTAGGCTAGATTTGCATGAGTTTAAAAATTTATGTTGTTGAGCTTTTATCCATTTTCCTTGTTTTTAGAAAACTAATGAGTAAAATTTACCTCTTCCTACTATCTCCTTGAAAATTTTGCCAGTTGTGAATTTTTGAGGGCAGTTGTCCTTTACTGTCCTGAGTCCTTGTGAATGTTAAGTGACCGTTAGCTGTGGTTTTAAAGCCGCTCTTGTGGGAAACGGCCACAAGGCGGCAGCATTTCTACATTTCCAACTCTGGGTTTTGGGGCAACAGAGGGTTCCTGGAAATCGTGTTTGTAAGCTGCAACTTAGAGCAGAATGTGCCACGGCAAACTCCCAAGAGCTTATATCTCCTTACTTCTTGTTTGTTTTTTACATTTAATTTTTATTTATTATCACAGCAAATTGGATAAAAATACGGCGTTTTTTCCAGGTGTACGGAATCTGGTTCATTATATCGATGTATTGATCTATTCACCTTTGGATCCTTTCCCGTGTAGGTTATTACAGAGTGTTGAGTACACCTCTTTTAGCATTCTATAGGTATTTTGTGATTATATATTTCATATGTATTACTACATGTCCGTTAACCCCCATATCCTAATTCGTACATTCCTTACACCTTTCCATTTGGTTAAACATAATTTGGTTTTCTGAATCTATGAGTGTCCTTCTCTTGGAAATTATTTCATGGGTATCAATTTTTAGGTAACACCTATAAGTGATGTAATAGGATATCTGTCTTTCGTTTTCTTTCTTACTTCAGGTAGGGTGATTATCTCTAGATCCTTGTATGGTGGTGCCAACAGCATTGTTCCATGCTTTTCCATGGCTAATATTCCATTGTGTACATGGACCACTTCTTCTTGGTGCATTTTTCTGTTGATGGACATTTTGGTTTCTTCCAGCTCTTGGCTATGTTACATGTTGCGGCAGTGAAGGATCGCCAGCCTGTGTCTTTTTGATTCAGGTCTACTCAGCGGATAGGCCCATCAGTGGGCCTACCAGATCACATAGTAGCTCAAGTTTTACCTTTAAACACACCTCCATTTTGTTCTCTGTACTGGCTCTTACCAGGTTACATCCCATCAGCAGCTAGAGGGTACACAGTTCTCTAAAACCCCTTCAGCATTTATACTATGTAGACTTTTTTGCTGATGATCCTTCTGACGGCTGTGAGGTGAATGTGTTTCTAGACTGGATTTGCATGGCTTTATTAATTCCTGACGTTGAGCGTTTCTCCATGCCTTTTTCTATAACAAAAAAAAGAGACAGAATATAAAATGTGCATAAAATATGCCTCTTGAAATTGTCGTTTTGAAATATGGATGTCTTTTGAGATTTTTGCTCGATTTACGACCGAAGGATTGTTTTGAGGACAGGTGTCATTTACAGGCCTGCAAATATTTTGACTGTCAAGTAACCATTACAGCTGCAGTTAGAGCTGCTGTTGTGTGAAACGGCCACAAGGCGGCAGCAGTTCTCATTAACCAAATCTGGTTACTAGGGAAACAGAGCCTCAATGGAAGTCCTGTTCTAGGTTGCAAATTAGAATGAAATGGGCAGGAAAAAGCCCCTTATGTTTATATCTCACTAAATATTGTTCTTTTTTTAAAATTTAATTTTCATTGTTTATCACAGCAAGTGTGATTACAATGTTTTGCTTGTCTTAGGTGTGCAAGATGTGGTTGTTTTCCACATATACATATCTCTTTTCTTCTTTGGATCCTTTTCCCATTTTAGGTTATGACACAATGTTGAGTAGTCTTCTCTTGGTATTTCGTAGGTCTTTGGTGATTATATACTTCTCCTGTGTTTGTATATCTCTGTTAACTCTGACATCCTAATGTATCCAATCCTCACACCTTTCCATTGGTGAACCATAAGTTTGTTTAATGAATCTGTGATTGCCTTTCTCTGTGGAAATATCTTCACTGGTATCAATTTTTAGGTAACACCTATAAGTGATATCACAGGATACGTGTCTTTCGCTTTCTGACTTACTACAAGTTGCGTGATTACTTCTAGACTCATCTATGGTGATGCAAATGGCATTGTGTCATTTTTTTCCTTGGCTAATATTCCATCTGTACGTGGACCAGTTTTTCTTTGTCCACTCACCTGTTGATGGACTTTTTGGTTGCTTCCATGTCTTGGTTATTGTAACACTGCTGAAATGCACATTTGCCTGCCTGTGTCTTTCAATTATGTCTTCTTCGGTTATAGGCCCAGGAGAGGGCCTGTTGGATCATATGGTAGCAAAATGTTTACCTTGTAAAGGCGTCTCCATTCTGTTCTCATTAGTGGCTCTTACCAGGTTATGTTCCACTTAAATTTGAGGGTATGCCCTTGTCCACAACCCTTTCAGCATTTATTGTTTGTAGTTTTTCTGCTGATGTTTATTCTGACAGGTGTGAGCTGACACCTCTTTGAGGTTGGATTTGCATGCATCTCATAATCCCTTGAAATTGAACTTTCAGGCATGTCCTCTTTTTTTTCAAGCTGTGAGTAACGCTTACCTCTTCAAATGGTTTTCTTGAAGTATGTGTCACATTTTGAAATATTTTGGCCATTACCTCCCTGAAGACATTCTGAGGGCAGGTTTCATTTACAGCCCTCCAGTACTTGTGCATATGAAGTGACCATTAGCACAGGTTTTAAAGCTGCTGTTGCAGGTATCGGCCATTGGGCGGCAGCATTTCTCCTTCCCCCATTCAGGGAACTACGGAAAGAGTCCTTCGTGCCAGTGGTGTTCCTCAGTTGTATATTAGAGAGGAATGTGCCCGGACAAACCCCCAAAAGCTGATGTCTCCTTACTTACGTTTGGTTTCTAAATTGAAATTATATATTTTTTTTATTGGAGTAATATTCCATTGTGTACATGGACCACTTCTTCTTTGTGCCTTCCTCTGTTGACAGACATTTTTGTTGCTTCCAAGTGTTGGCTGTGGTAAATATTGCTGGAGTGCAGGATTGCCACCCTGTGTCTTTTTGATTCTCATCCTCTCAGGTGATAGGCCCAGCAGTGGGTATGCTTGATTGAATGGTAGCTCAATATTTACCATATCAAGGCACCTCCTTTGTGGTTTCATTACTGGTTCTTACCATGTCCCACTGAGAAACGAGGGTGCACATTTCTCCACAACCCCTTCAGCATTTGTTGTTTGCAGAATTTTTGCTGATGGCCATTATGACTGGTGTGAGCTGATAGGTTTTTTAATTTGGATTTGCATGTCTTTAATAATTCCTAATGTTCAGCATTTTTCCATGCTTTGTTTTCTTTCTGTTAAACAAAAACAGAAAAAAACTGTGAGTACAATAAACCACTTGAAGTGGTCTTCTGGGAAGGCTGCCCTGTTTTGAATTTTTCGTCAATTTTTGACCCCAGGATTTTTTTGAGAACAGGTGACATTTACAGGCTTGTAATGAGTGTGAATATTTAGTGACCACTACTACTGGCTTTAAAGGTGCTGTTGGGGGAAACGGCCACAAGGTGGCAGCATTTCTCCGTTCCCAAAACTGGTTTCTAGGGCAGCACAGCCTTTCTGGAAGTTGTGTTCCCAGGTTGTAAATTAGAATGGAATGTGCTAGGAAAAAAACCCGTAAGTTAATATTCCCTTATTTCTTGTTCGATTTTTTAGTCTTTTTAAATCGAGGTAATATTTAGAATATTGTTTGTCCTAGGTGTATACAATCTGGTTCATTTGTACATTACATATATATATATATACACACACACACACACACTCATATGTAATATATTCATGTACAGATACTCTTCCCATGTAAATTATTGCAGAGTGCTCCATTGACCTCCCTTGCTATATGGTCGGTCTCTTTGATAAATGTATTTAGTAGGTATTTGTACACATATGGTAACCCTAATCTTAATTTTCCATACCACCCACCTTTCCATTTACATAAGAATAGTTTGTTTTCTAAGTCTGTGAGTTTCTTTCTCTGTGAAAATGCTATCATTTTTGTCAGTTGTTAGATAACGCCTATAATTGATATCATACTATATGTCTTTTTCTTTCTGACTTACGGCATGTTCTGAGATTATATCTAGGCTCATAAATGGTGCCTCAACGAGCAGTGTTTCACTGTTTTCCATGGCTAATTTTCCATTATGTACATGGACCACTTCTTCTTTATCCATTCATCCATTGATGGACATTTTGGTTGCTTCCGTGTCTTGGCTATTGTGAAAAATCCTGCAGTGAAGCTGTTGCAGCCTGTGCCTTCTCGACTCTGGTATTTTCAGGTGAGAGGTTCAGCGGTTGACCTGCTGAATGGAATGCTGGCTCAATTTTTACTTTTAAACACAGCTCCTTTCTGTTCTCACTATTGGCTCTTACCACTTTACATCTCACCAGCGGCTAGAGGGTACACAGTTCTCTAAAACCCCTTCAGCATTTATTGTTTGTAGACCTTTGGCTGATGGTAGTTGACGTGTGTGTGTTGAAATCTTTTTGTAGGCTAGATTTGCATGAGTTTAAAAATTTATGTTGTTGAGCTTTTATCCATTTTCCTTGTTTTTAGAAAACTAATGAGTAAAATTTACCTCTTCCTACTATCTCCTTGAAAATTTTGCCAGTTGTGAATTTTTGAGGGCAGTTGTCCTTTACTGTCCTGAGTCCTTGTGAATGTTAAGTGACCGTTAGCTGTGGTTTTAAAGCCGCTCTTGTGGAAAACGGCCACAAGGCGGCAGCATTTCTACATTTCCAACTCTGGGTTTTGGGGCAACAGAGGGTTCCTGGAAATCGTGTTTGTAAGCTGCAACTTAGAGCAGAATGTGCCACGGCAAACTCCCAAGAGCTTATATCTCCTTACTTCTTGTTTGTTTTTTACATTTAATTTTTATTTATTATCACAGCAAATTGGATAAAAATACGGCGTTTTTTCCAGGTGTACGGAATCTGGTTCATTATATCGATGTATTGATCTATTCACCTTTGGATCCTTTCCCGTGTAGGTTATTACAGAGTGTTGAGTACACCTCTTTTAGCATTCTATAGGTATTTTGTGATTATATATTTCATATGTATTACTACATGTCCGTTAACCCCCATATCCTAATTCGTACATTCCTTACACCTTTCCATTTGGTTAAACATAATTTGGTTTTCTGAATCTATGAGTGTCCTTCTCTTGGAAATTATTTCATGGGTATCAATTTTTAGGTAACACCTATAAGTGATGTAATAGGATATCTGTCTTTCGTTTTCTTTCTTACTTCAGGTAGGGTGATTATCTCTAGATCCTTGTATGGTGGTGCCAACAGCATTGTTCCATGCTTTTCCATGGCTAATATTCCATTGTGTACATGGACCACTTCTTCTTGGTGCATTTTTCTGTTGATGGACATTTTGGTTTCTTCCAGCTCTTGGCTATGTTACATGTTGCGGCAGTGAAGGATCGCCAGCCTGTGTCTTTTTGATTCAGGTCTACTCAGCGGATAGGCCCATCAGTGGGCCTACCAGATCACATAGTAGCTCAAGTTTTACCTTTAAACACACCTCCATTTTGTTCTCTGTACTGGCTCTTACCAGGTTACATCCCATCAGCAGCTAGAGGGTACACAGTTCTCTAAAACCCCTTCAGCATTTATACTATGTAGACTTTTTTGCTGATGATCCTTCTGACGGCTGTGAGGTGAATGTGTTTCTAGACTGGATTTGCATGGCTTTATTAATTCCTGACGTTGAGCGTTTCTCCATGCCTTTTTCTATAACAAAAAAAAGAGACAGAATATAAAATGTGCATAAAATATGCCTCTTGAAATTGTCGTTTTGAAATATGGATGTCTTTTGAGATTTTTGCTCGATTTACGACCGAAGGATTGTTTTGAGGACAGGTGTCATTTACAGGCCTGCAAATATTTTGACTGTCAAGTAACCATTACAGCTGCAGTTAGAGCTGCTGTTGTGTGAAACGGCCACAAGGCGGCAGCAGTTCTCATTAACCAAATCTGGTTACTAGGGAAACAGAGCCTCAATGGAAGTCCTGTTCTAGGTTGCAAATTAGAATGAAATGGGCAGGAAAAAGCCCCTTATGTTTATATCTCACTAAATATTGTTCTTTTTTTAAAATTTAATTTTCATTGTTTATCACAGCAAGTGTGATTACAATGTTTTGCTTGTCTTAGGTGTGCAAGATGTGGTTGTTTTCCACATATACATATCTCTTTTCTTCTTTGGATCCTTTTCCCATTTTAGGTTATGACACAATGTTGAGTAGTCTTCTCTTGGTATTTCGTAGGTCTTTGGTGATTATATACTTCTCCTGTGTTTGTATATCTCTGTTAACTCTGACATCCTAATGTATCCAATCCTCACACCTTTCCATTGGTGAACCATAAGTTTGTTTAATGAATCTGTGATTGCCTTTCTCTGTGGAAATATCTTCACTGGTATCAATTTTTAGGTAACACCTATAAGTGATATCACAGGATACGTGTCTTTCGCTTTCTGACTTACTACAAGTTGCGTGATTACTTCTAGACTCATCTATGGTGATGCAAATGGCATTGTGTCATTTTTTTCCTTGGCTAATATTCCATCTGTACGTGGACCAGTTTTTCTTTGTCCACTCACCTGTTGATGGACTTTTTGGTTGCTTCCATGTCTTGGTTATTGTAACACTGCTGAAATGCACATTTGCCTGCCTGTGTCTTTCAATTATGTCTTCTTCGGTTATAGGCCCAGGAGAGGGCCTGTTGGATCATATGGTAGCAAAATGTTTACCTTGTAAAGGCGTCTCCATTCTGTTCTCATTAGTGGCTCTTACCAGGTTATGTTCCACTTAAATTTGAGGGTATGCCCTTGTCCACAACCCTTTCAGCATTTATTGTTTGTAGTTTTTCTGCTGATGTTTATTCTGACAGGTGTGAGCTGACACCTCTTTGAGGTTGGATTTGCATGCATCTCATAATCCCTTGAAATTGAACTTTCAGGCATGTCCTCTTTTTTTTCAAGCTGTGAGTAACGCTTACCTCTTCAAATGGTTTTCTTGAAGTATGTGTCACATTTTGAAATATTTTGGCCATTACCTCCCTGAAGACATTCTGAGGGCAGGTTTCATTTACAGCCCTCCAGTACTTGTGCATATGAAGTGACCATTAGCACAGGTTTTAAAGCTGCTGTTGCAGGTATCGGCCATTGGGCGGCAGCATTTCTCCTTCCCCCATTCAGGGAACTACGGAAAGAGTCCTTCGTGCCAGTGGTGTTCCTCAGTTGTATATTAGAGAGGAATGTGCCCGGACAAACCCCCAAAAGCTGATGTCTCCTTACTTACGTTTGGTTTCTAAATTGAAATTATATATTTTTTTTATTGGAGTAATATTCCATTGTGTACATGGACCACTTCTTCTTTGTGCCTTCCTCTGTTGACAGACATTTTTGTTGCTTCCAAGTGTTGGCTGTGGTAAATATTGCTGGAGTGCAGGATTGCCACCCTGTGTCTTTTTGATTCTCATCCTCTCAGGTGATAGGCCCAGCAGTGGGTATGCTTGATTGAATGGTAGCTCAATATTTACCATATCAAGGCACCTCCTTTGTGGTTTCATTACTGGTTCTTACCATGTCCCACTGAGAAACGAGGGTGCACATTTCTCCACAACCCCTTCAGCATTTGTTGTTTGCAGAATTTTTGCTGATGGCCATTATGACTGGTGTGAGCTGATAGGTTTTTTAATTTGGATTTGCATGTCTTTAATAATTCCTAATGTTCAGCATTTTTCCATGCTTTGTTTTCTTTCTGTTAAACAAAAACAGAAAAAAACTGTGAGTACAATAAACCACTTGAAGTGGTCTTCTGGGAAGGCTGCCCTGTTTTGAATTTTTCGTCAATTTTTGACCCCAGGATTTTTTTGAGAACAGGTGACATTTACAGGCTTGTAATGAGTGTGAATATTTAGTGACCACTACTACTGGCTTTAAAGGTGCTGTTGGGGGAAACGGCCACAAGGTGGCAGCATTTCTCCGTTCCCAAAACTGGTTTCTAGGGCAGCACAGCCTTTCTGGAAGTTGTGTTCCCAGGTTGTAAATTAGAATGGAATGTGCTAGGAAAAAAACCCGTAAGTTAATATTCCCTTATTTCTTGTTCGATTTTTTAGTCTTTTTAAATCGAGGTAATATTTAGAATATTGTTTGTCCTAGGTGTATACAATCTGGTTCATTTGTACATTACATATATATATATACACACACACACACACACACTCATATGTAATATATTCATGTACAGATACTCTTCCCATGTAAATTATTGCAGAGTGCTCCATTGACCTCCCTTGCTATATGGTCGGTCTCTTTGATAAATGTATTTAGTAGGTATTTGTACACATATGGTAACCCTAATCTTAATTTTCCATACCACCCACCTTTCCATTTACATAAGAATAGTTTGTTTTCTAAGTCTGTGAGTTTCTTTCTCTGTGAAAATGCTATCATTTTTGTCAGTTGTTAGATAACGCCTATAATTGATATCATACTATATGTCTTTTTCTTTCTGACTTACGGCATGTTCTGAGATTATATCTAGGCTCATAAATGGTGCCTCAACGAGCAGTGTTTCACTGTTTTCCATGGCTAATTTTCCATTATGTACATGGACCACTTCTTCTTTATCCATTCATCCATTGATGGACATTTTGGTTGCTTCCGTGTCTTGGCTATTGTGAAAAATCCTGCAGTGAAGCTGTTGCAGCCTGTGCCTTCTCGACTCTGGTATTTTCAGGTGAGAGGTTCAGCGGTTGACCTGCTGAATGGAATGCTGGCTCAATTTTTACTTTTAAACACAGCTCCTTTCTGTTCTCACTATTGGCTCTTACCACTTTACATCTCACCAGCGGCTAGAGGGTACACAGTTCTCTAAAACCCCTTCAGCATTTATTGTTTGTAGACCTTTGGCTGATGGTAGTTGACGTGTGTGTGTTGAAATCTTTTTGTAGGCTAGATTTGCATGAGTTTAAAAATTTATGTTGTTGAGCTTTTATCCATTTTCCTTGTTTTTAGAAAACTAATGAGTAAAATTTACCTCTTCCTACTATCTCCTTGAAAATTTTGCCAGTTGTGAATTTTTGAGGGCAGTTGTCCTTTACTGTCCTGAGTCCTTGTGAATGTTAAGTGACCGTTAGCTGTGGTTTTAAAGCCGCTCTTGTGGAAAACGGCCACAAGGCGGCAGCATTTCTACATTTCCAACTCTGGGTTTTGGGGCAACAGAGGGTTCCTGGAAATCGTGTTTGTAAGCTGCAACTTAGAGCAGAATGTGCCACGGCAAACTCCCAAGAGCTTATATCTCCTTACTTCTTGTTTGTTTTTTACATTTAATTTTTATTTATTATCACAGCAAATTGGATAAAAATACGGCGTTTTTTCCAGGTGTACGGAATCTGGTTCATTATATCGATGTATTGATCTATTCACCTTTGGATCCTTTCCCGTGTAGGTTATTACAGAGTGTTGAGTACACCTCTTTTAGCATTCTATAGGTATTTTGTGATTATATATTTCATATGTATTACTACATGTCCGTTAACCCCCATATCCTAATTCGTACATTCCTTACACCTTTCCATTTGGTTAAACATAATTTGGTTTTCTGAATCTATGAGTGTCCTTCTCTTGGAAATTATTTCATGGGTATCAATTTTTAGGTAACACCTATAAGTGATGTAATAGGATATCTGTCTTTCGTTTTCTTTCTTACTTCAGGTAGGGTGATTATCTCTAGATCCTTGTATGGTGGTGCCAACAGCATTGTTCCATGCTTTTCCATGGCTAATATTCCATTGTGTACATGGACCACTTCTTCTTGGTGCATTTTTCTGTTGATGGACATTTTGGTTTCTTCCAGCTCTTGGCTATGTTACATGTTGCGGCAGTGAAGGATCGCCAGCCTGTGTCTTTTTGATTCAGGTCTACTCAGCGGATAGGCCCATCAGTGGGCCTACCAGATCACATAGTAGCTCAAGTTTTACCTTTAAACACACCTCCATTTTGTTCTCTGTACTGGCTCTTACCAGGTTACATCCCATCAGCAGCTAGAGGGTACACAGTTCTCTAAAACCCCTTCAGCATTTATACTATGTAGACTTTTTTGCTGATGATCCTTCTGACGGCTGTGAGGTGAATGTGTTTCTAGACTGGATTTGCATGGCTTTATTAATTCCTGACGTTGAGCGTTTCTCCATGCCTTTTTCTATAACAAAAAAAAGAGACAGAATATAAAATGTGCATAAAATATGCCTCTTGAAATTGTCGTTTTGAAATATGGATGTCTTTTGAGATTTTTGCTCGATTTACGACCGAAGGATTGTTTTGAGGACAGGTGTCATTTACAGGCCTGCAAATATTTTGACTGTCAAGTAACCATTACAGCTGCAGTTAGAGCTGCTGTTGTGTGAAACGGCCACAAGGCGGCAGCAGTTCTCATTAACCAAATCTGGTTACTAGGGAAACAGAGCCTCAATGGAAGTCCTGTTCTAGGTTGCAAATTAGAATGAAATGGGCAGGAAAAAGCCCCTTATGTTTATATCTCACTAAATATTGTTCTTTTTTTAAAATTTAATTTTCATTGTTTATCACAGCAAGTGTGATTACAATGTTTTGCTTGTCTTAGGTGTGCAAGATGTGGTTGTTTTCCACATATACATATCTCTTTTCTTCTTTGGATCCTTTTCCCATTTTAGGTTATGACACAATGTTGAGTAGTCTTCTCTTGGTATTTCGTAGGTCTTTGGTGATTATATACTTCTCCTGTGTTTGTATATCTCTGTTAACTCTGACATCCTAATGTATCCAATCCTCACACCTTTCCATTGGTGAACCATAAGTTTGTTTAATGAATCTGTGATTGCCTTTCTCTGTGGAAATATCTTCACTGGTATCAATTTTTAGGTAACACCTATAAGTGATATCACAGGATACGTGTCTTTCGCTTTCTGACTTACTACAAGTTGTGTGATTACTTCTAGACTCATCTATGGTGATGCAAATGGCATTGTGTCATTTTTTTCCTTGGCTAATATTCCATCTGTACGTGGACCAGTTTTTCTTTGTCCACTCACCTGTTGATGGACTTTTTGGTTGCTTCCATGTCTTGGTTATTGTAACACTGCTGAAATGCACATTTGCCTGCCTGTGTCTTTCAATTATGTCTTCTTCGGTTATAGGCCCAGGAGAGGGCCTGTTGGATCATATGGTAGCAAAATGTTTACCTTGTAAAGGCGTCTCCATTCTGTTCTCATTAGTGGCTCTTACCAGGTTATGTTCCACTTAAATTTGAGGGTATGCCCTTGTCCACAACCCTTTCAGCATTTATTGTTTGTAGTTTTTCTGCTGATGTTTATTCTGACAGGTGTGAGCTGACACCTCTTTGAGGTTGGATTTGCATGCATCTCATAATCCCTTGAAATTGAACTTTCAGGCATGTCCTCTTTTTTTTCAAGCTGTGAGTAACGGTTACCTCTTCAAATGGTTTTCTTGAAGTATGTGTCACAGTTTGAAATATTTTGGCCATTACCTCCCTGAAGACATTCTGAGGGCAGGTTTCATTTACAGCCCTCCAGTACTTGTGCATATGAAGTGACCATTAGCACAGGTTTTAAAGCTGCTGTTGCAGGTATCGGCCATTGGGCGGCAGCATTTCTCCTTCCCCCATTCAGGGAACTACGGAAAGAGTCCTTCGTGCCAGTGGTGTTCCTCAGTTGTATATTAGAGAGGAATGTGCCCGGACAAACCCCCAAAAGCTGATGTCTCCTTACTTACGTTTGGTTTCTAAATTGAAATTATATATTTTTTTTATTGGAGTAATATTCCATTGTGTACATGGACCACTTCTTCTTTGTGCCTTCCTCTGTTGACAGACATTTTTGTTGCTTCCAAGTGTTGGCTGTGGTAAATATTGCTGGAGTGCAGGATTGCCACCCTGTGTCTTTTTGATTCTCATCCTCTCAGGTGATAGGCCCAGCAGTGGGTATGCTTGATTGAATGGTAGCTCAATATTTACCATATCAAGGCACCTCCTTTGTGGTTTCATTACTGGTTCTTACCATGTCCCACTGAGAAACGAGGGTGCACATTTCTCCACAACCCCTTCAGCATTTGTTGTTTGCAGAATTTTTGCTGATGGCCATTATGACTGGTGTGAGCTGATAGGTATTTTAATTTGGATTTGCATGTCTTTAATAATTCCTAATGTTCAGCATTTTTCCATGCTTTGTTTTCTTTCTGTTAAACAAAAACAGAAAAAAACTGTGAGTACAATAAACCACTTGAAGTGGTCTTCTGGGAAGGCTGCCCTGTTTTGAATTTTTCGTCAATTTTTGACCCCAGGATTTTTTTGAGAACAGGTGACATTTACAGGCTTGTAATGAGTGTGAATATTTAGTAACCACTACTACTGGCTTTAAAGGTGCTGTTGGGGGAAACGGCCACAAGGTGGCAGCATTTCTCCGTTCCCAAAACTGGTTTCTAGGGCAGCACAGCCTTTCTGGAAGTTGTGTTCCCAGGTTGTAAATTAGAATGGAATGTGCTAGGAAAAAAACCCGTAAGTTAATATTCCCTTATTTCTTGTTCGATTTTTTAGTCTTTTTAAATCGAGGTAATATTTAGAATATTGTTTGTCCTAGGTGTATACAATCTGGTTCATTTGTACATTACATACACACACACACACACACACACACACACACATATGTAATATATTCATGTACAGATACTCTTCCCATGTAAATTATTGCAGAGTGCTCCATTGACCTCCCTTGCTATATGGTCGGTCTCTTTGATAAATGTATTTAGTAGGTATTTGTACACATATGGTAACCCTAATCTTAATTTTCCATACCACCCACCTTTCCATTTACATAAGAATAGTTTGTTTTCTAAGTCTGTGAGTTTCTTTCTCTGTGAAAATGCTATCATTTTTGTCAGTTGTTAGATAACGCCTATAAGTGATATCATACTATATGTCTTTTTCTTTCTGACTTACGGCATGTTCTGAGATTATATCTAGGCTCATAAATGGTGCCTCAACGAGCAGTGTTTCACTGTTTTCCATGGCTAATATTCCATTATGTACATGGACCACTTCTTCTTTATCCATTCATCCATTGATGGACATTTTGGTTGCTTCCGTGTCTTGGCTATTGTGAAAAATCCTGCAGTGAAGCTGTTGCAGCCTGTGCCTTCTCGACTCTGGTATTTTCAGGTGAGAGGTTCAGCGGTTGACCTGCTGAATGGAATGCTGGCTCAATTTTTACTTTTAAACACAGCTCCTTTCTGTTCTCACTATTGGCTCTTACCACTTTACATCTCACCAGCGGCTAGAGGGTACACAGTTCTCTAAAACCCCTTCAGCATTTATTGTTTGTAGACCTTTGGCTGATGGTAGTTGACGTGTGTGTGTTGAAATCTTTTTGTAGGCTAGATTTGCATGAGTTTAAAAATTTATGTTGTTGAGCTTTTATCCATTTTCCTTGTTTTTAGAAAACTAATGAGTAAAATTTACCTCTTCCTACTATCTCCTTGAAAATTTTGCCAGTTGTGAATTTTTGAGGGCAGTTGTCCTTTACTGTCCTGAGTCCTTGTGAATGTTAAGTGACCGTTAGCTGTGGTTTTAAAGCCGCTCTTGTGGGAAACGGCCACAAGGCGGCAGCATTTCTACATTTCCAACTCTGGGTTTTGGGGCAACAGAGGGTTCCTGGAAATCGTGTTTGTAAGCTGCAACTTAGAGCAGAATGTGCCACGGCAAACTCCCAAGAGCTTATATCTCCTTACTTCTTGTTTGTTTTTTACATTTAATTTTTATTTATTATCACAGCAAATTGGATAAAAATACGGCGTTTTTTCCAGGTGTACGGAATCTGGTTCATTATATCGATGTATTGATCTATTCACCTTTGGATCCTTTCCCGTGTAGGTTATTACAGAGTGTTGAGTACACCTCTTTTAGCATTCTATAGGTATTTTGTGATTATATATTTCATATGTATTACTACATGTCCGTTAACCCCCATATCCTAATTCGTACATTCCTTACACCTTTCCATTTGGTTAAACATAATTTGGTTTTCTGAATCTATGAGTGTCCTTCTCTTGGAAATTATTTCATGGGTATCAATTTTTAGGTAACACCTATAAGTGATGTAATAGGATATCTGTCTTTCGTTTTCTTTCTTACTTCAGGTAGGGTGATTATCTCTAGATCCTTGTATGGTGGTGCCAACAGCATTGTTCCATGCTTTTCCATGGCTAATATTCCATTGTGTACATGGACCACTTCTTCTTGGTGCATTTTTCTGTTGATGGACATTTTGGTTTCTTCCAGCTCTTGGCTATGTTACATGTTGCGGCAGTGAAGGATCGCCAGCCTGTGTCTTTTTGATTCAGGTCTACTCAGCGGATAGGCCCATCAGTGGGCCTACCAGATCACATAGTAGCTCAAGTTTTACCTTTAAACACACCTCCATTTTGTTCTCTGTACTGGCTCTTACCAGGTTACATCCCATCAGCAGCTAGAGGGTACACAGTTCTCTAAAACCCCTTCAGCATTTATACTATGTAGACTTTTTTGCTGATGATCCTTCTGACGGCTGTGAGGTGAATGTGTTTCTAGACTGGATTTGCATGGCTTTATTAATTCCTGACGTTGAGCGTTTCTCCATGCCTTTTTCTATAACAAAAAAAAGAGACAGAATATAAAATGTGCATAAAATATGCCTCTTGAAATTGTCGTTTTGAAATATGGATGTCTTTTGAGATTTTTGCTCGATTTACGACCGAAGGATTGTTTTGAGGACAGGTGTCATTTACAGGCCTGCAAATATTTTGACTGTCAAGTAACCATTACAGCTGCAGTTAGAGCTGCTGTTGTGTGAAACGGCCACAAGGCGGCAGCAGTTCTCATTAACCAAATCTGGTTACTAGGGAAACAGAGCCTCAATGGAAGTCCTGTTCTAGGTTGCAAATTAGAATGAAATGGGCAGGAAAAAGCCCCTTATGTTTATATCTCACTAAATATTGTTCTTTTTTTAAAATTTAATTTTCATTGTTTATCACAGCAAGTGTGATTACAATGTTTTGCTTGTCTTAGGTGTGCAAGATGTGGTTGTTTTCCACATATACATATCTCTTTTCTTCTTTGGATCCTTTTCCCATTTTAGGTTATGACACAATGTTGAGTAGTCTTCTCTTGGTATTTCGTAGGTCTTTGGTGATTATATACTTCTCCTGTGTTTGTATATCTCTGTTAACTCTGACATCCTAATGTATCCAATCCTCACACCTTTCCATTGGTGAACCATAAGTTTGTTTAATGAATCTGTGATTGCCTTTCTCTGTGGAAATATCTTCACTGGTATCAATTTTTAGGTAACACCTATAAGTGATATCACAGGATACGTGTCTTTCGCTTTCTGACTTACTACAAGTTGCGTGATTACTTCTAGACTCATCTATGGTGATGCAAATGGCATTGTGTCATTTTTTTCCTTGGCTAATATTCCATCTGTACGTGGACCAGTTTTTCTTTGTCCACTCACCTGTTGATGGACTTTTTGGTTGCTTCCATGTCTTGGTTATTGTAACACTGCTGAAATGCACATTTGCCTGCCTGTGTCTTTCAATTATGTCTTCTTCGGTTATAGGCCCAGGAGAGGGCCTGTTGGATCATATGGTAGCAAAATGTTTACCTTGTAAAGGCGTCTCCATTCTGTTCTCATTAGTGGCTCTTACCAGGTTATGTTCCACTTAAATTTGAGGGTATGCCCTTGTCCACAACCCTTTCAGCATTTATTGTTTGTAGTTTTTCTGCTGATGTTTATTCTGACAGGTGTGAGCTGACACCTCTTTGAGGTTGGATTTGCATGCATCTCATAATCCCTTGAAATTGAACTTTCAGGCATGTCCTCTTTTTTTTCAAGCTGTGAGTAACGCTTACCTCTTCAAATGGTTTTCTTGAAGTATGTGTCACAGTTTGAAATATTTTGGCCATTACCTCCCTGAAGACATTCTGAGGGCAGGTTTCATTTACAGCCCTCCAGTACTTGTGCATATGAAGTGACCATTAGCACAGGTTTTAAAGCTGCTGTTGCAGGTATCGGCCATTGGGCGGCAGCATTTCTCCTTCCCCCATTCAGGGAACTACGGAAAGAGTCCTTCGTGCCAGTGGTGTTCCTCAGTTGTATATTAGAGAGGAATGTGCCCGGACAAACCCCCAAAAGCTGATGTCTCCTTACTTACGTTTGGTTTCTAAATTGAAATTATATATTTTTTTTATTGGAGTAATATTCCATTGTGTACATGGACCACTTCTTCTTTGTGCCTTCCTCTGTTGACAGACATTTTTGTTGCTTCCAAGTGTTGGCTGTGGTAAATATTGCTGGAGTGCAGGATTGCCACCCTGTGTCTTTTTGATTCTCATCCTCTCAGGTGATAGGCCCAGCAGTGGGTATGCTTGATTGAATGGTAGCTCAATATTTACCATATCAAGGCACCTCCTTTGTGGTTTCATTACTGGTTCTTACCATGTCCCACTGAGAAACGAGGGTGCACATTTCTCCACAACCCCTTCAGCATTTGTTGTTTGCAGAATTTTTGCTGATGGCCATTATGACTGGTGTGAGCTGATAGGTTTTTTAATTTGGATTTGCATGTCTTTAATAATTCCTAATGTTCAACATTTTTCCATGCTTTGTTTTCTTTCTGTTAAACAAAAACAGAAAAAAACTGTGAGTACAATAAACCACTTGAAGTGGTCTTCTGGGAAGGCTGCCCTGTTTTGAATTTTTCGTCAATTTTTGACCCCAGGATTTTTTTGAGAACAGGTGACATTTACAGGCTTGTAATGAGTGTGAATATTTAGTGACCACTACTACTGGCTTTAAAGGTGCTGTTGGGGGAAACGGCCACAAGGTGGCAGCATTTCTCCGTTCCCAAAACTGGTTTCTAGGGCAGCACAGCCTTTCTGGAAGTTGTGTTCCCAGGTTGTAAATTAGAATGGAATGTGCTAGGAAAAAAACCCGTAAGTTAATATTCCCTTATTTCTTGTTCGATTTTTTAGTCTTTTTAAATCGAGGTAATATTTAGAATATTGTTTGTCCTAGGTGTATACAATCTGGTTCATTTGTACATTACATATATATATATACACACACACACACACACACTCATATGTAATATATTCATGTACAGATACTCTTCCCATGTAAATTATTGCAGAGTGCTCCATTGACCTCCCTTGCTATATGGTCGGTCTCTTTGATAAATGTATTTAGTAGGTATTTGTACACATATGGTAACCCTAATCTTAATTTTCCATACCACCCACCTTTCCATTTACATAAGAATAGTTTGTTTTCTAAGTCTGTGAGTTTCTTTCTCTGTGAAAATGCTATCATTTTTGTCAGTTGTTAGATAACGCCTATAATTGATATCATACTATATGTCTTTTTCTTTCTGACTTACGGCATGTTCTGAGATTATATCTAGGCTCATAAATGGTGCCTCAACGAGCAGTGTTTCACTGTTTTCCATGGCTAATTTTCCATTATGTACATGGACCACTTCTTCTTTATCCATTCATCCATTGATGGACATTTTGGTTGCTTCCGTGTCTTGGCTATTGTGAAAAATCCTGCAGTGAAGCTGTTGCAGCCTGTGCCTTCTCGACTCTGGTATTTTCAGGTGAGAGGTTCAGCGGTTGACCTGCTGAATGGAATGCTGGCTCAATTTTTACTTTTAAACACAGCTCCTTTCTGTTCTCACTATTGGCTCTTACCACTTTACATCTCACCAGCGGCTAGAGGGTACACAGTTCTCTAAAACCCCTTCAGCATTTATTGTTTGTAGACCTTTGGCTGATGGTAGTTGACGTGTGTGTGTTGAAATCTTTTTGTAGGCTAGATTTGCATGAGTTTAAAAATTTATGTTGTTGAGCTTTTATCCATTTTCCTTGTTTTTAGAAAACTAATGAGTAAAATTTACCTCTTCCTACTATCTCCTTGAAAATTTTTCCAGTTGTGAATTTTTGAGGGCAGTTGTCCTTTACTGTCCTGAGTCCTTGTGAATGTTAAGTGACCGTTAGCTGTGGTTTTAAAGCCGCTCTTGTGGGAAACGGCCACAAGGCGGCAGCATTTCTACATTTCCAACTCTGGGTTTTTGGGCAACAGAGGGTTCCTGGAAATCGTGTTTGTAAGCTGCAACTTAGAGCAGAATGTGCCACGGCAAACTCCCAAGAGCTTATATCTCCTTACTTCTTGTTTGTTTTTTACATTTAATTTTTATTTATTATCACAGCAAATTGGATAAAAATACGGCGTTTTTTCCAGGTGTACGGAATCTGGTTCATTATATCGATGTATTGATCTATTCACCTTTGGATCCTTTCCCGTGTAGGTTATTACAGAGTGTTGAGTACACCTCTTTTAGCATTCTATAGGTATTTTGTGATTATATATTTCATATGTATTACTACATGTCCGTTAACCCCCATATCCTAATTCGTACATTCCTTACACCTTTCCATTTGGTTAAACATAATTTGGTTTTCTGAATCTATGAGTGTCCTTCTCTTGGAAATTATTTCATGGGTATCAATTTTTAGGTAACACCTATAAGTGATGTAATAGGATATCTGTCTTTCGTTTTCTTTCTTACTTCAGGTAGGGTGATTATCTCTAGATCCTTGTATGGTGGTGCCAACAGCATTGTTCCATGCTTTTCCATGGCTAATATTCCATTGTGTACATGGACCACTTCTTCTTGGTGCATTTTTCTGTTGATGGACATTTTGGTTTCTTCCAGCTCTTGGCTATGTTACATGTTGCGGCAGTGAAGGATCGCCAGCCTGTGTCTTTTTGATTCAGGTCTACTCAGCGGATAGGCCCATCAGTGGGCCTACCAGATCACATAGTAGCTCAAGTTTTACCTTTAAACACACCTCCATTTTGTTCTCTGTACTGGCTCTTACCAGGTTACATCCCATCAGCAGCTAGAGGGTACACAGTTCTCTAAAACCCCTTCAGCATTTATACTATGTAGACTTTTTTGCTGATGATCCTTCTGACGGCTGTGAGGTGAATGTGTTTCTAGACTGGATTTGCATGGCTTTATTAATTCCTGACGTTGAGCGTTTCTCCATGCCTTTTTCTATAACAAAAAAAAGAGACAGAATATAAAATGTGCATAAAATATGCCTCTTGAAATTGTCGTTTTGAAATATGGATGTCTTTTGAGATTTTTGCTCGATTTACGACCGAAGGATTGTTTTGAGGACAGGTGTCATTTACAGGCCTGCAAATATTTTGACTGTCAAGTAACCATTACAGCTGCAGTTAGAGCTGCTGTTGTGTGAAACGGCCACAAGGCGGCAGCAGTTCTCATTAACCAAATCTGGTTACTAGGGAAACAGAGCCTCAATGGAAGTCCTGTTCTAGGTTGCAAATTAGAATGAAATGGGCAGGAAAAAGCCCCTTATGTTTATATCTCACTAAATATTGTTCTTTTTTTAAAATTTAATTTTCATTGTTTATCACAGCAAGTGTGATTACAATGTTTTGCTTGTCTTAGGTGTGCAAGATGTGGTTGTTTTCCACATATACATATCTCTTTTCTTCTTTGGATCCTTTTCCCATTTTAGGTTATGACACAATGTTGAGTAGTCTTCTCTTGGTATTTCGTAGGTCTTTGGTGATTATATACTTCTCCTGTGTTTGTATATCTCTGTTAACTCTGACATCCTAATGTATCCAATCCTCACACCTTTCCATTGGTGAACCATAAGTTTGTTTAATGAATCTGTGATTGCCTTTCTCTGTGGAAATATCTTCACTGGTATCAATTTTTAGGTAACACCTATAAGTGATATCACAGGATACGTGTCTTTCGCTTTCTGACTTACTACAAGTTGCGTGATTACTTCTAGACTCATCTATGGTGATGCAAATGGCATTGTGTCATTTTTTTCCTTGGCTAATATTCCATCTGTACGTGGACCAGTTTTTCTTTGTCCACTCACCTGTTGATGGACTTTTTGGTTGCTTCCATGTCTTGGTTATTGTAACACTGCTGAAATGCACATTTGCCTGCCTGTGTCTTTCAATTATGTCTTCTTCGGTTATAGGCCCAGGAGAGGGCCTGTTGGATCATATGGTAGCAAAATGTTTACCTTGTAAAGGCGTCTCCATTCTGTTCTCATTAGTGGCTCTTACCAGGTTATGTTCCACTTAAATTTGAGGGTATGCCCTTGTCCACAACCCTTTCAGCATTTATTGTTTGTAGTTTTTCTGCTGATGTTTATTCTGACAGGTGTGAGCTGACACCTCTTTGAGGTTGGATTTGCATGCATCTCATAATCCCTTGAAATTGAACTTTCAGGCATGTCCTCTTTTTTTTCAAGCTGTGAGTAACGCTTACCTCTTCAAATGGTTTTCTTGAAGTATGTGTCACAGTTTGAAATATTTTGGCCATTACCTCCCTGAAGACATTCTGAGGGCAGGTTTCATTTACAGCCCTCCAGTACTTGTGCATATGAAGTGACCATTAGCACAGGTTTTAAAGCTGCTGTTGCAGGTATCGGCCATTGGGCGGCAGCATTTCTCCTTCCCCCATTCAGGGAACTACGGAAAGAGTCCTTCGTGCCAGTGGTGTTCCTCAGTTGTATATTAGAGAGGAATGTGCCCGGACAAACCCCCAAAAGCTGATGTCTCCTTACTTACGTTTGGTTTCTAAATTGAAATTATATATTTTTTTTATTGGAGTAATATTCCATTGTGTACATGGACCACTTCTTCTTTGTGCCTTCCTCTGTTGACAGACATTTTTGTTGCTTCCAAGTGTTGGCTGTGGTAAATATTGCTGGAGTGCAGGATTGCCACCCTGTGTCTTTTTGATTCTCATCCTCTCAGGTGATAGGCCCAGCAGTGGGTATGCTTGATTGAATGGTAGCTCAATATTTACCATATCAAGGCACCTCCTTTGTGGTTTCATTACTGGTTCTTACCATGTCCCACTGAGAAACGAGGGTGCACATTTCTCCACAACCCCTTCAGCATTTGTTGTTTGCAGAATTTTTGCTGATGGCCATTATGACTGGTGTGAGCTGATAGGTATTTTAATTTGGATTTGCATGTCTTTAATAATTCCTAATGTTCAGCATTTTTCCATGCTTTGTTTTCTTTCTGTTAAACAAAAACAGAAAAAAACTGTGAGTACAATAAACCACTTGAAGTGGTCTTCTGGGAAGGCTGCCCTGTTTTGAATTTTTCGTCAATTTTTGACCCCAGGATTTTTTTGAGAACAGGTGACATTTACAGGCTTGTAATGAGTGTGAATATTTAGTAACCACTACTACTGGCTTTAAAGGTGCTGTTGGGGGAAACGGCCACAAGGTGGCAGCATTTCTCCGTTCCCAAAACTGGTTTCTAGGGCAGCACAGCCTTTCTGGAAGTTGTGTTCCCAGGTTGTAAATTAGAATGGAATGTGCTAGGAAAAAAACCCGTAAGTTAATATTCCCTTATTTCTTGTTCGATTTTTTAGTCTTTTTAAATCGAGGTAATATTTAGAATATTGTTTGTCCTAGGTGTATACAATCTGGTTCATTTGTACATTACATACACACACACACACACACACACACACACATATGTAATATATTCATGTACAGATACTCTTCCCATGTAAATTATTGCAGAGTGCTCCATTGACCTCCCTTGCTATATGGTCGGTCTCTTTGATAAATGTATTTAGTAGGTATTTGTACACATATGGTAACCCTAATCTTAATTTTCCATACCACCCACCTTTCCATTTACATAATAATAGTTTGTTTTCTAAGTCTGTGAGTTTCTTTCTCTGTGAAAATGCTATCATTTTTGTCAGTTGTTAGATAACGCCTATAAGTGATATCATACTATATGTCTTTTTCTTTCTGACTTACGGCATGTTCTGAGATTATATCTAGGCTCATAAATGGTGCCTCAACGAGCAGTGTTTCACTGTTTTCCATGGCTAATATTCCATTATGTACATGGACCACTTCTTCTTTATCCATTCATCCATTGATGGACATTTTGGTTGCTTCCGTGTCTTGGCTATTGTGAAAAATCCTGCAGTGAAGCTGTTGCAGCCTGTGCCTTCTCGACTCTGGTATTTTCAGGTGAGAGGTTCAGCGGTTGACCTGCTGAATGGAATGCTGGCTCAATTTTTACTTTTAAACACAGCTCCTTTCTGTTCTCACTATTGGCTCTTACCACTTTACATCTCACCAGCGGCTAGAGGGTACACAGTTCTCTAAAACCCCTTCAGCATTTATTGTTTGTAGACCTTTGGCTGATGGTAGTTGACGTGTGTGTGTTGAAATCTTTTTGTAGGCTAGATTTGCATGAGTTTAAAAATTTATGTTGTTGAGCTTTTATCCATTTTCCTTGTTTTTAGAAAACTAATGAGTAAAATTTACCTCTTCCTACTATCTCCTTGAAAATTTTGCCAGTTGTGAATTTTTGAGGGCAGTTGTCCTTTACTGTCCTGAGTCCTTGTGAATGTTAAGTGACCGTTAGCTGTGGTTTTAAAGCCGCTCTTGTGGGAAACGGCCACAAGGCGGCAGCATTTCTACATTTCCAACTCTGGGTTTTTGGGCAACAGAGGGTTCCTGGAAATCGTGTTTGTAAGCTGCAACTTAGAGCAGAATGTGCCACGGCAAACTCCCAAGAGCTTATATCTCCTTACTTCTTGTTTGTTTTTTACATTTAATTTTTATTTATTATCACAGCAAATTGGATAAAAATACGGCGTTTTTTCCAGGTGTACGGAATCTGGTTCATTATATCGATGTATTGATCTATTCACCTTTGGATCCTTTCCCGTGTAGGTTATTACAGAGTGTTGAGTACACCTCTTTTAGCATTCTATAGGTATTTTGTGATTATATATTTCATATGTATTACTACATGTCCGTTAACCCCCATATCCTAATTCGTACATTCCTTACACCTTTCCATTTGGTTAAACATAATTTGGTTTTCTGAATCTATGAGTGTCCTTCTCTTGGAAATTATTTCATGGGTATCAATTTTTAGGTAACACCTATAAGTGATGTAATAGGATATCTGTCTTTCGTTTTCTTTCTTACTTCAGGTAGGGTGATTATCTCTAGATCCTTGTATGGTGGTGCCAACAGCATTGTTCCATGCTTTTCCATGGCTAATATTCCATTGTGTACATGGACCACTTCTTCTTGGTGCATTTTTCTGTTGATGGACATTTTGGTTTCTTCCAGCTCTTGGCTATGTTACATGTTGCGGCAGTGAAGGATCGCCAGCCTGTGTCTTTTTGATTCAGGTCTACTCAGCGGATAGGCCCATCAGTGGGCCTACCAGATCACATAGTAGCTCAAGTTTTACCTTTAAACACACCTCCATTTTGTTCTCTGTACTGGCTCTTACCAGGTTACATCCCATCAGCAGCTAGAGGGTACACAGTTCTCTAAAACCCCTTCAGCATTTATACTATGTAGACTTTTTTGCTGATGATCCTTCTGACGGCTGTGAGGTGAATGTGTTTCTAGACTGGATTTGCATGGCTTTATTAATTCCTGACGTTGAGCGTTTCTCCATGCCTTTTTCTATAACAAAAAAAAGAGACAGAATATAAAATGTGCATAAAATATGCCTCTTGAAATTGTCGTTTTGAAATATGGATGTCTTTTGAGATTTTTGCTCGATTTACGACCGAAGGATTGTTTTGAGGACAGGTGTCATTTACAGGCCTGCAAATATTTTGACTGTCAAGTAACCATTACAGCTGCAGTTAGAGCTGCTGTTGTGTGAAACGGCCACAAGGCGGCAGCAGTTCTCATTAACCAAATCTGGTTACTAGGGAAACAGAGCCTCAATGGAAGTCCTGTTCTAGGTTGCAAATTAGAATGAAATGGGCAGGAAAAAGCCCCTTATGTTTATATCTCACTAAATATTGTTCTTTTTTTAAAATTTAATTTTCATTGTTTATCACAGCAAGTGTGATTACAATGTTTTGCTTGTCTTAGGTGTGCAAGATGTGGTTGTTTTCCACATATACATATCTCTTTTCTTCTTTGGATCCTTTTCCCATTTTAGGTTATGACACAATGTTGAGTAGTCTTCTCTTGGTATTTCGTAGGTCTTTGGTGATTATATACTTCTCCTGTGTTTGTATATCTCTGTTAACTCTGACATCCTAATGTATCCAATCCTCACACCTTTCCATTGGTGAACCATAAGTTTGTTTAATGAATCTGTGATTGCCTTTCTCTGTGGAAATATCTTCACTGGTATCAATTTTTAGGTAACACCTATAAGTGATATCACAGGATACGTGTCTTTCGCTTTCTGACTTACTACAAGTTGCGTGATTACTTCTAGACTCATCTATGGTGATGCAAATGGCATTGTGTCATTTTTTTCCTTGGCTAATATTCCATCTGTACGTGGACCAGTTTTTCTTTGTCCACTCACCTGTTGATGGACTTTTTGGTTGCTTCCATGTCTTGGTTATTGTAACACTGCTGAAATGCACATTTGCCTGCCTGTGTCTTTCAATTATGTCTTCTTCGGTTATAGGCCCAGGAGAGGGCCTGTTGGATCATATGGTAGCAAAATGTTTACCTTGTAAAGGCGTCTCCATTCTGTTCTCATTAGTGGCTCTTACCAGGTTATGTTCCACTTAAATTTGAGGGTATGCCCTTGTCCACAACCCTTTCAGCATTTATTGTTTGTAGTTTTTCTGCTGATGTTTATTCTGACAGGTGTGAGCTGACACCTCTTTGAGGTTGGATTTGCATGCATCTCATAATCCCTTGAAATTGAACTTTCAGGCATGTCCTCTTTTTTTTCAAGCTGTGAGTAACGCTTACCTCTTCAAATGGTTTTCTTGAAGTATGTGTCACAGTTTGAAATATTTTGGCCATTACCTCCCTGAAGACATTCTGAGGGCAGGTTTCATTTACAGCCCTCCAGTACTTGTGCATATGAAGTGACCATTAGCACAGGTTTTAAAGCTGCTGTTGCAGGTATCGGCCATTGGGCGGCAGCATTTCTCCTTCCCCCATTCAGGGAACTACGGAAAGAGTCCTTCGTGCCAGTGGTGTTCCTCAGTTGTATATTAGAGAGGAATGTGCCCGGACAAACCCCCAAAAGCTGATGTCTCCTTACTTACGTTTGGTTTCTAAATTGAAATTATATATTTTTTTTATTGGAGTAATATTCCATTGTGTACATGGACCACTTCTTCTTTGTGCCTTCCTCTGTTGACAGACATTTTTGTTGCTTCCAAGTGTTGGCTGTGGTAAATATTGCTGGAGTGCAGGATTGCCACCCTGTGTCTTTTTGATTCTCATCCTCTCAGGTGATAGGCCCAGCAGTGGGTATGCTTGATTGAATGGTAGCTCAATATTTACCATATCAAGGCACCTCCTTTGTGGTTTCATTACTGGTTCTTACCATGTCCCACTGAGAAACGAGGGTGCACATTTCTCCACAACCCCTTCAGCATTTGTTGTTTGCAGAATTTTTGCTGATGGCCATTATGACTGGTGTGAGCTGATAGGTATTTTAATTTGGATTTGCATGTCTTTAATAATTCCTAATGTTCAGCATTTTTCCATGCTTTGTTTTCTTTCTGTTAAACAAAAACAGAAAAAAACTGTGAGTACAATAAACCACTTGAAGTGGTCTTCTGGGAAGGCTGCCCTGTTTTGAATTTTTCGTCAATTTTTGACCCCAGGATTTTTTTGAGAACAGGTGACATTTACAGGCTTGTAATGAGTGTGAATATTTAGTAACCACTACTACTGGCTTTAAAGGTGCTGTTGGGGGAAACGGCCACAAGGTGGCAGCATTTCTCCGTTCCCAAAACTGGTTTCTAGGGCAGCACAGCCTTTCTGGAAGTTGTGTTCCCAGGTTGTAAATTAGAATGGAATGTGCTAGGAAAAAAACCCGTAAGTTAATATTCCCTTATTTCTTGTTCGATTTTTTAGTCTTTTTAAATCGAGGTAATATTTAGAATATTGTTTGTCCTAGGTGTATACAATCTGGTTCATTTGTACATTACATACACACACACACACACACACACACACACACATATGTAATATATTCATGTACAGATACTCTTCCCATGTAAATTATTGCAGAGTGCTCCATTGACCTCCCTTGCTATATGGTCGGTCTCTTTGATAAATGTATTTAGTAGGTATTTGTACACATATGGTAACCCTAATCTTAATTTTCCATACCACCCACCTTTCCATTTACATAAGAATAGTTTGTTTTCTAAGTCTGTGAGTTTCTTTCTCTGTGAAAATGCTATCATTTTTGTCAGTTGTTAGATAACGCCTATAAGTGATATCATACTATATGTCTTTTTCTTTCTGACTTACGGCATGTTCTGAGATTATATCTAGGCTCATAAATGGTGCCTCAACGAGCAGTGTTTCACTGTTTTCCATGGCTAATATTCCATTATGTACATGGACCACTTCTTCTTTATCCATTCATCCATTGATGGACATTTTGGTTGCTTCCGTGTCTTGGCTATTGTGAAAAATCCTGCAGTGAAGCTGTTGCAGCCTGTGCCTTCTCGACTCTGGTATTTTCAGGTGAGAGGTTCAGCGGTTGACCTGCTGAATGGAATGCTGGCTCAATTTTTACTTTTAAACACAGCTCCTTTCTGTTCTCACTATTGGCTCTTACCACTTTACATCTCACCAGCGGCTAGAGGGTACACAGTTCTCTAAAACCCCTTCAGCATTTATTGTTTGTAGACCTTTGGCTGATGGTAGTTGACGTGTGTGTGTTGAAATCTTTTTGTAGGCTAGATTTGCATGAGTTTAAAAATTTATGTTGTTGAGCTTTTATCCATTTTCCTTGTTTTTAGAAAACTAATGAGTAAAATTTACCTCTTCCTACTATCTCCTTGAAAATTTTGCCAGTTGTGAATTTTTGAGGGCAGTTGTCCTTTACTGTCCTGAGTCCTTGTGAATGTTAAGTGACCGTTAGCTGTGGTTTTAAAGCCGCTCTTGTGGGAAACGGCCACAAGGCGGCAGCATTTCTACATTTCCAACTCTGGGTTTTTGGGCAACAGAGGGTTCCTGGAAATCGTGTTTGTAAGCTGCAACTTAGAGCAGAATGTGCCACGGCAAACTCCCAAGAGCTTATATCTCCTTACTTCTTGTTTGTTTTTTACATTTAATTTTTATTTATTATCACAGCAAATTGGATAAAAATACGGCGTTTTTTCCAGGTGTACGGAATCTGGTTCATTATATCGATGTATTGATCTATTCACCTTTGGATCCTTTCCCGTGTAGGTTATTACAGAGTGTTGAGTACACCTCTTTTAGCATTCTATAGGTATTTTGTGATTATATATTTCATATGTATTACTACATGTCCGTTAACCCCCATATCCTAATTCGTACATTCCTTACACCTTTCCATTTGGTTAAACATAATTTGGTTTTCTGAATCTATGAGTGTCCTTCTCTTGGAAATTATTTCATGGGTATCAATTTTTAGGTAACACCTATAAGTGATGTAATAGGATATCTGTCTTTCGTTTTCTTTCTTACTTCAGGTAGGGTGATTATCTCTAGATCCTTGTATGGTGGTGCCAACAGCATTGTTCCATGCTTTTCCATGGCTAATATTCCATTGTGTACATGGACCACTTCTTCTTGGTGCATTTTTCTGTTGATGGACATTTTGGTTTCTTCCAGCTCTTGGCTATGTTACATGTTGCGGCAGTGAAGGATCGCCAGCCTGTGTCTTTTTGATTCAGGTCTACTCAGCGGATAGGCCCATCAGTGGGCCTACCAGATCACATAGTAGCTCAAGTTTTACCTTTAAACACACCTCCATTTTGTTCTCTGTACTGGCTCTTACCAGGTTACATCCCATCAGCAGCTAGAGGGTACACAGTTCTCTAAAACCCCTTCAGCATTTATACTATGTAGACTTTTTTGCTGATGATCCTTCTGACGGCTGTGAGGTGAATGTGTTTCTAGACTGGATTTGCATGGCTTTATTAATTCCTGACGTTGAGCGTTTCTCCATGCCTTTTTCTATAACAAAAAAAAGAGACAGAATATAAAATGTGCATAAAATATGCCTCTTGAAATTGTCGTTTTGAAATATGGATGTCTTTTGAGATTTTTGCTCGATTTACGACCGAAGGATTGTTTTGAGGACAGGTGTCATTTACAGGCCTGCAAATATTTTGACTGTCAAGTAACCATTACAGCTGCAGTTAGAGCTGCTGTTGTGTGAAACGGCCACAAGGCGGCAGCAGTTCTCATTAACCAAATCTGGTTACTAGGGAAACAGAGCCTCAATGGAAGTCCTGTTCTAGGTTGCAAATTAGAATGAAATGGGCAGGAAAAAGCCCCTTATGTTTATATCTCACTAAATATTGTTCTTTTTTTAAAATTTAATTTTCATTGTTTATCACAGCAAGTGTGATTACAATGTTTTGCTTGTCTTAGGTGTGCAAGATGTGGTTGTTTTCCACATATACATATCTCTTTTCTTCTTTGGATCCTTTTCCCATTTTAGGTTATGACACAATGTTGAGTAGTCTTCTCTTGGTATTTCGTAGGTCTTTGGTGATTATATACTTCTCCTGTGTTTGTATATCTCTGTTAACTCTGACATCCTAATGTATCCAATCCTCACACCTTTCCATTGGTGAACCATAAGTTTGTTTAATGAATCTGTGATTGCCTTTCTCTGTGGAAATATCTTCACTGGTATCAATTTTTAGGTAACACCTATAAGTGATATCACAGGATACGTGTCTTTCGCTTTCTGACTTACTACAAGTTGCGTGATTACTTCTAGACTCATCTATGGTGATGCAAATGGCATTGTGTCATTTTTTTCCTTGGCTAATATTCCATCTGTACGTGGACCAGTTTTTCTTTGTCCACTCACCTGTTGATGGACTTTTTGGTTGCTTCCATGTCTTGGTTATTGTAACACTGCTGAAATGCACATTTGCCTGCCTGTGTCTTTCAATTATGTCTTCTTCGGTTATAGGCCCAGGAGAGGGCCTGTTGGATCATATGGTAGCAAAATGTTTACCTTGTAAAGGCGTCTCCATTCTGTTCTCATTAGTGGCTCTTACCAGGTTATGTTCCACTTAAATTTGAGGGTATGCCCTTGTCCACAACCCTTTCAGCATTTATTGTTTGTAGTTTTTCTGCTGATGTTTATTCTGACAGGTGCGAGCTGACACCTCTTTGAGGTTGGATTTGCATGCATCTCATAATCCCTTGAAATTGAACTTTCAGGCATGTCCTCTTTTTTTTCAAGCTGTGAGTAACGCTTACCTCTTCAAATGGTTTTCTTGAAGTATGTGTCACAGTTTGAAATATTTTGGCCATTACCTCCCTGAAGACATTCTGAGGGCAGGTTTCATTTACAGCCCTCCAGTACTTGTGCATATGAAGTGACCATTAGCACAGGTTTTAAAGCTGCTGTTGCAGGTATCGGCCATTGGGCGGCAGCATTTCTCCTTCCCCCATTCAGGGAACTACGGAAAGAGTCCTTCGTGCCAGTGGTGTTCCTCAGTTGTATATTAGAGAGGAATGTGCCCGGACAAACCCCCAAAAGCTGATGTCTCCTTACTTACGTTTGGTTTCTAAATTGAAATTATATATTTTTTTTATTGGAGTAATATTCCATTGTGTACATGGACCACTTCTTCTTTGTGCCTTCCTCTGTTGACAGACATTTTTGTTGCTTCCAAGTGTTGGCTGTGGTAAATATTGCTGGAGTGCAGGATTGCCACCCTGTGTCTTTTTGATTCTCATCCTCTCAGGTGATAGGCCCAGCAGTGGGTATGCTTGATTGAATGGTAGCTCAATATTTACCATATCAAGGCACCTCCTTTGTGGTTTCATTACTGGTTCTTACCATGTCCCACTGAGAAACGAGGGTGCACATTTCTCCACAACCCCTTCAGCATTTGTTGTTTGCAGAATTTTTGCTGATGGCCATTATGACTGGTGTGAGCTGATAGGTATTTTAATTTGGATTTGCATGTCTTTAATAATTCCTAATGTTCAGCATTTTTCCATGCTTTGTTTTCTTTCTGTTAAACAAAAACAGAAAAAAACTGTGAGTACAATAAACCACTTGAAGTGGTCTTCTGGGAAGGCTGCCCTGTTTTGAATTTTTCGTCAATTTTTGACCCCAGGATTTTTTTGAGAACAGGTGACATTTACAGGCTTGTAATGAGTGTGAATATTTAGTAACCACTACTACTGGCTTTAAAGGTGCTGTTGGGGGAAACGGCCACAAGGTGGCAGCATTTCTCCGTTCCCAAAACTGGTTTCTAGGGCAGCACAGCCTTTCTGGAAGTTGTGTTCCCAGGTTGTAAATTAGAATGGAATGTGCTAGGAAAAAAACCCGTAAGTTAATATTCCCTTATTTCTTGTTCGATTTTTTAGTCTTTTTAAATCGAGGTAATATTTAGAATATTGTTTGTCCTAGGTGTATACAATCTGGTTCATTTGTACATTACATACACACACACACACACACACACATATGTAATATATTCATGTACAGATACTCTTCCCATGTAAATTATTGCAGAGTGCTCCATTGACCTCCCTTGCTATATGGTCGGTCTCTTTGATAAATGTATTTAGTAGGTATTTGTACACATATGGTAACCCTAATCTTAATTTTCCATACCACCCACCTTTCCATTTACATAATAATAGTTTGTTTTCTAAGTCTGTGAGTTTCTTTCTCTGTGAAAATGCTATCATTTTTGTCAGTTGTTAGATAACGCCTATAAGTGATATCATACTATATGTCTTTTTCTTTCTGACTTACGGCATGTTCTGAGATTATATCTAGGCTCATAAATGGTGCCTCAACGAGCAGTGTTTCACTGTTTTCCATGGCTAATATTCCATTATGTACATGGACCACTTCTTCTTTATCCATTCATCCATTGATGGACATTTTGGTTGCTTCCGTGTCTTGGCTATTGTGAAAAATCCTGCAGTGAAGCTGTTGCAGCCTGTGCCTTCTCGACTCTGGTATTTTCAGGTGAGAGGTTCAGCGGTTGACCTGCTGAATGGAATGCTGGCTCAATTTTTACTTTTAAACACAGCTCCTTTCTGTTCTCACTATTGGCTCTTACCACTTTACATCTCACCAGCGGCTAGAGGGTACACAGTTCTCTAAAACCCCTTCAGCATTTATTGTTTGTAGACCTTTGGCTGATGGTAGTTGACGTGTGTGTGTTGAAATCTTTTTGTAGGCTAGATTTGCATGAGTTTAAAAATTTATGTTGTTGAGCTTTTATCCATTTTCCTTGTTTTTAGAAAACTAATGAGTAAAATTTACCTCTTCCTACTATCTCCTTGAAAATTTTGCCAGTTGTGAATTTTTGAGGGCAGTTGTCCTTTACTGTCCTGAGTCCTTGTGAATGTTAAGTGACCGTTAGCTGTGGTTTTAAAGCCGCTCTTGTGGGAAACGGCCACAAGGCGGCAGCATTTCTACATTTCCAACTCTGGGTTTTTGGGCAACAGAGGGTTCCTGGAAATCGTGTTTGTAAGCTGCAACTTAGAGCAGAATGTGCCACGGCAAACTCCCAAGAGCTTATATCTCCTTACTTCTTGTTTGTTTTTTACATTTAATTTTTATTTATTATCACAGCAAATTGGATAAAAATACGGCGTTTTTTCCAGGTGTACGGAATCTGGTTCATTATATCGATGTATTGATCTATTCACCTTTGGATCCTTTCCCGTGTAGGTTATTACAGAGTGTTGAGTACACCTCTTTTAGCATTCTATAGGTATTTTGTGATTATATATTTCATATGTATTACTACATGTCCGTTAACCCCCATATCCTAATTCGTACATTCCTTACACCTTTCCATTTGGTTAAACATAATTTGGTTTTCTGAATCTATGAGTGTCCTTCTCTTGGAAATTATTTCATGGGTATCAATTTTTAGGTAACACCTATAAGTGATGTAATAGGATATCTGTCTTTCGTTTTCTTTCTTACTTCAGGTAGGGTGATTATCTCTAGATCCTTGTATGGTGGTGCCAACAGCATTGTTCCATGCTTTTCCATGGCTAATATTCCATTGTGTACATGGACCACTTCTTCTTGGTGCATTTTTCTGTTGATGGACATTTTGGTTTCTTCCAGCTCTTGGCTATGTTACATGTTGCGGCAGTGAAGGATCGCCAGCCTGTGTCTTTTTGATTCAGGTCTACTCAGCGGATAGGCCCATCAGTGGGCCTACCAGATCACATAGTAGCTCAAGTTTTACCTTTAAACACACCTCCATTTTGTTCTCTGTACTGGCTCTTACCAGGTTACATCCCATCAGCAGCTAGAGGGTACACAGTTCTCTAAAACCCCTTCAGCATTTATACTATGTAGACTTTTTTGCTGATGATCCTTCTGACGGCTGTGAGGTGAATGTGTTTCTAGACTGGATTTGCATGGCTTTATTAATTCCTGACGTTGAGCGTTTCTCCATGCCTTTTTCTATAACAAAAAAAAGAGACAGAATATAAAATGTGCATAAAATATGCCTCTTGAAATTGTCGTTTTGAAATATGGATGTCTTTTGAGATTTTTGCTCGATTTACGACCGAAGGATTGTTTTGAGGACAGGTGTCATTTACAGGCCTGCAAATATTTTGACTGTCAAGTAACCATTACAGCTGCAGTTAGAGCTGCTGTTGTGTGAAACGGCCACAAGGCGGCAGCAGTTCTCATTAACCAAATCTGGTTACTAGGGAAACAGAGCCTCAATGGAAGTCCTGTTCTAGGTTGCAAATTAGAATGAAATGGGCAGGAAAAAGCCCCTTATGTTTATATCTCACTAAATATTGTTCTTTTTTTAAAATTTAATTTTCATTGTTTATCACAGCAAGTGTGATTACAATGTTTTGCTTGTCTTAGGTGTGCAAGATGTGGTTGTTTTCCACATATACATATCTCTTTTCTTCTTTGGATCCTTTTCCCATTTTAGGTTATGACACAATGTTGAGTAGTCTTCTCTTGGTATTTCGTAGGTCTTTGGTGATTATATACTTCTCCTGTGTTTGTATATCTCTGTTAACTCTGACATCCTAATGTATCCAATCCTCACACCTTTCCATTGGTGAACCATAAGTTTGTTTAATGAATCTGTGATTGCCTTTCTCTGTGGAAATATCTTCACTGGTATCAATTTTTAGGTAACACCTATAAGTGATATCACAGGATACGTGTCTTTCGCTTTCTGACTTACTACAAGTTGCGTGATTACTTCTAGACTCATCTATGGTGATGCAAATGGCATTGTGTCATTTTTTTCCTTGGCTAATATTCCATCTGTACGTGGACCAGTTTTTCTTTGTCCACTCACCTGTTGATGGACTTTTTGGTTGCTTCCATGTCTTGGTTATTGTAACACTGCTGAAATGCACATTTGCCTGCCTGTGTCTTTCAATTATGTCTTCTTCGGTTATAGGCCCAGGAGAGGGCCTGTTGGATCATATGGTAGCAAAATGTTTACCTTGTAAAGGCGTCTCCATTCTGTTCTCATTAGTGGCTCTTACCAGGTTATGTTCCACTTAAATTTGAGGGTATGCCCTTGTCCACAACCCTTTCAGCATTTATTGTTTGTAGTTTTTCTGCTGATGTTTATTCTGACAGGTGTGAGCTGACACCTCTTTGAGGTTGGATTTGCATGCATCTCATAATCCCTTGAAATTGAACTTTCAGGCATGTCCTCTTTTTTTTCAAGCTGTGAGTAACGCTTACCTCTTCAAATGGTTTTCTTGAAGTATGTGTCACAGTTTGAAATATTTTGGCCATTACCTCCCTGAAGACATTCTGAGGGCAGGTTTCATTTACAGCCCTCCAGTACTTGTGCATATGAAGTGACCATTAGCACAGGTTTTAAAGCTGCTGTTGCAGGTATCGGCCATTGGGCGGCAGCATTTCTCCTTCCCCCATTCAGGGAACTACGGAAAGAGTCCTTCGTGCCAGTGGTGTTCCTCAGTTGTATATTAGAGAGGAATGTGCCCGGACAAACCCCCAAAAGCTGATGTCTCCTTACTTACGTTTGGTTTCTAAATTGAAATTATATATTTTTTTTATTGGAGTAATATTCCATTGTGTACATGGACCACTTCTTCTTTGTGCCTTCCTCTGTTGACAGACATTTTTGTTGCTTCCAAGTGTTGGCTGTGGTAAATATTGCTGGAGTGCAGGATTGCCACCCTGTGTCTTTTTGATTCTCATCCTCTCAGGTGATAGGCCCAGCAGTGGGTATGCTTGATTGAATGGTAGCTCAATATTTACCATATCAAGGCACCTCCTTTGTGGTTTCATTACTGGTTCTTACCATGTCCCACTGAGAAACGAGGGTGCACATTTCTCCACAACCCCTTCAGCATTTGTTGTTTGCAGAATTTTTGCTGATGGCCATTATGACTGGTGTGAGCTGATAGGTTTTTTAATTTGGATTTGCATGTCTTTAATAATTCCTAATGTTCAGCATTTTTCCATGCTTTGTTTTCTTTTTGTTAAACAAAAACAGAAAAAAACTGTGAGTACAATAAACCACTTGAAGTGGTCTTCTGGGAAGGCTGCCCTGTTTTGAATTTTTCGTCAATTTTTGACCCCAGGATTTTTTTGAGAACAGGTGACATTTACAGGCTTGTAATGAGTGTGAATATTTAGTAACCACTACTACTGGCTTTAAAGGTGCTGTTGGGGGAAACGGCCACAAGGTGGCAGCATTTCTCCGTTCCCAAAACTGGTTTCTAGGGCAGCACAGCCTTTCTGGAAGTTGTGTTCCCAGGTTGTAAATTAGAATGGAATGTGCTAGGAAAAAAACCCGTAAGTTAATATTCCCTTATTTCTTGTTCGATTTTTTAGTCTTTTTAAATCGAGGTAATATTTAGAATATTGTTTGTCCTAGGTGTATACAATCTGGTTCATTTGTACATTACATACACACACACACACACACACACACACACATATGTAATATATTCATGTACAGATACTCTTCCCATGTAAATTATTGCAGAGTGCTCCATTGACCTCCCTTGCTATATGGTCGGTCTCTTTGATAAATGTATTTAGTAGGTATTTGTACACATATGGTAACCCTAATCTTAATTTTCCATACCACCCACCTTTCCATTTACATAAGAATAGTTTGTTTTCTAAGTCTGTGAGTTTCTTTCTCTGTGAAAATGCTATCATTTTTGTCAGTTGTTAGATAACGCCTATAAGTGATATCATACTATATGTCTTTTTCTTTCTGACTTACGGCATGTTCTGAGATTATATCTAGGCTCATAAATGGTGCCTCAACGAGCAGTGTTTCACTGTTTTCCATGGCTAATATTCCATTATGTACATGGACCACTTCTTCTTTATCCATTCATCCATTGATGGACATTTTGGTTGCTTCCGTGTCTTGGCTATTGTGAAAAATCCTGCAGTGAAGCTGTTGCAGCCTGTGCCTTCTCGACTCTGGTATTTTCAGGTGAGAGGTTCAGCGGTTGACCTGCTGAATGGAATGCTGGCTCAATTTTTACTTTTAAACACAGCTCCTTTCTGTTCTCACTATTGGCTCTTACCACTTTACATCTCACCAGCGGCTAGAGGGTACACAGTTCTCTAAAACCCCTTCAGCATTTATTGTTTGTAGACCTTTGGCTGATGGTAGTTGACGTGTGTGTGTTGAAATCTTTTTGTAGGCTAGATTTGCATGAGTTTAAAAATTTATGTTGTTGAGCTTTTATCCATTTTCCTTGTTTTTAGAAAACTAATGAGTAAAATTTACCTCTTCCTACTATCTCCTTGAAAATTTTGCCAGTTGTGAATTTTTGAGGGCAGTTGTCCTTTACTGTCCTGAGTCCTTGTGAATGTTAAGTGACCGTTAGCTGTGGTTTTAAAGCCGCTCTTGTGGGAAACGGCCACAAGGCGGCAGCATTTCTACATTTCCAACTCTGGGTTTTTGGGCAACAGAGGGTTCCTGGAAATCGTGTTTGTAAGCTGCAACTTAGAGCAGAATGTGCCACGGCAAACTCCCAAGAGCTTATATCTCCTTACTTCTTGTTTGTTTTTTACATTTAATTTTTATTTATTATCACAGCAAATTGGATAAAAATACGGCGTTTTTTCCAGGTGTACG